>NW_022900943.1:23512018-23525573 GCF_012274545.1 Fukomys damarensis | reverse complement strand
CCCCCCCCCCCCCGCCCGCCCCAGTTCCAGACTGGAGGGTGTGCTGCAGGGAATCGCGTCTTTTGAGAGCCACAGGCACTCTCAAAGTCAGCGAGCCCAATGTTTTCCAAAGAGTAGAGTTTTCCCTTCATTGAAAGGATATTACTTTAGCTTTTTCATGGATATGAAAACAACACGGACTCAGCAGGGAGCAAAGCACTCATTCCTATTACTTTGAATCTCTTCTAATAACTTCATGAAAGATGCCTCATTTTCACCCTGTCATGCCTCTAAAATTCTTCTAAGACTCACTGATTTCTCTTGTCCTTTTTCTTTTTTAACAGAGAGGTCCAGTTCTCAAATCTGAGCCTTCATCCCACAATACTATTAGCCAAAATATAACTATCATTTGACTTGTTCTATCGCCTTTTCGAGCTGTGTGCTGTGTTATGGGAATGATGCTGATTTTTTTTATCCATAGTGACACTGCATTTGCTTTTTAAGTACAGTGTGAATAAACAAAGAAAAATATTGTATAAGGAACAGTGCAGGTGTTGTACAAGTAAATTGGAATCTGTGCAAATGGTGACAGCAGGTAGTGACTTGAGGAACACGCAGCTCCATGTGAGTTCACACACATGCATATCTGTTCTGCGATACAATTGAACACTAAGGAGTTATGGAAACAAATGTGCCCACTTTCCTTTCAACTAGGCAAGTTCTGATTTCATTAGCTATATCAAATAACTCACAGTGCTTGTTAGAGACACACAAGAGAAGGAAAATTCCTTTTGTGCCAAATAATACGGTTCTATGTTAAATCCCATTGCAGCCCAAAGTCAAAGTCCCATAGCTGCCATCACCATTTCAAAGAAGGTACTCTATTTCTACATCCCCGTAGCTCACAGTTAATAGTACTTGGTTTACCTAATTACAACAAATTCTTTCCAATAATAATCCTTAAAGCTAGTGCTTTTTCTGGCCCTGGGCCAGCCACTCAATAAAGCAAAGACTGAACTGTTATTTCCTTTAGTCAGGAAATCCTTTTTCTACTACCTCCGATATTTCTTAACTTTATTTGTTTGTGTATCATCCATCAGTACCGACATACGGCTTGAATTATATGAGCTCCTTGAAGGCAGGGGTCTCATCTGTTTTGATCGCTGTCATGCCTCCAGTGTTTGGCACGGTGCTGCTCCCCAAGAAACATTTGCTGATTAACTGCCACATGAATTAACTGTGTTGGTGGGAGCGAGTCTTGATTTGGGGGAATTGCTTGTTTATGCAAAGCCAACTGGAACATCTGTTCTGTGTAGGTGTTCTTTACAGGAGCAGCTTTCCTCCTAAGGCAGGACACAAAGAAAATACCAAAGGCGGCAGCTATGCTCAGCTTAAGAAATCATGGATTCCAAGAAGTATCCGAAGCCCTTGACTGTGTATTAAATGGTGAGACCATACCAGGTGGGAAAACGCTAATAATTTTCCAAAGACATCAGGAAAGTAGATTGCTTGGCAGTTTGTTGTACATTGATAATAGGTACGTTTTCTTACTTGAAAATAATGCAAAAGTTTCAAAGCCTCCTAAGGTTATTACGATTTTTTATTTTGGTTAGTTAGTGCACACTTTGGATTTTACATTGTCAACAAAACCAGCTCACTTTAATTTAGTGAATAATATATCATTAAAAGGAAATTTCAGGACCATAGAATTACTTTAGAAGAATCTCATTCCTTGAGTTTCACCTGAAGCCACAATACTTCATTTTCTTAACTGGTATTTACCCGCTGGAGAGCATTAGGAATAAAATGTGTACTCCCTGCCCTTAAGGAGCGTAATTACAGCCAAAAGGGGAAGACAGCCAAACTAGTAAGCACAATTTGCATATGTCCTAGATCCTATTTGCTAATGGTACGTGTAAGAGGGAGAGTAATCTGATCTTTCTGTGTGTAATGAGGGTTCAGGAGCCAGGAAGAATAACAGAGAAAAGATTAATAATAAAAAAAAAAATCTTGGAGGTACCAATCAGGTAAAAGTTAGTAAAATAATCCATGAAGAGTGAAGAACATACTTTCAATATAAATCTCATCATCCTTTCACTCTTAATGGTGACTTCCACTTTGCCATGCATTGTTTCTCTTTAGACAGTCTTGAAGTACCATTATAAAAAGAAGAGGCCATAAGAATGGACTCCCTGAACTGTGTGAGAATTAATCTGACTCTATGGTTCCAGGCAAAGAAAGTGATAGTGTTTTCTCCATTATTTCAATGAAACCATTTGTAAACCAAGAAGAAAGTTTGGTTAGGGACCTTGGGGTTGCCCTTGGGCCTGGTGTCTGGGTGATGGATGGAAACCATGCAAATGTCCTAGCCTTCTAGACAGTATGAAAGCAAATGTTGAAGGCAGTGACTTGCACAGTATTCACAACGTTCAGCTATTAGAGTACACCTATTTTTTAAAGCCTAGTTCATTTCCTCGGATGAAAAGAGATAGAATAATTTCTTATCATAGTTTGTCCTTAGGCCAAAAAAGAATTACAAACGTCTTTGGCTGTCAGGCAGAGGGGAAGGGTAGGTGACGATGACCAAAAATGTCTTCTAATTTTTTTAAGAGATCCTCAAAAGATGCTAGCTATTCTCCTTAAGAGAAAACAGAACAACTGAATTTAATGTTCTTAAAACATGCTGATTTTTGAATAATTCATAAGCAGTGAAATGTTACATGAAGTTGTTATTTGTTTAGATATATTTAAAAAATTTTTTTATACTGAAATTGTTTAAGGCTCACAAGAAATTGCAAAAATAGCACAAAGGATTCCTGCATAACATTCATCCAGTCTCCCCCAATCATGTGAATACAACACGTGTACACACATAGCACATTGGGAAAATCAGTTCTCTTAAGATTTAAAGAAGTTAACTTTCTAGAAGAGGAATTTTTATTTATTATATACTTGTGTTTTTCCCCTTTGGTTTTTGTAGCTCTGGGGATCAAATCTAAGGCCTTGAGTATGCTAAGCATGTTCTTTACCACTGTGAGTTAGACTCGAACTCCCATCTGTTCTGTTTTAAACTTATTAAAAAATTTAACTGTATAAATATTTCACAAAGTCTCATTCTATTCCAAGCACTGAACCAGCCACTAGTGATTGCACGTTAATTATAACTGCCTTATTCTATCAAGAAACTCATAATCTAGTAAAGGAAACTGATCAAGACAATATGATAAGTTCTAGGACATAGAAATGTGGTACTACTAGAAGCCAGAGGAGTGACATCTCTGCCACAATGTTTCCCAGAAAGATCTCTCAAAGATAGGCTGGACTAGAATTGTAAGGGATAAATTATCTTTACCAAGAAAATTTTGGAGACAGAGAACTGCATGTGGTGAGTCCAAACAATGCAACAACATAACAGAATTTAGCCAAGCATGTTGGCACACATCTGTAATCCCAGTACTCTGGGAGGCAGGGGCAGAAGGGTCACAAATTTGAGTCCACTTGTACAACTTAGAACTTGCTAAGATCCAATTTAACAAGGTGGAGATGGAGATGTAGTTCTGTGTGAAGGCTCTGGGTTAAATCCACAGTACTGCAAAAGCAAAACAGAACAAAATGAAGCAGGATTTCAGAGAAAGAAGTGTCAATTTGGATGGAACAAAGAGCCGGTTTGTGCTTTGGGTAGATGGAGGTCGAGAAGAAAAGAAAGGGGAAAAAGGCAAATCTAAAAGGGTGATATATTAGTCAGGGTACTTCAAAGAAATATAATTAATAGGATATAGATAGGAGATACATAGATAGAGAGCACCCAAGAAAGATCTGTTACAGAAGGCATTGTCACTTGTAAACTGACAGATTGGTTGGATTTAAAGTAAAATTCAAGCAACAATCAAGAAATTAGTTGTACTTCTCCATTCATTTGCAGTTAATAAGGAGGACATTGTCCACAAGGAAATGCAGGAATAAATGAAGGGTAAGGAGGGGACTCTTTGGGATGGAAAGATGTTGAACTCAAACTTGGTCTTCTCTTGTGACCTTGGCAGAATGTATCCAAGTGAATGCTTTGGGGTTAGGTAGGTTCCAAAGAGAACAGTACAGTAATTTTCTTCCTCTAGATCTCGAGCTTCCTTCCCAGCCTGGGAAGCCTCCTTAACAGAGCCACTGTACTATCCTAGGAAGTTCCAGGTTTGAAAGAGCCCATATACCTTCAATAGCATCTTCTTAGCTTTTGCTTCCTAGTACAGTGAACCCTTCCTTGACTTACAAACTCAGTTCGTTCCTGAGGGATGGTTGTAACTCAAGTCTGTCAGTTGTCTTCAAAGTATCTCTTTTGTATAATTTTAGGTCACACTTTCTTCCAGGCAGATCTCAGTGTCCCTAGAGAGACATTGGCCTAGGATTTCTCAGTTAACCCTGCCCAAGAAAGGATGTTGTAATGTTCCTTCTAGAACTCTTTAAGGATTAAATCTGTTTTGTTTTGTTTTTTTGGTACCGGGGATCAAACTCAGGTCCTTGCCCTTACAAGGCAGGCAGCAGAACCACTGAGCCAAATTCCCGGCCTCAGGATTAAATCTGTATCTAACTGTGCTCCATCTGGGAGCACAAACGACCAGCATTAGTGTCATAGCTCAAGACTTTGGTCCTAAGTTAAAACTAAAATTCTTGTCTTAATCCGAGTTGTTCATAGGTTAGGCCAGTCGTAACTTGAGGGTCCACTGTATCTGGAAGGGTAAAGCAATAAAAAATATCCACTGACTAGCTGGATAGATGAATATGTTTTAATAATATATAAATCATTTTACAACAATGTATCCCTATACTGCTTGTACTGTTTTTGCATTTATTTGCAAGGTTTCTGGCAATAAAAGGGGTGTTTCATTAGTCTCACTAGAGTATGTCCTCTTTTGTTAATAGAGAAATTTTCTTTTTACATTTTTGAAAATAAATAGAACTTGGTGAGTGCGAAGCTTCTTACTGACTGATTGTATTTCCCAAATGTTTATTAATGCAACTGCTTTAACACACTGGTGTCAGAGACTTGCAAGCCCATTTCACTGAGCTGTGTAAAGGTAGAACAAATAGCTACGGAGATTAAGAGTGACAACTTCCAACATCAAGGCCTGTTTGAAATCCAGCTGTAGAGGTGCTATGACACTGGTATTCTGTGTTCCTTAAAATGTTATAATTACACTTCAACTTGATTCACATAATACTCTTTGAGTCCCTCTACAGGCCACGCTTTTTGGAAAAGTTGACTTTGCTTGTAGACATAATCTAGGAAATTTTTACGAGGACTAATTGCAGGATGGGGAAGAAATGAAGGTACTGACCCTCAGGCTGCCTTTACATTTCTTTGGATGGTGAGCACTGGAAGGGGAGTGTCTCCCTGGATAGCTGTTATTACTATCTTGCACGGATAAAATGATGTGTACGTCTGTTGCTGCTTATGTTTTGTATTGATTGAGCTAATAAAAAATAAACAGAGAGGAGATTGTATTGTCCGTAGGATCCCAGAAAGAAGTACAGGCAGTATCAGAGGTTGTTGTTTTCTCTTTAATATAGAGCAGCTTTGGGAGGGAGAAAGAAAAACCTCCTTTGACATATATCTATGTTTGTCCTTTTGTTGCAATATGATCATAATCACAGCTACATTTCTGTCTTTGCACACACATCTTGGGGAGAGATGACAATGTATTTTGCATAGTGTTAGAGTGGCTGCAGTCACATAATTTTGTCAGGGCACTGAGGCCCACGATTAATGAATGGATAGTGGGACTGTTGATTTTCTGAAATTAGCCCTTCCCTTCCGGCTGGTATGTTTCAGAATGCTTGTTCTCTGAGAAGGACTTATTCATTTCATAAAAGAGTGAGATCATTTGAAGGCCACCACCCTTCCTATACTTACAATGCTGTGACTTTTTATACCTGTGTCAGATGCCAAAACCCATTAATGGGGCCCATTAATCTCACTTGAACCAGGAGGCTTGCAGTTTGAGGAAAGTGGATTCCCACGCACAGGGAGCCAAAGAGTGTGTGAGAGATTGAGTTGCATGAGAAAAATGGTAGATGAACAGAAGTTTTGAATAAATCAGTCTACAAGCATTCACCTAACTCAACCTCATTGTATAACAATGGGGAAGAAGAATTTAAAAGTTCTATGACTTCTGTTGTTAAGCTAATGTCCAACATAGGCAAAATTAACAATTTTTTAAAGAAGTTAAGGATTAAATGCGATAGTCATTAGTTTAATTGACTTTTCCACTTTGACTCCAATTATACAAGCAACCACTTTCCCCAAATTCTAATCTCCAAATCTTATTTTTTTGTATGCCAGATAAGGAAAAAATGAATTGAAGTGTATTTTTCCTTCTATTTAGTATGGTTTCTGACATTATCCCCGGTGCACAAAACAGTGTCTGGCACATGGCGAGGGACCAATGTGTGTTTATGAATGAATGAATTAAAAACTCAACTCCTTTTCTAGGCATTTGAAGGTTGTCAAGATGAATCCAGTAGTATTCTTATTCCCACGGAAGGTACAAGTTGATAAACGAAATAGTATATTTGTGTTAATTAGTAGAGCACAAAGTATAACGTGAGTGCCATAATAACTTACCTTTATGCTCATTGGAACATTTATCATGTGTTTTTGTGTAATGTACTTGTTATGAAAACCTCCACAAAGTGGTAGAAATTATCAACTTTACTTTTCCTGTGAGAAAATAGACATATGTGAGTAAAGTCATGCAAAAACACAACCTGGTAGTGGGTTGGGGAAAAGTAATCCCAGGAGAAGAAAAAAAAATAAGATTGATTAAAGAGCAGGAGCTAAATGCTTTGAGGGAAGGGTTCAAGAAAAGCAGTCAAACATACAATTAGTCATTGGAGGCCAAAGGAGACTTTAAGCATTTCAAAGAAAGAAATAAAAAAAAAATTGCATCTTTCTTAATGGCTACTTGTGCCAAAGGATCTGCCGTTTTATTGGGAAAACCAGATTATGGAGCAGGGTTTTCTTCAAAAGATATCTCTGTCTTTCGGAAAAAGTAACTTCTTCCTCTGAGACAAGACACAACTTCACAGGATTTGAGCCTGTCCTCTCCTTCCTGTGTGAGGCAATATCATAATCATGGCCACTTCCATAGGATGAAAAATTAAAATGCATCTTAGTGGATTACAGGCACGAATACACGTGTGTCTATGCTTGGGGATGGGTGCTGATTGTGCTAGCTCTGCCCTTTCTCTTTCCAGAATGCAATCTGCAGGTGGTGGGAGTGAAGCCAGTCAAGCCCACGTGTGCTGATTACCTCTTTAATTCCTTAACAGTATTTCCGAATCTGAAATCAGTATGGAGCAAGCCAGAACAATGGGTCTGGACACTGCTGCACTAAACACTTGGAAGAAAATGTATAGGCAAAAGTGTGCTTCCAGTTGTAAATATATCGCTTTGTGTTCATTCTGGTACCGAAAATTGAGTTAAACTCCTAAGAGAAATAATTCTAACATTCTCTTTGGTGCAGTGGGAGAGAGCAGGACAGGAGAAAGGGGATATTCTCAAAGCACTAGCCAGGTTTAAGGCACGTTTGTTAAATACCTGTACCAGGTTGGGTCGTCATAACACAATACCAGGGGGTGGGTGGCTTAAACAACAGAAAATGACTTTACAAGCACATTAATTTCTCTCTTTATCAGGACTCTAATCCTACTGGATCAAGGCTCCAATCTTATAACTTTATTTAACCTTATTTACCTCCTAAAGATTTAATCTTCAAATCTAGTCACATGTCACGTTTACACTAACAATGCGTGAATTTTGGGTGACACAATTTAGCCCAGTGCATTCAAATTTAATCCCCAGTCAGCGCCAAAAGGTTTTGATCTCCACCGTAGAGATGAGGAAAGTAGCTCAGGGAGAGTCCTGTCAACATCACAGCATGCCTTGGTGTGACCACTGGGCAAGCTTCCCTAAGACCTGAGCATCTACCAAGTGTTGCCAGCTTTCCCAAGGACTGCGCAGCATTATTTTTTGATCCTTCAGCAATAAAGAGAAATGCCTTACATTTGTTTCACAGATGCAAAAATGTGATACAGATAATTTAAATGACTTAGCAAAGACCACAGTTAGAAAATCGGATGACCAAAAGTAAGGTTGACTCCAAAGGCAATATTTTTGTTCTGTTCCTCTGTAGTACATTCTTGGGGTAGGTCAATTACCCACAAATCAATAACTGAATTGAAATGCATTATACACTAGGAGCCTGCAAAATTTTTGGAACCAGAGAAATTTGCTAAAGTGGAAAGAGTTCACAGAACAGTTGATCAGGTTTTAAAATTTTAATGTACATAAAAGCAAGTGAGATAAAAATCAAATTTGTATTGGCTGTGCCTGCAGTTCCTTATTTAAGGGTGGCCAGCGTCAACTGTCATCGTGTGGGTAAATGCTAAACTGGCGCTAGGGCTGCAGCTGGGCAGAGTGGCAGCCAAATGTCTTGTTGGGTCCATTTCAGTTAAAGTTATGTTTTCCACCCAAAGGTGGCAGCATGTGTATTATTGTTTTCGTTTTGTTTTGTTTTGTTTTTGCTTGTGATTGTTTTTATTTACCTCAGTGAAGTCTTCGAGAACTTCAAGGAATGTTAAAAATTATGTAGGAGAGACAATATTATTTTGAAGTTGAGGCAAATTAATTAAAGGAAGATTCTATGACTTATCCAATACCTTATAGCTTTTTTAAAACCACAGCCCAAACTAGAACTCCACAGCCTGACTGTGAGAACTGGGTTTGCAATATTAAGCTCCCCTCAACTTGATTGACAAATTCACAAGATACTAGGAGGTGACAATAGAGTAAACCCTAAAAGGAAAGGAATCGAGCAAACACACACACATACACACACACAAACACACACACACACACACACACACATACACAGACACAAACACACACACACACACATACACAGACACAAACACACACACACACACATACACAGACACAAACACACACACACACACATACACAGACACAAACACACACACACACACACACACACAGAGAAAAACACTGGATTCATGAAAGCAAAACAAAACATACTTGATGTAAACCTTAAATCCTGAAGAATGCTACGACTGTCCAGAAACTTCAAGAGCTTAATTCCATTTGCAAAATGAATCTCGTGGTTCAGGTGATATAGGGTGTATGATATAATATAAGGAAATATTATAACTCCCAACCTACTAGATGCCCAACACACTGACTTCATGTTCTCTAAAATCAAACAATGAATTCTAGAAACAGCAAAGTTTAAGAGTAGGAAGAATTTATTAAGATACCTTCTGTCTCAGAGACAGAAGGGAGCCCAGAGAGCAGGTGGCCCATGAGCCCCACTTCTCAAAGGAGTTTTATAGAGAAAAGCCACGAGGTGAGGCAGATATAAGGTGGGAGAAAACTATGATCCACCAATAAGTTTCAAAAGATAGTTGCTAAAGTAATACTGATTCAATCAAAAGTCACAAGGTGAGTATGAGGTAGGACAAAACTATGGTCAACCAAAAAGATTACAAGGATAGTTACTTAGGTAATACTGTTTAAACAGGGATCAAATGGGCAAGCAAGTCATGTAACAAAACTACAGGGGATGAACAAGGACTTTTCTAAGAAGAAATGTGCTAGGGAGGTTTTTGTTCCTCACCCAAGGTGACTGATGCCATTGAAGTATCAACCACTGCTGTTCATCCTTAGTGGAAATGTGTCCGTGTAGTCATTTATCTTTGTCTGGAAGCCTAGCTTTCAAAGAAAACACCTCCAACCACAGATCTACACACAGATCTGAGATTTTTCACTAATTTAACTCTCTGCAGTACAGGGAACAGCCCTCAATTTCTTTCTAGATCAACACCAGATTTATTGAACCACATTAGCCAAGATGGTGACTCCTGGGAGCTTGTAAGAAATGTAGTATTTCAGCCCTCTTTCCTCCAGAATTATTGAAACAGAATCTGTATTTCAAAAGATTCTAAGGAGAGTCCTTGGTATGTAAAAATGGGAGAGGCTCTGGCCTTTGGAGTCCAGATTCTGGACCACAGTATGATTGTCCAGGTACGACCATCAAGGGTCTGGAGGATCAGCAGCACCTTGGAACTTGCTACAAAAGCAAGTGGTGTGTTTCCAAGATTTGGCCGATATGAACTGTGTCACTATAAACATGGGTGTGCATATATCACTGTGAGTATGATGCTTTTAATTCTTCTGGAAAGATACCAGGAAGGGGAATAGCTGGGTCAAAATGGAAACTCTAGTTTTAGTTTTTTGAGGAATCTCCACATTGATTTCCACAGTGGTTGTGATATGGGGGAAGAAATATAACTTCCAAACCTGCTAGATATCCAAAACACAAGTTTGTGTTCTCTAAAATTGAAGAATGAATTCTAGAAACAATGAAGGTTAAAAGTAGGAAAAATTCATTGACAGAAAGCTTCTAAGAGAGACAGAAGGGCCCTGGAAAGTGTGTTGCCCATCCACTTTTCAAAGATGTTTTATACAGCAAAGCCACGTGATAAGATGGGTACAAAATGGGACAAAACTATAAGACCCAATGGAAAATTACAAGGTGGGCATGAGGTGGGGCAAAACCATGACCAACCAATAAGATTACAGGTCCAGTCACCCAGCTCTTTTTCCTCAGGGGAAGCACAAGGGTATAGTAGCTTCTCCCCTTTTACAATTCTGGCCTTCAGTGAATGTGTCTTGATTGTCCTCCAGGTTGGCTCCTCCTGGGCTGGCCCTGTCTAACTGCCTACAAGATAGCTAATTAACTTACCTATCTGTAATAGTTGTACCAGTTTACACTCTACCAACAGTGGAAAAGTGTTCCTTTTTGCTCACAGCCCCTCCAACATTTGTTAGTGGTTGATTTCTTGATAACAGCCATTGTTTTTCTGAGATGGAGTGCTCTCTTTGGCAGCACATATACTGAATTGAGATGGAATCTCAGCATTGTTTTATTATTAATTATTTTTTGGTACCAGGGATTGAACTTGGGACCTTGTGCTTGCAAGGCAGGCAGCAGCACCAATGAGCTAAATCCCCGGCCTTCAGCATTATTTTAATTTGCATCTCTGGAATGACCAATGATGTTGAACATTTTTTCCGTATATTCATTTTTTATTTCTATGTCTTCATCTGAGAAGTGTCTATCCATTTCAGATACCCATTTTGGGGTTGGGTCTTTAAATTGGGGGGGGTCTGAATTTTTAAGTTCTTTATATATTCTAGATAGTAGTTCTTTGTCTGAGGAATGGCTGGTGAAAATTTGTTTCTTTCCACTCTGTAGGTTGTCTTGTCACTCTTGTCAACCACTTGTGTTGGTTGTCTCTCTTACTGTGCAAAAACTTTTTAGTAAGACAAAATCAGTTGTCAATTCTTTGCTTTAGTTCATGTGAGATTGGAGTTTTGTTCATAAAGTCTGAGTGAACAAAGATCTTCAAGAGTTCATCCTATTCTATCTTCCAGTATATTAATTGTTTCTGTTTTAACATTTAGATCTTTCTTTTTTTATTGAGTTTATTGGTACAATCTAGGTATACAATGCAGTTACATTCATTACTGGGATCCTGTACCTTCACATGACAGGTCTTGGTTAACATTTACATCTTTAATCCATTTTGATTTTAGTTTAGTGCTAAATCTTGGAAACATCCCAAATGTCCATCAACTGAAGAATGGATAAAGAAGATGTATTTTTTTATACAATAGCATACTATTCTGCCATAAAGAAGGATGAGCTTCAGACACTTATACCTAAATGAATGGACCTTGAGAACATTCTCGTAAGTGAAATAAATTGGACACACATGATTAAATAGCACATTGTTTCTCTGGCGGGAGAAACCAAAAGAGGAAATAAGGACTAACGTGTATAATGGGAAATGGGAAGAAAATATTCAAATGAGGAAGGAGGGAAGGGGAAAGGAAGAAAGGGACAAAGAAAAAAGTGAAAATAAAAGAAAAAATGAAAAGTTTTTGTAAATGGAGAGCTGAAGGGGGAATGGGAAAAAAGAAGAGGTAGGATATATGATGTACAGGTGCAAATTCCCTATGATGAGCATTACCAGTAAATATTTTTCTTCGGAGACAGAGAGAGAGAGAGAGAGGGAAGCAAATGGGTAGATCTCAGCATCAAGTGAACCAGAACTCTGCTGGGAATCAGACAAATGCTAGTTACAGGCTGTCTGGGTGATTCTGATCTCAAGAAAGTCTGAGAAACACTACTCTGAATGTGGGTGACTCTCTTGTCCTCAGAAGTCCTACACCTGTGACGAACATATCTGTTGAACTTGCTTCTTATTGTTTTCAATCTTTGATGTTTCCTCCTTCCTCACATTTGAGAGGTTTGTGACAGTCCTGCCTAAATGGCGTGGCTTGCTTGTTGACTTAGTTTATATATGTTTAATGATAAACCAGTTTTCCGGGTATGGTATCACTAGGAGCTGGTAAGGGAGAATGACACTGGCTGAGCTGGAATGGTTCAAAATTTGGAATTTGCCAAAAAGGAGAATATGATGGTTTGACATCTGTTTGCTTTGACCCCAGTCTTGTTTGCACACACGGATTTGGATGCAAGCAGCCTTTTATATATGCTTCAGCTACATAGTGACTGAAGTCATGAGCCATTTGTAATAGAGTATACAGCTGGGGTGCATTTACAGAAGCACGTGAAGGAAGACATTGATAGCTGTTCTCCCCATAGGAAAATATGCTGAGACCCAACCATTCCCCTTCTAGATCACTTCCTGAAAGAGTTAAAGTCATCATATTACACGGATATGTGCACACCCGTGTTTATAGCAGCAAAATTCATAATAGCTAAACCTTGGAAACTGCCTATATGTCTATCAAAGAATGAGAAAAAGAAACTGTTCTGTTTATACATTATGGACTACTGCCCTGTCATAACAAAGGATAAATATGAGTCATTTGTAGGAAAATGGATGCACTTTGAGACCGTAAAGTTAAGTGAAATGAATCAGACAGACAGTTTAAATATTGCATGCTTTCTCCTTATATAAGAAACCCAAATTATAAATAAAGGCCAAAATAAAAGATAGATAATTGGAATTAGGGAAATAAATCTTTCTCAAAGGAGAAAGGAAAAAGGAAGGGGAAGAGAGGGGAAGGAAAAGGAATGAAAAAGGAAAGATGTGTTATATGTATGTACCAACTCCACACAAGGGATGTAAACATTATGTACTTCAGACAGGTACTAATAAAAGAAAATGAGTTTAATGGTAAAAAAGGAAATGATGTAATGCAGGTTTCTGACTGTTTTTTTTTTACTAGCTGAGTGTTACAGAAATATCCAAATTTGACCCTTAGATGTCAAATTAAAAAACATTTTATCTTTCAGAATGATACTGAATTTCTTTAGTCCTACATCTGGGAAATGCGGATTTGATAGCCTTGGCTATCTCATCCAGATGTTGATAGAATTACCTGTACTAGGGTTTTGGAACTACGCTTTTACATATTCATATATATGAATTTATACATATATATTATATATTGTGCATATATTACACATATATA
>NW_022900943.1:23444843-23511961 GCF_012274545.1 Fukomys damarensis | reverse complement strand
ATATATATATAAAAGTTCCAGGTATTATGTATTATTTCTGGGAATTTTCAGAACTTCTTTCCCTTTTCGAAAGTAGGAGGTGCTGTGGGTGTGTAGCTTAAACTGGAGCATAGGTCAGCAAGTTTGTGAGTAAAGAGCTGGATAGTGAACAATTTTGGCTTTTAGAGCCATACTCTGCTCTATTATTGCAGCTGGAAAGCAGCCACTGACCCTCAGTAAACAAATATGCAACTGTACATGTGTTTGTGTAATCTTTACTTTAAAAGAGGCAGAATTTGACCAGAATTTGTAGTTTGTCCACTCTTGACTTGGAGCACTGCTTTAGTTCACATTCTTAATGAACCTCTGCAGTACTTGGGAGTGCAGAAACAAATAGTAACAGAAGTGGAGATATTTCTCAGTGTGATGGTGAAGAAGCAGGAAGAAAAGCTTTTCACATAGGTATTCTTGACAGTTGTAATCAAATTAGTAACTATTTGTCTCATGCCCATTCTGTGTCCAGAACTGCACTGGGTTGTGGGAATATAACACTGAATAAGATCTCCCTGTCCAATGGCGGAAATGCACAGGTTAGGCTGAGAAAGGGCATTCTTTTGGACAGTAAGCTGTCAATACATAAGCAATCAGTTTTGAGCATTTGCTGTGTATTCTGAGCTATGGTGGTCACAGTAGAGATAGGTTTTTCCTACCCAAAGAGTTCACTCTCTACTGGGATTGATCAAGCAACCACACCAAATACGAAGGACAAAAAGACTAAATTCAGTATGGCCTTTGAGTACTTTGAGGAGGTGGGGACTAAGCTGGAGGACCTGGAAAGGGCTCCCTTAGGCCGTCCCCAAACGTTGGCAGTTTGGGGACAGAATGAATTTTGGAATTCATCATTCTCCACTAGGGTCCAGAGTCTCTGGTCAATAGAGAAATTATGTATCTCCTCATTCATCTTTTATCAATACTCACAAAGAAAAACTCACC
Source organism: Fukomys damarensis (assembly GCF_012274545.1). Lineage (NCBI taxonomy): Eukaryota > Metazoa > Chordata > Mammalia > Rodentia > Bathyergidae > Fukomys > Fukomys damarensis. Next base: position 23,510,989 of record NW_022900943.1, on the reverse strand, counting down.
AACCACTACTTTTCACCTCTAAAATATATAATCTGGAATTGTATAAAATAGGTAAATTCATTGTTTGGCTGTTTCTTTTGGAGAAAGGTAAATCAACGAGTATCAGTCCCAAGTAGTAAGCCCCCATCACATGCCTTAGGGTCTGCAGAACCTGCGTATCTGAAAACAGTTATGGTAACAGTACAGCCAGGTTTTTTACAGAGGGAAACTGATACCATGCACAGATTATGCTAGGAAACCTTACTTCAGGGAAAAAAGCAATAGTCTTTCTTTAAATGATTATAATGCTGTTGGAAAAACCAAGGATATAATGAGAATCTTGAAATACTAAAGAACTGATCCCCTATCTAGGCTCTACAGCTCTACTTCGTCAAAGTTAACCAACTAGAGCTGAGCAAGGTAGTTATATCAGCACTTAGGAGGCTGAGGCAGGAGGATCATGAGTGTGAGGCCAACAGGGCTACAAAAATGATTCAAGGACAGCCTGGACTGCATAGTGAGACTTTATTTCAACAAAAAAAGTAAATAAATTAACCAAGTAGAAAATTCAATCAACTTGCAAGTGTGACTTGTGCATTGGACATATTTCCCAACCTAACAAATACACATGTAAAATATTTCATTTTTTAAAATTTAGAAGCAATAACATTTTGTTTATATGCTTAAGCACTTAGGTCAGTCTGTGAGAACTGAAATAAAATCATAAAAAAAGAAAAACTATCAGGAATATTTTTGATAAATAATATTAATCATAAGCAATAAGTCATTTATTTACAGTTTAGCATGCATTATGTAGGGGCTTTTGTTAATTATCTTATTAATCCTTTCAGTACCTCTACAAACTCTTAAGTGTTAAATTGAGGCAAAGAAGGATTACAATTTTTCAAACTTTCCTGGGTGGTAAATTCTTTCTGAACAAAAGTTTACACCCTGGTGAAAGCTTCCTTTGGATGCATCAAGGGGAGATTTGAAAAAATCACCAAGGGGATGAGTTTTTAAAGTGGGTAGGAAGAATCAGGGTCTGCATGTCTCTGAGTCTGCAAAGTATCTTCTGACTATCAAGGTTGGATGAGAAAGTTATGGCCCAAGGTCACACAACATGTCACAGCCCAGGTTTCCTGGACCTTCTCCCACTCCTAGACCATCTTGAACCATCTGTTCCTTCTGCACACTGCTAAGAGAGCCGGGAGAGAATGCAGAACTTTCTGCTGGTGGTACCTTTACTCGTTCCCCAAACCTGGCTTGATACGGTTTGGGGTAAGAGAAAAGATAAGCTTCCCATTCCTTTTTACAGCTTTTTTATTCTACTCTTTGTTTTAAAAATCTTCCTTATTTCCCACATTGGAGATGTATAGCTTTGTTCTTCTAAAAGAATGAAGCCAATATTTTTTCCCTGTATTGTAGAGGAGAGTCACACTTGTGTATAATTAAACTCAGGAAGATAGAATGCTTGGTTCGAAAGCAGAAAAGGACTGAAAGTTTTAAATGTTGTACTCTATGTAATAGCTCTTTGTTCTTTATCATTTGCTTTTGTACTAGGGAATGAGCTCAGGGATGCTCTGCTATGCAATTATATCATCACCCTTTTATTTTTAATTTTGAGACAAGGTCTCAGTATGTTGCCCAGGTTGGGCTCAAATTTGCAATCCTCCTGCTCCACCCTCCGCAGTACCTAGTATTACAGGCATGGTCCACCTTGCTTTGCCTTCATCACTCTATTTTTTTTTCTTTGTCAGTTTTTCTTTGTTTGTTTGTTTTTAGTTATTTTAAAACAAGATCCTGCTATGTAATCCTGGTTGGTCTTGCACTCGCAATCCCCCTGCCTCAGCCTCCCCAGTGCTGGGCTTGCAGGTGTGTGCCACTAGGCCAGCCCCTTCGTTGCTCTCGAGGCATGGATTCCACTCATCACACACCGCTGGGGAATGCAAAGTCGATGCTGTGAGCCACTACCAGGGCACAGGCTTTGTTTTTCTGTCATTGTTCATGAGTTTTCCTCAGTCTCATGATTTTTCTTGTGTAAGTACAAATTCTTAAGGTGGGAAGAAAATATTTCCCAGGTACTGCTATACTTTGTTCTCGTTTCATTTAATCATTGTATCATCACTGCAGCTTGCATCCTGTGGTACACCTAATCTCACAAAACTAGGGTTTGCACTTAACCCTCTATGCCTAAATCATACTCTTTTTCCTCCAGTACTGTTTCCCTACGTTACCCCACAATCACCTCTAATAGTCGGTGACAGGATTTTGGTACAAAAATAATGTCTTCAAAAAGTTTTGGATGTTTCCTCATCTTGTTGCAGAAAAGCATTTCCGAGGGTTATAAAGCTACATAGAGAACAACGAGACGTGAAACAATTACAGCTACTGAGAAATGACGGCGACACGATTTTCATGTTTTTGTAAAAGGCTTCAGAACCTACAGTGTCAACACCGTCCTGTATGAATGCACAAAGCCCAGCCCAGCCTCATCCCTCCTGTCCCAGGCCTCTACGCTTTCCCATTACATTAGGGTGCTTATGACCTGGACATTGTCCAATCTGCAGCTGTTTCGTATTTTTTCATTTTTTTGCAGTACTGGGGATTGAATCCAGAGCCATCCACTGAGCTACATCCCCAGCTCCCTTTTAGTTTTTCTTTGGAGACAGGGTCTCATTAAGTCCCTGAGCTGCCCAGGCTTAGCCCAAACTTGGTGTCCTCCTACTTCAGCCTCCCAGAGTGCTGAGATGGCAGGCACAGCATGCCCCGCCAAATGTGACGTTAGAAGACAAATTACTCGCTTACAACTGGATGCGATGTTCCCCTTCACCAGCGACCTACCTGAGTAGGGTGACTTGTTCTAACCCATGCCTGATAAGCCAGAGCAATGTCCCAAGAGCTCAGGGCTTCCAGTTTCTCTCACAGCCACTCCCACACATGTCATCAGGAAATTGCTCTGGGTTTGTCTTTTCACCTAGTTTGAGAGACAGGATTGAGGTGATAATAGGAGCGGGCTTGCTCATCTTAATTTTTATGTATTGAATCTTGGCAACCACGGAGCCTGTTTTACGCATTGTGTGTTCAGCCCTGACCATGTCCATCTTGGAGTGCTCCCTGGACCTGCCTCTGACCACACACTGCAGAGGGGCCTCTGGGGGGGCGGGCAACTTACATTGTGAGAAATCTATACACGTGGCCTAGGATCGTATTCACTGAAGAAGCAGGATTCAAGGACTACAAAGAGGAAACCAACGCTGGGGTCTGCCCGCTTCCCTTCCCCTTTCTGTTCGTCGTGGTCAGTCACAATAACAGCTGGATATTTTTTTGAAGATGTTCTTCTGTGTATTGTATACATAGCTGCCCCCCACCCCGCAAACCTGTGATTATAACTGTGGCCTTTCGTGGCACATAGTAGTTTTGACAAACCTCAAGGTTGTGCACACCATCAGAGAAAGAGGCGTGGTGACAGTATGGCTGGATGACCATTAAATAGTTTAAAATGTGCGTCTCTTTCCCAGACTGCACTGCCTCCAGAAGACTATTAAAATAAAATATATATACAAGTGGAGCATCCCTAATAAAAAAAATACTAAATCCAAAAGCATGTCTGGCCTGAAGCTTTCAGATAAGGAATACTGAGCCCATATATAGATATATATCTATATCTATATCTATATCTATATATCTATATATCTATATATCTATATATCTATATATATATATAGTGCCTGATGTAGTTCTTGTAAGTCCTATTGTTACCTTTAGATTAGAAGACTCTCATTACTTCTTAAAATGTTAAATCATAATTAGGATGTCCCACAACTTCTGGGATTTTGCCTTTGGAGATCTTCATTTATTATCAAACTAGGAGCACTGACACACATTCTGCAAGTTCCCAGCTGACCGAGCAGCCTGCGGCTCTGCTCTTGGTGCTGCTGCCAGCTCTCTAGGTGCCTGGGGTCCCTTACGCCAGAAGACTTTTCTGAAGGAGGTGACAGAGGTGGCCCTTGCTAGCTCTACTTGACTGGGTGCGATGACTCCACTCGGTGAGGCCGTCCTTTCCTCCGGTCTCCTGGGTGTGACCGTCGCCTGCTCGCTTCCTGTGCCGGGACTCAGGGTCCACTGAAGGGCACCAGCCCAGCGACTGTGCTGTGGCCACGCTGGGGCGGGCACATGAGGCACATGGTGAGAAGGGGCTTTGCAGACCCAATGTGCAGCCACACGATCTGCTAACTTTGCGATTCGCTTCTCCTCCTCCTCCTCCTCCTCCTCTTCTTTCTCCTTCTCCCTCTCCCTCTGCTTCTCCCCCTCCCCTCCCTGCCCTTCTTCTCTTGCCTTCTCTCTCTGTCTCCTCTTCACCCCCCTTCTCTCCCCTCCCCTCCATTTTCCTTCTGTTTTTTCCCCCTTGGGATTGTGCTATTGTTATCCAGACTGGTCACAAACTTCTGGCCTCAACCCTCCTCCCTCAGCCTCCTCAATACCTGGGCCTACAGGCACATGTTATCATGCTGGCTTCTATGCTCTGTAACTCTTCACAGTTTCAAAACACCTAAAGAGTTTTTGCAGCTCTGTGGTCTTAAATCACTTTCTGGAGCTGACTTTCTTCATCTATTAAATGAGGTCAGACTCATAAAACTTTAAAATCATTTCCTCCCAGTTTTATATGAAGCAAATATTTATTGCTCACCTATTATGTTCAAACCTGTACATGTATTTCTCAAGCTTCTTTCCTATTCCTTGTGCACATTTGCCTTGTGTTTTTCCTTACACGAATATTTGAAACATCTGAAATGTCATGATATTTTTCAACTTGCCAAACTATCCAATTTATTAAAATCATTTGTGCCTTTTTATTAACAGAAAATCATTTCACCCACGAGGATAAAAGAAAAAAGGATAGTTTTTTTCCCACCTTGCCCTCTTGTTGACAAATTAAACCCTGTAGTACAAGGGAAATTAATTGACTGCTGGAAAAAAATATCATTTCTCTGAAAACTGTTCATGCCAATAGTTCTAAATTCATCTTTTCTATAGCATATAGAGAAATAAATCAACGGTTGTAACAACATATGGAAAGTTAGTAATAGTTCATGATGACAATAATACAGGTATGGTAGTCATTTTCTTGTGGCTGAGACAAAACATCCACACCCATGACTTACAGGAGGGCTCACAGTTTGTCCAGGTTTCAGTCCATAGTTGGCTGGCTCCAAGGCAGGACATCATGGCACAGTGTCGTGGTACAGGAGAGCTGCTCATGGAATGGCGTCCAGGAAGCAGACCAAGAGGAAAGAGAGGTGCTGGGAGGGAGAGAAACCCTTCCAGGCCACGCCCCCAGTGAGCCCCTCTTCCCATCAGACCCCACTTCCTCACAGCAAGTCATAAGAAGCCCCATAATCCACTCATTTTCCCAAAGCCCACCTATGAGTGCAGAGAGACAGAGAGAGAGAGAGAGAGAGAGAGAGAGAGAGAGAGAGAGAGAGAGAGAGAGGGAGAGAAGAGAGATCTGGTGTGTTTCTTTTGTTAAGGACACTAATCTTGCCATGAAAGCCTCATTTTTATGATGTCATCTAACCCAAATTACCTTCCAAAGGTTCCATCACCAGCTGCCATTACAGGGCCATATTTGTTTAGCTTTTCTTCAAAGATTGTTCCATGGTTTAGGGTTGTGTAGTCTAAATGGTAGCCATCAGCCACATGTGGCTATTTAAATTTACATTGAAATTCATTAATACTAAATAAGAAGTTCAATTCCTTAGTTGCATTAATCATATTCAAATGTTTAGTAGTTACATATGGACAGTGCCTACCGTATTGGGCAGCACAGATGAAGAAAAAATAGCTATCATTGTAAAACGGTCTATTGCGCATCTCTGGTTGGGAGTTAAGAGAAGAATTTCTTACTGTCAACTTCTGTCAGAGAATGGAACTTCTCTTCTGGTTTCTGAAAGCCTGACCTTCTCACTGCCAGTGTAATTGTACACTTCCTGCATGAAATAGAAGCTGGAGTGCAGTAAGCATGCTGTCAGCTTTGAGGTTGGATTATGGTACTCTCCCCTTCAAGTAACATACTGGATAAATCTCTCTACAGCAACATCACTCAAAAGTGAGCAGAAGCCAAGAGTAGCACCAGCTCTGTTTGGAGGAAGCTGAAGTTGAACCTCAGATATACAGGATTCATTGAAATAAGTTTAAGGGTTTTTTTTTTTTTTTCCGCATGTAGGCATGCTGGGAATTGAATCCAAGGCCTTCGCACACAGCTACATCCCTAGCTCCTTTTAAATTTTTTATTTTGAGGCAGAGTCTCACTAAATCACTAAGTTGCCCTGGCTGGTTTGGACTTGCACTCTTCCTACCTCACCTGGCATTACAGGTATACACTACCCCACCCAGATAAAGAGATTCCAATTTAACCAATGATCAGGCAGGGAATTTATAACTCAGTGGCTCTGCTGCCTGCTTTGCAAGTACAAGGACCAGAGTTTGATCCCTGGTACCAAAAACAAAACAAAACCCAATTTAACCAGTGGTCTGATTGAGGCTTGAAACTGGCCTTCTAAGGTAGTGAACATAATTAAGAAGTTTTCAAACTTTTTTCCTTGCCCAGTATATATTGTGCTTCATTTTCAGAGTTATTTCGATTGAGGATAGTGAAAGTTTACTTCAAATGGCAGTTCTTGTGTTAGCCAAAGGGATCCAAGAAACATAGGGCATAGGAAACAGAAATATATGAACCAGCTTCATTTCTTCAATAAATATTTAAGCCAAGAGGAGCCAGATGCTGTGCTAATTGCTAGGAGGATACAAGCATATGACTCGTTCCCTGTCCTTAAGGTCTTTAAAATAACCAAGGAGATTAAAATAATCATGACAATAACTCCCCTTTATGGACCATATATTTCATTCTACTACCTATGCTCAGCAATTTATATAGATTATTTAAGGCTCCTTGAAATCCTAGTAGGTAAATAACTGGGTACCTGTCAGAGCAAAGATTAAATGGTATTTAAGTAGAGGATGAAAATCTTGTCTTCTCCTTTATCTATGGGTGGAGATTGCAGGCTACAGGAGCTGCCCTTTCCCAAAATAGAGCCTCTTCTAGGGTCATTTTATTTCATAAATGACAATATTAAGAACACTTTTGTGGTGCTGAGGATCAAGCCCAGCATCTTGTGCATGCTTGGCAAGTGCTCTAGTACTGAGCTACACTCTAATCCCTTAGAATTTATTTTTCGCTTGAACAATACTATGCTCCCCTAAGTTCTTGGGATATTAAACTGGTACTATGAAGCGTATGTAGTAACAATCTGCTGAGCAAATAAGTGGAAATAATGTTGAATGTTCTTTTTAAGAGGACATCTTAAAAATGGAATATTTCTTGTGCGTTTGGAATGGTTGAATGCTATAGTAATGTTAATAATCATTAAAGTTTCTTATACGTTTTAAAAATAATGTTCTCTGAGGGTATAAATGAAACCATAGACTAGTAAGCATGAATGTGCTTAAACTGTGGCAGCGATCCCCTGGAGGGGTTGTTAATTGTGTTTCACAGGAAGTGTCTTGGCGCATCACAATGGGCAGCTTTTCAGCTCTTATCCAAAACAGGAAGTGACTATAACCAAAGGAGTTCAAAGGCCTTTGCTGTATCACAGCACAGAGGCCTGAAGCAAAACTTGAAAAACAGAGATTAGGCAAAATCTGAAAGCTGCAACTGTTCAATATTGTTTCTGGGGTCAACTTTCAAGAGATTCTCCAGAATAGAGCTATCTTAGTGGAAACCTTGAGAAACTTGGTAAGTGAGGAAGACCCCTGTGTATTATGTCCATATAAAAAGTAAAAACTACACAGAAGACCTTTAGCTCAAGTGCGAAGTACACTAGGCCAGTGGTTCTCGAACTGGGCCACACAGTGACTTGCAAAGGTTTGTGCAGGTACAGAGTTAGATATTGAGTTTTAGGCCTTCATCTTCTGTATACAATCTTTCCTAAACCTGAGTAGCTGAGACAGAGTCTGAGTTCACAACTCTTCTTGCATTTGAAGAAATTCATTTATTCAAGAGTTTTTCCCAGTGTATATAAACTTGAAGACTGCCAAATAAAACAGGAGGCACTGTTAAATGCAATCAAGGCACCATGACTAATAAGACTTCCTGTCTTAAACATTGCTGTGAAAAGTGAAGCTTGTTATTGGAAAATTGCTAGTTCTGTCCTTGGCACAGTCAGAATTCAGACAAATGACGACTATGGCAATAGAGTTAGTGATCAATTTCTAAAGGCTATACTGCTAAGAAGGAAGTTCCCATAAGACTAAAACAAGTGGTAAAAAGTAACAGACATTTTTTTTTCAGCTTTAATTGAGTTTATTGGTACATTTTAGGGATACAGTGCAGTTACATTCATTGTTGGGATCTTGTACCTCTACATGACAGGTCTTGGTTCTCATTTTTTCCCCTTGTTCAAACATTTTTTAATAAGTATTGAATATTGAAAGAACTTTAAAAATATCAAAATACAAGTTCATTTCAGCTATTTTCCACAATTATTCTTTTGACATATAATTAGCTGAGAGCAAAAAGCATCTTTCATTGCCCAAAGCAGTATAGATTCCTGGGGTTTTTTTGGTACCAGGGATCGAACTCTGGACTTTGCACTTGTGCAGCAGGCAGCTGAACCACGGAGATAAATCCTTGGCCAGAGTCCTGTTATTGATTCTTTTAAATATAACTGGAATATTTCCCTGTACTACCTGAAAGGGAATTGTGATGCTCAACAACTAGGCCACGCACACACCGAGAGGTCCAACTGGAGATTTTATTCAAGGGGTGGGAGGAGAGAGATAGAGCAGAGAGAAAGAGCAGAGAGAGAGAGAGGGAGAGAGGAGGAAGAAGAAGAGAGGAAGAGAAGAGAAGAGAAGAAGAGAACAAAGAGAGGAAGGTGCTTTTATTGTTTTGGGCTGGGCTATTGCTTGTTCATGAGGAGTGGGCTACTTTTAACCTATCTCAGGCCAGGTTGTCTTTTATGGGTTCAGCCCTGCAGAAACAGGTTTCAACTTCTCTGTCTCACTGTGGCCTTGGTGGGAGGGAAACTAAAGATAAGAGCATGAAGTCATTCTAAGAGCCAAGAAGCATCACGAAAATGCAGCCTGTGATGGCGGCGTCACAGCATACTTTAACATGATCAATTCCCTAACACTACCAAAATTTTCAAGATATAGCAGTTAAAACTTGTAGATAAAACTGTATGTAGTTTCTTTGAGATTTTGGATGTGTTGCCTGATTGTAATAGCTATTTTATCAAAATATATTTTGAAAGGTTTATTTCAAACACAGTAAATCCATATTTTATCTTACAAAATATTTAGTATTTCCACTTTTTATTAACAACAACAAAAGAGGATAGCTAGCCAATCATCTGATTAGCTTTTAGCAGTATATGGCTTTTCATAAGTATATAAGTAAGGTTTAGTAATAATGTATAATGTATAATGGATAAATGGATTTATTTCTGATTTTTAAAATTTGATTTTTATTTAATTCCTCTTACAAGACAAGCATCAAAATATATTCACTGAATTCTGTACCTTTTTAAAATCATACTTCTTACTTTATAAATAATAGAATTTTAGTAATATGTGATGGGGTAGAAAATGAATGATAAAATATTGATTTAGTATTATATAAACATTATGCAATAAATGTATAAATTCATTAGGTCTACACTAATTTAATCCTGAATAATTTTAGTAAATTATTTACAAGATATGCTTTATTATTTTCATGTTTTAAAATAGCATATTCGCTAAAGTACTTAATAACATGCTTATTGCAAATGGAAAATCAGAATCAGACTTTTTCTGACAGAAAATAGGCCTTATATGGCTAATGGGAAATGAAAGTTGACCTTCCTAACTAATTTAAATGGCAGAGAATACCCATAATCTAAATAAGCCAAATTCATAGCTCTAGGATTTTTGTGACATTATGTTTAAAGCTGTGATTAAATGAAATCATTTTATCAAAAAATATTACAGTAAAGAAACCATTAACAGAACTAAGAGACAACCTACAATGTGGGAATAAATTTTTACCAGCTGCTCCTCAGACAAAGGACTATTATCTAAAATATATAAAGAACTTAAAACAATCAGCCCCCCCAAATATAAAGACCCAATTCAAAAATGGGCATCCGAAATGAACAGACATTTCTCAGACAAAGAAGCAAAAGCAGCAAGTAAATATATGAAAAAATGTTCCACATCCCTGGTCATTTTAGAGATGCAGATGAAAACAACACTGAGATTCCACCTCACCCCACAAAGAATGGCTGCTATCAAGAAATCACACAGTAACAAATGTTGGAGGGGTTGTGGAGAGAAAGGAAGCCTTCTCCATTGTTGGTGGGAGTGCAGACTGGTGCAACCACTATGGAAATCAATATGGAGATACCGCAAAGAGCTGGAACTAGAGGTTCCATTTGACCCAGCCATCCCTCTGCTGGGTATCTTCCCAAAAGAATTCAAGGAATCATACCACAGTGATATATGCACACCCATGTTTATAGCAGCACAGTTTGTAATAGCTAATTCTTGGAAACAGCTCATTTGCCCATCAGTTGGAAATTGGATAAAGAATAGTATTCCTATAAAATGGAATACTATTCAGCCATAAAGAATGAGAAATTAGATTCATTCATAGGAAAATGAATACATATTGAAGATATACTCCTAAGTGAAATAAATAAGTCACACATGTGTAAATACCACATGTAATTTCTCTGGTGTGAAAATCTATAATAGTGCATAAGACCCTAATGAGATAATTGACCATGTGAAATAGGAAGAAAAGGGCTAAAGGTGAAGGGAAAATGGGAAGGGTAGGGGAAAGGTAATAAGGGAAAGAAAAAAATAGGAGAAAATGAAAAAATGGAAATAAAATGTTTGCAAATGGGGAGGGGAAGAGGGGCTGAAGGGAGGGCATGGACAAGGGGAAAAAAATGAGAACCAAGACCTGTCATGTAAAAGTACAAGATCCCAATAATGAATGCAATTGTACTGTATACCTAAAATGTACCAATAAACTCAATAAAAGAAAAAATATTACAGTAACATACTAAATTTAACAATATTTTGATTTTTTAAAATTCCTTGTGAAGTTAAATAAAATTCCTTTACATTGAAGAGCAATGAATATAGTTATAATAATTTTCTGGCCAGGCATGGTAGCACACTCCTGTAATACAAGCCCTTGAGAGGCTGAGGAAGGAGGATTGTCTGGAGCTCGAGGCCCGCCTGAACTATAGAGTGAAATGTTGTCTCAAAAAACAACCCCCCAAAAGAATAATAATTTTCTACTCTGCATGAAGGTATCTTTCCTGAAATACAGAATCTATGGAAATGAAGGACTTAAATGTCTAGGTCACAGGTTTATTTTTGCACTTCACAATATCAAAGAAGGACCCAACGAAATCATTAGATTATTTATTATTTTAATGTAAGAACTTTTGATGATAAAGCATTGTGAAAATTTGGTTATAGCCAGAAGAGTTCAAAAGAATCAAGTAGCATTGCTCTTTTGTTTGTTTGCTTGTTCATTTGAGACAAGGTCTCACTGTAGAGTCCAGGTTGGAGCTGAACTCACTATGTAGCCCATGCTGGCCTCAGACTTGCAGCAGTCCACCTGCCTCAGCCTCCTGAGTGCTAGGATTACAGGTATGAGTCTGGTGTAACCTTGCTTTTTAAAATAAATCATAACGTCCATCCATATACTTATTTATGCGAACAGAGTTTCTTGGTGCTTATGTTAATAGAAGCAAAAAATGAGAACAGAATAAATGCTAACTTTGTTTTGTGATTAACCATTTTCATCAATAGATATATGAGCTAACTGAGGGGGTCAAATTTATCTCAGTAGAAAACATTTCCACTGTCATTTTATTCCTTACTTTTCAATTAAGATTTGTAACCTACTCATGTTTAGATTGTGTTCACAAATTTTAACGATGGCTCATTCCAGAAGTTTTGACCACATTAAGACATATGATCACAGGAAATTACACCAATTAAAAATTGATGGGCCAGGGATTTAGCTCAGTGTTTCCACCGCCTGCCTTGCAACCACAAGATCCGGAGTTCGATCCCCAGTACAAAAAAAAAAAAAAAAAAAAAAAATTGATGTACATATTTTTGTTGTACAGTTGTCTCATACAATGACTAATCAAAGACTTTCAATTTAAAATATAGAGAATAATATGAAGAAATAGAATGAAAATTTGAAAGCTCTAGAGAAGATGCAAAAGAATGACTAAAGATATCAATTGTTGAAGTAAAGCTTGTTCACTTTTTTGTTTTTTTGTTTGTTGAACTGCGGATTGAACCCAGACTCTTCCCACTGAGCTATGTCCCCAGCCCTTTTCTAAATTATTATTTTGAGACTTCCTTTGTTATTAAGTGGCTCAGGCTGGGATTGACTCGTGATCCTCCTGTCCAAGTTTCCCGGGGTGCTGTGAGTACAAGCATTTTCATGTATTTTTTAAAGGAATGACTGTAGCATTGGATCATTACTGTTTTAGAGCCCGTCCGAGGAGAGCTAGGGGGATGTAAGCAGTCATTGGTCTGCAGCGAACAGGAACCAAGGGGAAGTGAAGCTACTGTCAGAAGCAGAGCAAATAGCAGGGGTAGGGGATGTCCAGGTTCTCCCTTCCTCCCCTTGTCTTTCATTAGGTGATTCCAGCCAGCTAGGAGGCAGAGGAGCTTGAGAAACATTTTTCAGGGAAAAAGCAGTGAATAGATCAAAAGCCAACAGGCCAATGATATTATGGAAGCTAAAATATTTGAAAATGTCTGGTCGAAACCAAACTTCTCACTATGAAAGATTAAGAACGACTTCTTCGTAAACTTCTCTCTTTATGCTTCTCCTTGGCTCCTCCTCCCAATATAATTGCACCATAATTATGACACATCAATAAAGAACGCTATCAGTATATTGCCTAGCAGAATTTTATAGCTAAGCCATGCAATATAAACATATTTTTGTTTTTTGTGTACATTAAATTTGTATATTTTGTGTGCATTCTTTTGTGTATATTAAAAACAAAACATTCAAATACAGAAGTGTAATAAATCTACTGGTACCCAGTCTTGTCTACAATAATCATCTCATGGCCACTCTAATGTATGATTTGGGGTGGAGGGAAGGGCAAATTCCAGAAGAGTACTTGTCCTTTTTTTTTTTTTCTGTTTTAAAATTATGTCTCATTGGGCCGGGGATTTAGCTCAGCGATTCGGTGGCCTGCCTCGCAAGCGCAAGGACCCAAGTTTGATCCTCGGTACCACCAAAAAAAAAAAAAAAAAAATTATGTCTCATTACTTCATCCTGGACTTTCCATCAATTCTTCAAAGCCTTCCTCGGAACGCTTAGACGGTGGGTTTTTCTATCAGTTTCAACTTGAAGAAGGCTTTCTAGATACTCTCTCACCACCTCGCTTCTGAGCATGTTTCTGTCTGTTTGGTACAGGTATTTTAGTCTCCCTACCCTCTCCCAAATCTCAAGCCTTCCTTTCCTGTGTATGTGTTTGACTTGACAGTTAATTTCTGTATGGCCCATTTTTCAGATGCCTGCTGCAAAAAGATGCAGGTAAGGTGAATTTTTGAGACACAGTTTGCCTGTAAATGTCTTCATTTACCCTCACCCTCAGTGAATAGTACGGTTATGCACAAGATTCCAAGTTGGAAGCTGTTTTCCTCATAGCTTCTAATGGTGGCTTGAGGAGATGAAAACTTTGGAAAGAGAGGAAGATCCAGGTGTCCAAATCACTCATTTTCTACACAAGACTTCAGTCTATCCACACTCCACTTTTGATTTTCCATTTAGAAATTTTCAATTTTGGAATTTTATGACAAAAAAAGAGAGAAAACCCTTATGCAATCTGTCTACCAAAAGCAGATGGTGAGAGTAGTGCCATGTTTATTATCCCTTTGGATTTACTGACAAGACTTAGGAACAAGCTTAGTAACTCAAGCTTGGCAATTTCCAGAACCTAACCTACTCATTAGGCAACGGGGTTTCAGTGAAATACGTATGCAGAAAGGCATGCATCCCCCCTGATGTCATGGTTGTTCTAAAGGAGATGCCTCTTAGCAAACTCTGTGGTCTTTTCCTACTCTATTCTGTCTGCGGATGTGCTGTTTTCTGATCTTTCCTCTTCAGTCCTCATGCTAGTTTGACTTGAGATCAGCTGTAGCTGAGCAAGAGGCGAAGAGAGGGCAGTTTGGTCTGAATGAGTGGGCTGCCATGGTCTTTAGGATCCTCCCTTGCTATTGATGGTTTACGTATTCTGTGACAGCTCTTGTGCTTCATGAATTTTCTTTCCTTTTATGATCTATCCTCCATGCCAATCAAGTGAACAGGTTTTGGACCTCTGCTCTACTCTGCAATTGAGCCATGTATTCTTGTGGTTTTCTCAGATTTTGACTCACTGTGACCTTTTTCCTTTCTGTGCTACATTTGCTTTAATTTCCCATCTGTTTTTCTTTCAGTATCTGTATTGACTTGGTAGAGTGAGCACTGAGTTTGGTTTTAATGCAGCCCAATCCTCAGTACCAACCACCTCATTCCATTTGAACCTCATTCTCTCTGCTATCAGGCCTATTTCTTGTCCGCGGTATTAGCAGTTCATCCCCCAAAGTGTTGGCAAATGGGAGTAATGTAGTGCTGAGTGGCTGTATCACCTCCACGAGGCACAGGAAAATGTGTGAATACTCTTCGCAGTTAGGGTGCAGACATAGGCAAGTATGTCAGACATGGTGGGGTGTGGATGGGTGCCAGATTACAGGCCAGATGAAAACAAGAGCAGACACGGGATAATCAGAATCCGCAAGGTCAATGGAGGGATCTGAAGACCCCCTTGCAGCCAGCTCTTCCATCTGTAGCAAACAGCAGGAGGATGTGAGCTGAGGAGACTGGTTGGATGTATGGAATGATATTATATTTGAACCACAGTTGATCCAACACCCAAAGCTGCCTAAGTTTCTAGGGTAGGATAAGGACGGAAAATGAGACAATAGAAAGTCAGCATTTGGCTGCTCGAGTAACTGTACTAAAAGTGTTTCCTCTTCCTTTACAAACACAGGGGCATGAGATACTAAATATTTTTCCCCAGCAGCCGGAGATGTGCGCAGCAGAGGTTGAAAGCAGAGCAAGTGCAACACATGGATAGCCTGACAGAGTTTTGGCAGCAATAGAGGACCATTGCAGGTGACATTAGTGATAGAGATTCACAGTCAGCCAGTTACAGAGTTCCAGGTGGCAACAGCAGGGAGAAGAGACATTTCAAGGGCACTGGATACAAAGGTTAGGTCAGGGCATCCTCATACGTAGCCCCGGGAGAGTCCCAGGAAGCTTTCCAAGCCAAATGATTGGAAAACAAATCAGAAAGATGGCAAGAGCTAGGTTGGAACATAAGGACAGCAGAATTACAAGCAGAGGGAAAATTACATGTGACCTCTCCCTGAGCTATTTTGGGACTTTCAGCCAAACACAATAAAGGGGAAAGGGGCTTGTCTGAGTGGTTGTTCCTTGGGAAGTAGGATCTTCCAGGAGGATCTAGGGATAATCCAGCATTGTGCTGTTAACTTATGGTTCATAGGCTGATAAGACCTGGAGTTATAGATACATTATCTAGAAACCAACACTGCAGAGTGACAAGTGCTTTAAAAGACATTTAATTTTTATGACTCATTGTGGAGCTTTGAATCCCTGGCCAACTGACTTTCCTATGTGTAACAAATGCAACTGTACCTAACATTTTCCTTCAAATGTAAAAAGACAACACAAACACATATCCACACCTATACAAAAATGCCTTTTTGAAAAGATTAGAGTGTGACAGTGTAGAAAAGAAGCCTGTATTTTAAAAAAAGAAAAGTGGCAATTATAATTTCCCCTCCAGCAAATCACATTGTTGAATGTGTTGTCTCTTGCAGAGCTAGTTTCATTTTCATTGTTCTGGGTGTACTGTCCCTTTGGCAAATTGTTATTGGAAAAGATAATAGTCATGCATTTACATTGCAACTTATTTGTGTGGATTCAAAATATTTGCTTACGGTTGTCCAGTTGCCCTTGGTTCCTATATATCTATACTTCCCAAGATGTCTGTGTGAGGGATGCTATGTCCCGTGTTTTCGTTGAATGAATGAATTCAAAATAACCAGCTCATTTGAATAGTCATCAGAGCCCCCAAACAGCTGCTATCAGTGAAACTCAGAATTAGGAAAGGGCACAAGGGCACTGATGAATGCAATGAGGGGTGAGGAGGGACTGGCTTAGACTACTCATGGAAAGGGAAGGGGAAATGTTAATAAAAGCAATAGCTGGAGGAAGACGTTAGAAGGACCCAAGTCAAAGAGGCCAGCATCAAGAGGAATAAGCTGGGATGCAGGGTGGGGCGTGGAACTCTGCAGCAGACTCTTGAGTCTGAGTTGGTGGGGATACTGCCGGCACTCAGCAAGGCTCCTCACTTACCACATGAAGCACTTGGCACCAGATACCTCATCTCTGTGTTGCATTTCAGCTTCATGCATTTTTTCCAATAAGGGTGCTAATAATACCGCTTCATAGAGATTTTACAAAGAGTAAATGATCTAGCACTTATAAAGTTCTTAGTCATTATTATTTTACAGTTACTTGTAATTAGTCTCTAAAGAAAGCAGAGTAGAATGGCTGAGCCTTGGGTTTCAAGAAGCACAACATATTTCAGCTTCGGTGAAATTAGGTCTTAGTCCTGTCTGCCTCTTTGTGCCTCACAGAGCATCCAGTGTGCACTCGGTATCAGGAAGTAGTTGCCGAACTGAGTACAGATTGTGCCAAACATAGTGCATTCAGTAGGTATTTCAAGATGCTGGGTCTTAGCAGCAGGCTGCTCATCCTGGAGTCAACCCTCATTCGTGTCAGTGCCCCCACAGCGAAAGGCTAGAGGATGGGACACTCCCTGGGCCATCAGCTGCTCACCGTATGACCATCATTTCCGGGATGTTCTTGTGCTGAGTCTATTTTATAAACACTTACATAAAACCAACTGTAATAATATAGTACTATAATATAGTATCGTTAGTGACCAAACATATGTTAACTGCAGACCTATTCTAGGAAACTATCAAGGTGTTAAATATCTTCTGTAGTAAGTTTTTGTTTCTGTTTTTGTTTCTTCGCTGATGGTACTGGGAACTGAAACCAGTGAACACTGAACTATATCCCCAGCCTTTTTATTTAGTTTTTAAATTTAAAACAAGTTCTCACTGAATTACCCATGCTGACTTTAAACTTATGTGATTCTTTTGCCCCCCAGCCTCCCAAATAGCTGAGATTACAGGCAGTTGCTACCATGCCTGGCTGAAATAATCTTGTTTGGTGTAATAAATTGATCATTTAATAATAATCATAATCCACTGTAGTACCCCACTTGGCCAGTACTGAGAATAAAGTATATCATGGAAAGATTTTAGACTTCATGCCTTTGGCACCTGGAGTTGTGCCTAATACTTACTAAGGAATTAAAGAAATGCATGTAGAAAAATACTGACTGGCTTTTGATGAACTCCTGCACTGCTCAGTAAATGCAGTCTTGAAAAATATTCAATCATGAAACATATATTTATTGTATTTCTAATAGATTCTGTGCTGCCTTCTAGGATATCAGGAAAAAGTGAGGGATACAACAAAGCTGCCTTCTATGGGGACTGCTTCATGAATGATTAAAATGTAAAGAAGATAATTTTGAATAGAGATAAGCACTGTGATTAAAACACAGGGTACGGGAGCAATATGAGAAGGCAATCATTACTGAAGATACTGTCGGCACATCGTAAAATGACAAGAATGTGTTAGAAATGTAAAGACCTAACGTGCACATGATCTTGGCACAGGAGAGGGACCTGTGCAGTGAAGGAAGAGAAGGGGTACAGGAGGTCAGAGGAGGGAGAGAGGACCTGGTAGAACTGGGCTCCATAACTGGCTTGGGTTTGATTTGATGGGACTCTTTGGAGGAAGAGGGGCTTGTGTAGGGAAAGCGACAAGGCCCCACTGAGACTAATCCAGTTACTCAGGAGAGACTGTGCTGCACTGGGGCAGGCGAAGAATCAAGCAGCCCTGTGAGGAGGCTATGGAGGGGGTCCACAGGTGACAAGTGATGGGCTGGCATCAGATGGGAGCAGCAGGCACAGTGAGAAGTGGATGAATTAAAGACGTGTTTTGGAATTAGAGCCAGTGAGACTTGATGGTTTGGATGTTGGGGATGAGAGAAAAGGAGGAATGAGAAATTCTCCTGGGTTTTAGCTTAAGCAGTTAAGTGGTTTCTGGTGTCATTTATTGAGATGGAGAAAACTAGGAGAAGAAGTTTGGAAAGGTTAGAAATCAATAATTCTGCTTTGGGCCTATTAGGTTCAAGATGTAATACTGTTTTCATAGTTTTCAATTTTGATCTCAGTGAGCTACATAGCAATTCACTGGAGAAGGCTTATCTGTTAAATTTTTAGTGGGAAAAGTGATTATTGCAGAACCTGAAAGAAATGGCTTAAATCTCCGAGAGCACAGGTAGGAGTCTGCACGGACATCTTCCCTTCTAATGAGCCCCAAGACTCCCAAGGGAGAAGCTGAAAAGCCAATCCCACAATTCTCTGCACCTTGATGTAGCTTTCTCACAACTATTCTACTTGGGAAAAGAAAAGAAAGTGCTCATATCACACTGCACATTCTTTTCTTGGAACCATCAATCAAAGTTGCCTTTATTTCCCTGGCTAGCTGTGTATGGAAATGAGAATTCCTGGAAAATATGAATGGTGCCTACCTGTACCAGCACACAGGATACCTGAACCTTTACACATCTCTTCAGACGTGAGTTCAGTAATCGTTCCCACTGGCTTTGCAAAAGAGGAAAATTTAATCTTCATTTAAATATTCTTTTTAGGTGGATGTTTTCTACCTCGTATGGAAATTTTTCTTCTTGAAGAACATATTCAGACTTGTAGCTCATAAACTTTCAAATGTCAAAATATGAAAGCTACCCACCAAAGTTATGCACTGGGTAGAAAAGAAAAATTCATATTTATCTCCTTGAATTCAGCTTATTTTCCTCTGTTACAGTTTAAATTTATTTAAGAATTATTTTAATTATTATTGCAGAGGTCAATCTAACATGCTGGCACCTGAACAGGGTTACTGTGAAAGCTCCAGGGTGTTTTCTAAATTTTTGCAATGATTCATGGAAATGAAGAAAGAATAGGGTGGCGGGGTGTGAGTTTGTAGACGCTATGGACTGAATGTTAGTCCCCTCTCCCATATTTATGTGTTAAAACTTAACCACCAATGTGATGAGGTCCTGAGTGTGGATCCCTTGTGAATAGGATCAGAACCTGTATAGAAGAGTCCCCAGAGAGCTTTTAGCATTAAGGTCATAGCACTTTTAACATTAAGGACATAGCAAGAAGTTGCCATGTATGGGGAAAGGGGCTTGGTCTGATGGGAAATTTGCCCATGCTTTATCTTGGACTTCTCAGCCTCCAGAATGGTGAGAAATGAATTTCTGTTATTTGTAAGATGCCCAGGTGAAGGTGTCTTTTATAGTAGCCTGAATGAACCTAGATAGGAGACCATCTAGATCCCAGGACTCCCAGTGTGTATGTTACATGCCTGACGTGTCAATAGCTTTCTGAGGCCATGTTTAATTTTCTTCACTATTTGACCCTTCTGTTTCAAAACTGGGCAGTCCCAGCTAACTTGTCTTCAAGATGTCTACTATTTCATTGCAAATTTCAAATTTCTTTTGTACTGGATATTGAACCCAGGCCTTAGCACCGAGCTATATCCCTAGCCCTCATCCCTACCCCTTTTTAGAATTTTGAGACAAAGTCTGGCTAGGTCACTAAGTTGCCTAGGTGTGAAGCACCATGCTTGGCTAAAAGTTTCAGTTTTGCTGCTAAAGTTCTCTAGGGAATCTTACTCAGTTATTTTACTTGAATATCTAGAATTTTATTTGGTTCTTTTAAAACAATTTTTTTCTCTTTATTGATATTTTCTGAGATATAATTTTCATACTTTAGTTTATAATCACGTTTTTCTTTGTTTGAAAATATTTAATGTCATTGTGCAGTAAGTTCAGTGTTGAACCTTCTTGGGGTAATTTCTGTTATCTGCTTTTCTACCTCCATCTGATCATATTTTCTTGTTTATTTGTATACCTCAAATTTGTTACTAAAACCTGGGCACTTTATATAATTTAGTGTGGGAATTCTGGAAAACAGATTCTAGTAACTCCACAGCATTTTTGTCATTGTTTTTGCTATCTGCGTAACAACTTTTCTGGAATAATTCTGCAAAGTCTCTAACCTTTGTTTTTTGTAGGCTTTGAAATATGCCTGGTTGCTTTAGTAGTCAACTAGTGTTTGGACAGAGATTTCTTTAAAAGTCTCTAAGCAATAAGTCTCCTATCTACTGCTGAAAGTGTGTGTGTGTGTGTGTGTGTGTGCACGTAGTGCACACAGTGATGTGATGGACTGTACAACTCCAACACTCAGGCAGTTTACCACTTGTCTGTCACTGCCAAGGAGATAGTCAAGTTCCGCAGTGACTGAGTGCTCAGGCTCTGGTAAGCCTGCGTGTGCTCAGCGCAAGTGGAGAGACAAACACAGTACGTGGTCTTCCTGGATTCTCAGAAATACATGAAGTTCTTTGTGGATGTTTCATTCTCCAGATTTTGGTTTTAACTTTTCAGTCAGTGCAATGTTTTCCCCAACTGTTATCACGGGATCAAACACATGTCTCACACTGCTTTTAACAAACACATTTCACCAAGTCCGTTCTGTCGTCAAAAGGCAGAGCAAGCTAAGCCCAATAAAGGCAGGCCCACCCTGGTGAGGCTTCCAGGAAACTGCCACACAGGTCACATGATGACAGTTTTCTGGACATAGGGTTCGGCAGGAGTGTCCACACTTCTGCTGAGCCCTTTTTTCACTGTGAGCAGAGGACTTCTGGTTTTCAGGCTACTGTGAAATGAAAATAGGGCAAGGTAAAAATGGCACAATGCCTCTTGATTTTTACCAATATTTAGTGTTTTTCTTGAATAAGTCCTCCCCAGATTATTGCAACTCCTTGGCTCACCACACAGAGAATCTAATTTTGAGAATTTTTCATTACAGCTTTCTTTGCTTGATTAGAGGAGAAGATTTTCAGAGAACCTTATTTCACCATTCTTACTGACATCTCTTCAACATTTTCAGTTTTACAGCTTTTATCTGGGACTCAACTTAGAATATAATTGGAGCCCTGGATCACAATTACTATCTGGTACTAGGAGGTAGTTTGGAGATTGACTCTGGAACAGAATAGAAAGGCCGTCTCAAGAGGGGCCATTGACTCAGAGGTACATTTAGGGACTGTGAAATAAATAAAAATAAGTATAAGGCTACTGCAGTGTGAACCTAAATAAAGAAAAATATTACCAAATGTTCATTTAAAATAAGGATGAAACTAGGATATTATCCTATTTCAACAATTATTAACCCCTCTTTAAAAATCATCGCCCTAAACTAAGCTTGTTCTTTTGTGAATTATTTTAAAATGAATCCCAGACACCATACCCTTTTCCATCTAAGTCCTTTGACTAAAAAAATATTAAAAACATTTTTTCTAAATGAGGATATTTAAAAACATACAATAATCTTTGTATTATTTCTTCTAGGAAAATTAGCAATAATTCTTTCACCATTTCTTCTAACATATATTTGAGTGGCTGCCTGGTACCAGGATAAACACTTTGAGGTAAATGCATTTCAACACAATGTGAAACAGTCACCATTGTATCAAGATGGAATGGATGTGGACTCAGAAGATAACAAATTCCCCAAATTCCCTAAAATGATGACTTACCAAAAAAAAAAAAAAACAAAATTCAGGGGTCCTAGGCCAGGGGTATTAGGAGGAGAATCCAATATCAGAGGCATGGCTTCATGGACAATTACATTTTTATAAATAAAATAATAAGTTATTTCACTACTGACTATATTAAGCCTTCACAAAAGTAGAGAGAATAGTGCCATCCACCTCTATGTATACATTATTATTTAGAGTTTACTACATTAATGTCATAATTGCCTTTTTCTTTTCTTTTGTAAATCTCAAAAATGCAGTTTCATCCCCAATTTACATCTCTAGAAGGCATGGGCTTTTTAAAGATAAATGAATTTTAGAAGAGTCTTCAAGGGATTAGGAATCCATCCATGTGCTTTGGAAAAGGGGAAGTTGCAAGGAAATCTAAGAGTAAATCTATTGTGAATTAATGCAGGGTAAATATCAGACTGGGGAGCAGATGATACAAATAAAAAATTTTCAAGAAATATACAATGTCATTCTGAAGCGGGCTATGGTGAAGGTTTACATTCACCACCGAATCAACACATAAAATGGAAAAATGCCTTCAGGCTTTACCAACATCTTTACATAATCCCAAAGTGCCATCTCAAAGGAATGGCATATACTTTATTATACGTAAAATCTACTTCAGCTTAGCTATACATTTTCATACTTTTAAAAAGTACATAGTAAAAACTTCTAGATAAAATTTTATCTATGCTAATATTTAGGTTTGGGCTTAAGTTCCCATTAACTGCAGAAAGAATATCGTAAGTACACTGTTTCCTGGCCATGGAAAGGGAGAGCCAGGAGACCCACAGACTCAAGCTGTGCTCCCCTAAAGATCACAGATTTGGCCTCTCTTAATTCTCCTGCCCTTAACACACAAAGGCCTCTCTCAGGGTGGGCTGGGGCTGACTCGGGTCCAGTGATTTATGGTAAGAGTGGAATTCTTTGCAGAGCCTTGACATCAGCTTCTTTCATAGCTATTATTAATATGTAAAAGTCATTCTTTTAGTATTTGTGGTCATATCTGAACATTTCTTTGCTCCGTGAACTGCCTCCTAACTCTCCCTAGAAGTAGAGCTCAGATAGCCATGCTTATGTGGCAAAATTCAAATTCTACTTGCTAAACTACGTCCCTAAATATGCTTACTAGACCACTAAAGGAGATCTGCCCTGGGCTCAGCCAGGAGGTTTCACTTCAAGTAGCCTTCAGTTGGGATTCAGAGATAACCCATTAATTTCTATTTGTGGACCCGATTCAGTGACGGTACCTGAAAAAAATGAGGTCGAACACCTTCCCTTGGGACAGAGAAGGTGAAAACTGAAGCAGAGATGAGAGACGGAGTCAGAGAGAGAAAGAGACAGTGGGTGAGGGAGAGTTGGATTCCCAGTTGTGGTTGCAGTAGTTTGATTTCTTTGGGATTCTGCAAGACAATTGAGTAACTTTCCAATAAACATATTTTTTTTCTCACAAGTAAATGAATTGCTGACAATTGCTTGCAACCGAAAGAAACTTGACTAAGACAATTTGCCCATATTTTTGGGAAAATGGAACAACTCCAAGTGTCAACTGTATGCAGTCATGAAAGCCAGCTTCAAGTAGTCTTTTTGAAAGTCAGGTTATTTTTATTTTGCTAGCAAAATCACTAATCTTCTCTTATTTAGGTGTTGTCAACAAATACATGAACATCCATTTCTCTGAGAGGAGGTTTTCACTGTTGTTAAGGAGCCAATGAGAAGCAGGATGTTGATTCAAACCCCTTTGCTCCATACTGATATGAAACGTGATAGATTAAAGATGACACCCCAAGGAGCATTTCACTGCATTACACACTAGTCCTTTCAAGATGAAAGGGCCTTATTAAGATGCCAAGTCCAACAAAGCAAGATGGATCTCAGTGACAGAATTATGGACATATCTACTTTCATATGAACCAATAATCATATTTTTTGTGCAGTGAAGGATATTGATTCTTTTTTATCTGTATTTATTTTACAAGGGGATATTTTATCCTAGTGAGTGAATATTCTCTGATAAAGCCAAATATACAACTCTGAAGCTCACAAGAGCTCACAGGGACAAAATTTTGCTTGCTAAAAATTCAGGGTGCAGTGTGTTCCCCTTTATTTCAGAATTAGTGTTACTTTATAGTTTTTAGATTTCTTCTTTCAAGAGTGATAATTTTAATTA
Source organism: Fukomys damarensis (assembly GCF_012274545.1). Classification (NCBI taxonomy): domain Eukaryota; kingdom Metazoa; phylum Chordata; class Mammalia; order Rodentia; family Bathyergidae; genus Fukomys; species Fukomys damarensis. Next base: position 23,486,918 of record NW_022900943.1, on the reverse strand, counting down.
TAATACTCTGTTTTTTTTAATTACCTGATCATCACAGAATTAGCTGATTGTCTTTCGGGATATTCAAAAGGAAACCATATTCTGCCTGATTTTGATTCTTCCTTCCCCAAAGCAGAGAATTTTTTCTATGTGATGAGCCTGGACCAGACCCACACATTGGAGTTGCAGCAGGCACAGAATGGGGATGTGGCTCTCAGCATAGGACAAGAATATCATCACTGCTTCTCACCAAGTGACATCAGCTGGCATTTTCAAGCATTCTTATGTCTGAATACTATAATCACATCTAACTCTAACAATCAGTAGAATTGTCATAATCCCCTTTTAACTGTAAGAAAAATGAGGAACAAAAAGCTCACATGAGCTGCAAAGACCTCTCAGTAGCAGAGCAAAGTTCTGGACCCAGACAATTGAAGTCCTAAGTCCCTGGTACCAATCACTATGCTTTGGGGCCTTCCTGAGTATCTGTTGTTTGCTTACACACTTTACCTCTAGTATTTAAAAAAACCCAACAAGTGATGGATTTATTAATTTTATAGGTAAAAGAAAATTGAAGATCAGCTACTAGAAGAGAGATATTCCAGGTTATCGCTGGCTTTCAGCAGTTTGATATTAATAATCTTTAGTCTGTTTTTTTTAGTGCTTATCCTGCCTGGGACTAATTGAGATTCTTGGAACTATGAGTTTTGTTTTCATCCAATTTGGGAAATTACCAACCGTTATTTCCTTAAATAACCCTTTCTGCCTCTTCTTATGGGACTCAAAATATAGGTATGTATTAAACTGCTTGATATTATTCCACAGACCACAAGGCTCTTTTCATTTCTCTTCTGTTAGAAAGCTCAGAGTTCTGTAGGCACATAAAATTTAAATTACAGTAGCTGGGCACAGTGGTGTGTGCTGGTGTGCCTAGCTACTCTGGAGGCTAAGGCAGAAGAATCACTTAAGTCCAGGAGTTCAGGACTAGCCTAGGTAACACAGTAAAATCTCCAGCCTTATAAAAAAGTTAAATTATACAAAGAAAGCAGGTGGAGAATGTAAGTTTTATCATCACAAAATTATGTAATAATAATTATGATAATTCTCATCTTAGTTGCTTTTTCATTGCTGGAACAAAATACCTGGTGTGTCAGCCTGTGTTTACTAGAGAAACACGTATAATGCAAGATACACAAATATATAAGAATTTACAAGATTGGCTTACAATGGCCACTCACAGAGTCAGATGTGGAACAGCGCAGAGTCGGTCTGCACATTGGAGATCAAAGATCCAGTCAAAGGTGTGCAGTCCGGCATAGTGTCCTGTGAGAGTCTTTATCAGGAGGCTGATGGATCTGTAATGGAAGACTGAAGGTCTATGCTGCAAACTGAGGAGTCTGAATTGGAAGCCAGGAGGTGAAGTTCAAGGTGAAGGTGAAGACTGGAGCTCCTCTGAAGAAAAAGGAGCTGATCTGTCCTTCATTTCCCCTTTGTGCCATCCAAGAAACAGGATGCCCTACGGTGGGTGTGGAATTGCTGAGACAATTTAGTCGGCCTTCTCTTACTCAAGTTGACAGAATCAATTAACCCTCACGCCTGGTACCCACAACTTAAAGGAGGAGAGATTTATTTTGGCTCACGGTTTCAGTCCACTGTCAGCTGGCTCCAAGGCAGACACAGCATGGCAGAGGGGCCTGGTGCAGGAAAAAGTGCTCAACACATGGCGGCCAGGAAGCAGAGGGAGCAGGGAAGGGCTGAGGACAAGAATGCACCCTTCAAGGTCACATCCCTAGTGATCTACTTCCAACTAGGCTCTGTCTCCTACCTGGATGATTGCATTGGTGAATATAGTGCCCCAACCATCCAGTCACCTTCCAAACACATGAGACGTTTGGGAGACATTTATAGGTCTAACCCATAACAATTCCTTTACCTTTTAAGCTATGTTCTAGAATTTAAAATTCACAAAAATTCAGTGTACCTAAACTTTTTATCCCCAAATTCATCTATTTCGTAGAATAAGATACATTTATAAATATAAATGTAACACAATGTTTTCAGGTAGGCTGTTGTTTATTCACTTCTTCCTGTGATGTACTGTACTGGTTGAGAGACAATCACTTATTAGGTACCTGCTATGCGCTGGTAGAGAGAAGAGAAAGGATAGAGAACTATGCTAAAGAATGAGATACAGTCTCCCTACTCTAAAAACTTATGATAGGAATAGAGAGATGGTATGTATGGGCCACAAGCTGGTGAAGGATGAGGTTACCTATTTTCCCATCATGATGCCCAAGCTGTTATCTTCAAAATGAACTCTTTGCCTCTCCTGAGCACTCTTACCCCACCACCCCATCCTATTCTTTTGCCTGGACAATCTTCCCAGCAGACTTTTTCAGCACACCTTTCGGTTTAGGATAGAAATCCTTCTGGGTTTCTGTAGACTCCCGTGCATATCTCTGTATTTTGAATATTTATTCCAAATAACAAATATTAAAGATTTAAAAGGTGCTATATATACAATGGTAAAGTACTTCTTTCATCTCAAAGATCTTATATATGAGTGAATCTCTTGTTGCTCTTAATAATTACTATTATGATTACCTAACCAAAAAAGGCTGTAAGTTTTCCCCAAACCAACTTTTTATATTAATATAAATCTATCAGATTTAAAGTATGAAAGATATCTAGCAAATGATACATTTTAAGTAGAGAGGAATCAATAAATGACCTAGACCAGTATTTCTAAATCCTAGAACAATGAATACTTCTTAATTTGAAGGCTGATCTTTGCATTTTAGGATGTTTAGCAGCATCATGTGTCTGTGCTCCCTTCTTCTCCAGGAGCACACATCTCCCTCCCCCTAAGAGCTGAAAACCAAAGATGTCTCTATTCATTGCTAAATGTCCTATGGAAGACAAAGATATTCTCAGATGAAAGCCATTGGGCCATATAATAAATATTTCAGACATTCATAAAAGTTGTAACATAGACAAAGGGATAGCAGAGAAAACAGAACATCTAGAGCCGAACCAGATTTTGAGGAAGAGTGAAAAGTTGAAATTCAGAAAAGATTCCTCACAGTGTGGTGACTGCAGACATTTGGCAACTAGAAAGCCTAAGAAAAAATTTGTCTGGCGGGGGTCAGGATGGGTAGTTGTGTTGTTGAGTTTATTTTAACATAATCTGATCAAGTTTCTAGAACTTGGATTGTGTCTGTAGGTCTTGGGAACTCCAGGAGTGTTGACTGATTAAACTTAATTAACTAGAAGTATTAAAGAAGGGAGAAAATCAGGGAGGTCAGACAGAGGGGAAGGGTCTGAAAATGATCCTTGGTGGCCATTTCTGTGTCAGAAAATGGGATGTAAGCAGTCACAAGTTTCTGCAGATTAAATGATCTAACACTAACACTCATCAAATGCTGCTAATTTTTTTTAAAAAGCAGGTTATGTGAGAGTGTGATCAAGTTATTTACCTTTCCCATGTTGCAGTTTCCTCAAGCAAAATCCAGGGCAATAACACCTTCCTATTTCTTAAATTATTTTAAAATGTCAGTGAGGCAACACCTACTGGGTACTCAATGAGTTCAATAGTTTTGTTTCCATCACACCTATTTTTTTAATTTAAAAGCCCTAAGCACAAACAACATCACAATAACAGTTTTCTTATTATGTCCCTATGTGTTGAAGAAATTTAAGAACTTGATGAACCAAGAGAAACTCTGAATAAATCTTATAGTTTCATTTGCTTTTATCACAATCTTAGAGGTCACATAGCTAAGCAGTACACTCATATTAGCTCTGCTATAGGCAATATCTCTAATGTATGGTCACCATGGTAACAACTGTTTAAGTAGCACTTCAGCAACTTAGGGATTGCTTTAGTCTGTCTCAAATGTGCTGAAATCACCAACCCCTCACTTGGGCCTGTGCAGGTGTCAGGTGGGTGGATGACCTTTTGATATCAGAAAATTGGAAAACTCCACCCTCAGAGCATTCTAATGCTGCGATTTTCTAAACGTGTGTCTGATGAAGTGCCGTGAGCTTTGACTACACATGAGTAGACCACCATTGCTTCAACTTCCTTGTGCTATGCACCTTTTCCCACTATTCGGTATCCTCATTCAGTAAGCAATTCAAAACTGTCCGCAAGAAGGCAGGTTTCATTTCTGCACACATCTCCTCACATGTGGCTTCCTTGTGAATAAAACTTTTTTTTTTTTTTTTTTTTTTTTTTTTTTTTTTTTTTTTAAGATATTAGCATACTGGATGATGGGAAAAATGAGCTTGGTTTCAATATAGTCACTTCTTGCTATTCATAGTACTTACATTCTACAAAGTGGTTGTAACACCATGTTAGCCAACAATGGACGATTGCCCCTATAGAGAACACAGGTTCTGTTTCTGTATGCCTATGGTTATCACAGCCTTTTCAACCAATCAATGCATAGCTTTGTTTTATACATATTTCTGTTAAAGACACTTCCTATACTCTTGATTCATTCACATTTTATATATATATAAAATATAATCTCAATCAAACATTAATAGTGCTATTGACATACAAATATGTGTATATGTGTGTGTGTGTGTGTGTGTGTATATATATATATATGTACACACATATACACATAGTTTCACACATATTTTCTTTGTAAAAGCATGTTAAAAACTTCTTGCCCTTCTGCTTTTGGCTAATTTTAAATAGCTAAACCACACACAAAAAAGGTACAAAAGTGCAGAAAAAGTATATATACTGGAGAAAAATACTTATTTGTAGTAGGAGAGGTAAAACGAGAAGGCAGAACATTCCTTTACTCACCTTCAGCTAAGAATGTATGCACTGGATGACAAAAATGGTAACTCTCTGTACATGCATGTGAAGAACCACAAAAATACACCGAGTATTGATTTACAAAGAAATTTTAGTGAGCAGGCAGAATTGCAAATGGGGAGTGTGTGAGAAATGCGAACTGACTGTAATGGATTCAACATTACTTCATAGTTAAAGGCTTTGTGAGTGGGGAAGATTATAAAAGTGTACATGTGACCAATCATTTACTAAGGCCTGAGAGTTTTCCACCACTATGATGAAATATCTAAGATGATCAACTTAAAAGGGAAAACATTTTGTTTGGACACAGGTTTCAGAGATTTCAGTCATGGTGATGGGCGCTATTGCTTTGGGCCTGTGGCAGCACTGTGCATCCTGGTGGGAGAGTGCAGCGGAGAAGACCTGTTCACCTCAGGATGGCTGAGAAGTAAAGAAAGCGAGAGAGAAAGGAATGGGCTCCCAACATCTCTTTCAAGAGTGATTTAGCATCCAGTAACTTAACTTTCTTCATCTAGGCTCAGTCTCTCAAGCGTTCTATTCTCTACCAATAGTACCACACACTAGTGATCAAGTTTTGAACCCAGAAGCATCTGGGGACATTTCATATTCAGGCTAGCATATAAGGTAATGCTCTTCTCAGTTTCCCTGTAGGTTAGTATTTTCCCCCAAATATATTAAGATGTATTAAGTAATTTGGGGCCTTGGCCAAGGAGCGAATGGTTAAACTGAGAAGGAACCCATGTAGCAAAAGCTTGTGGGAAAACAGCAAGGAGTTTAGATTAGTGAGGCATATTTTGCTAGCTGTTGTCCTTCCCCTTTCCACAAAACACTGCCTAGCTTTGATACAGCTCCTTGCCCAAACTGTTTTTCTTTTGTTTTTCTCTTACACTGATATTCTAAATAAAAGTTAGAGAGATCTCGGCTTTGGTGCTACTCCTGGATGTCTCCTGAATGCTGGGTACTCTTAGATAAGAGAACCCCTCTGGCCTTCTCAATATTTGGACCAAGTCTTGTCTCTGAGTAATCCTTTCATCCTCCATGCCACTGTAGTCACACACTATGACAAAGCAAAAGCAAACTTCCTCCTGTATTGCTGAAGTCTTCAAGGCCTTTAATGTGCTAACATACATTGTTAATTTTTTCAAAATATAATATTTCCTAAATTTGACCATGAGGCCTTTTGGAAATGCTGCTCTAAGGCTTTTCTGACAAAAAGATTGGGAATTTAATCTTCACATTTAGAAATTTTCTGTTTCAATAGAAAATTCATTTGCATTGTAAAGGCTGTCATTAAAATAGACAAATGATCACTCTCTGAATTGTTTGTCAGTGAGTGGGTTTACCCTATTTTCAGATCCATTTCCCCCAGGTATGTTGTTTCTTCCTCCTATATTATATTTGATGAAGTTAAATATTTGTGGGTGCTATACTTGCTAGGGGCTTTTCTAGAAGAAAGAACACTAAGAGATAATTAGTATTCTTGATTTCCACAGTTGGACATTTCCAACCTTGATAACAATTAAAACAGTTCATATCAAATACAGAACATGGGGATGTCTGCTTAAAACTTTGCTGTGGAAATAAAGATTAGAAGCTATGATGGCTGGACATTGACAACTAAGTCACAGCTTTCCAGGTGTCACCTTAGATTACACATTCTTGATTTGGAAATGAAAGATATTTTCACCATTTGCAGCTTATTCCTCCCAAGTCCATGGCAAGACTGATTTGTAGCCTATTAGTTTGAAATATTCTTAAAAAATTTTCATGTTTTTCTTCAAAAGAAATATCACAGATAATTTCTTTCTGAGATAGCCTCCTCCACTAAGATATACGTAACATCTGTGGTGGACATCATCTCTCTGTCTTCCTCTATGATGGAACCAGGAAATTGGGGGTGGCTGTAGGAAAGTTTCAAAAAATGAACCCAAGGCCCTGATGATCTATAAGTCAAGTTGAGAGAGAGCTCCAGCCAGTGCGCTGAAGAAAATATCCAGGAGCTAGGCTTGGCCTGATTTGCTAGTCTCTCCACATCCTGAGAAATCTTGACCAAGTTACTAACTGTCATTGAGTTTAAAGTACTAAATCTCTCTACTAGTGGGAATTTGGGTTTAGCTGTATATAATAGTTGTGAATTTAGTGGCTTGTTCAAATATTTTTCTGGAAGTACAAAACAAAGAGTATAGCTAAATAGATCAAACTTTTTCACCATCCTTAATGGGTGGAACAAGTATTTGTATAATTCCAATGGTCTCAAGATGGTTTCTGCACTCATCAAAATTAATACTCCAGGGCCAGGGATTTAGCTCAGTGGCACTGTCACCTGCCTTTTAAGCACAAGGTCCCAAGTTCAATCCCTAATTTAAAAAAAATTCTAGGCAAAATGATGGGGAAAGGAAAGAGATAAAGCATAAAATCCTTCTGGGAAGTTTCTGCCTTACTTTTGGTAATGCAAGCTCTTCCCCAAATTTCTGTCTCCATGTCATCAAATAGAACTGCAACACATGACCACATGAGGGAGGCTGGGAAATTCACTAACATAACTGGCCATATTGCTACCCCTTGAACAAAACCACAGTCCACACATGTGGAAGAAAAAAGGAAAATGAATATTAAGCAGACAGCAGTATCTGGCTTATTTTTAAAGAATAGATCAAATGATTCAAACTTGAAAATAATTAAGAACCCTAGTATAAGAAGTAAACAATGATTGTTAGTGTATTTATGTACAAACCTTCAATGAAGAAAAGATGCTTTTGAAAGGAAGAAAAATAAACTCTCCACCTCTCTCCACCTCTCCATCTTCTACCTTGACTCCTTCATCCCCAAAAGGTAATGGAAACTACCTTCTTTATATGTTTTGGTCACCTAACTTTCAAATATTGAAGATTCCCTATTTTATTAATTAGTAGCTTTTAGCCAAAGATTCTTTGAGATGATTTTTTTTTCTGCCTGTCATGCTCTTTCTGTCTGTGGAATGTGTCATTAGAAGAAAGCACAAAGTAGATGAAAACAAAATGGCTCTCATGCAGCCAAATACCTGGATATAATGAAATGGCGTTCCGCAAATTGAAGCAGGTTGCAAGGCCAAGTATGAGTTGAAACTTACTAAGCACTGCGTAAGCAGACATTTTATTTTGTCCTTTCTGTGAATATTTTGGTGTAAAGCACTAACATCTGAGGCACTAGTGCCAAAAATATTATGTTCTTAAAATGACAAACACTCTGGTGATTGTTCACAACTGTAATTTCCTGTGAAGGAAGGAAGCATTCGTTTTGGATGTCTGAAAGAATTTTTCTACTTAATCCAGAGTACTTATAGAGGCCTTCTTTCCTTTTTCCATTCCCCCTTTCTTCCTAAAAATTGATAGTGTCCCCATTATGAGAAAAATTATAGCATCCATGCTGAGGGGACAGAGGCTTAATAAACCATAATATTAGTTAGCACATTTTATGAGCACTGTGTCTCCCCTAGGAGAGTTCACTTTGCAAAGGAACTAGGATGTAATGATGTGCAAAATAAAGGAAAAATACGAGGCCTAAACCCCAAGTTCTCCACAGAAGAAAGCTAAGTAAACACAGGAACACAATATACTGAGATACGTATTATGAATGAACAGATGCCAAGATGAACTACAGGCTGGATCTGGTTTAAACTGAGAGCACTCAGCCCTGTTTTTTCCCTTTAGAAGACAGGATGTTTAATTGGTACAATGCTTAAGAGTAGAAGAGGAATTGAAAAAAATCTCTTCCCTCACTTAAACTTATTTGATAGAACATCTCAAAACTTGTATATTTAAGTTTATGTATTTTCTTGGCTGAGATGGTTTGAAGCTATAAAGGTGTGAGCTATAATAATTTGCCTTCAAGTTATTCATAAAAATCTTGGCTTTCCTATTAAGTTTTGCTCTGAGAAAAATGCAACTTTTTAGGGGAGAAAAAAAAGATATCATATGTATGCTATTATTTGTTGCCTGAGGAATGTTTCAGTTTTGTCTTGTCTTACAAAATAAATGAGATTTCAAAAGTATTCATCAGGGAGATAGTGAAATAATGATTGGAGAAGTGAGAAGATATTTTTTAAGAAAGAGGTCTGCGGGTCAGCTGTGCAGAGATCCCATCCTTGGTCTGGCCTGCTTCAAGTAGACCAGTGAGAACTGGTTAGCCATCCATAACCCCCATGCTCTCAGGCCTTCTGATTGTGCCAGTTCTTGGATCCACTCTGCAGAGGCACAGGTGGTCATAAAGGTCATTTTCCTGAGCTCCAGAAGACAGAACAGAAGTGAACAACTGCAATAAAGTCACGTCATACCTCCATAATTGGTAAATTGGAGGGATCACCACCTTCCATCAGAATGTTGAATATCTTCAGAGAATGGGCAGAGGGAGCCTGTGGTAGCAACTTGCAGAGTTCAACTCAGCAGGAGGTCAGGGAGCTCAATTTGGGCCTTGCAGCCTGAATTCAGCCTGAATCTCAGGGGTCTGCCATTGGCTAGCTGAGACTAAATAACTTAGTTCTGCACATTGCTGCACACATTGTCTGTTGTGACAGCAGGGATCTGGTCTGAAAGAGGCCCTTCAAATTCTTACTCTTCTTTCTTTTCCTCTTTCCATTCTGCCAATCTTTCTTTTTTCTGTCTTCTTCTTCCAAATCAGTTTCTTGCTCCCCCATGTTATTCTTCATCTCTCTTTCTGTTCCTGTTCCTGCCCTAACTTGGATTTCTTCTTTTTTGTTTTTTCATCTTTCTTTATTTTATTTTCTTCTCTCTTTCTCCTTCACTCAAGGGTCACTAGTTTCAAAGGAAAGTGAGCCCCTATTACTGTTAAGTTGTTTTACTCTTGTTCTTATTCTTCTACTCTGTCTTTCCCTCTTGTCTTCAACAGTTTCCTAAAGTTTGTGTGGTCATCCTGTGTCCTCTGGCTTCACTTGAAACCTTCTCCAATTCTTCTACCTATTTATTTCTCTCATCCTAACTCTCTCCAAGCCCCCATCCTAAAGGTTAAAGTTGCTATATTGAAAAGTTTATTCACTGTAAACATATTCTGGGCACTACTTAATTTTGATTTAATTTACATGGTTTAAAGGTAATAGATTAATGACTGCCACAAATGGTCAATCTTTAAGCTGTGCTTGATGCTATTGTGTTGCTGATTGTATCAAATGGGCTAAAGGGTTGTGATTGATTTAATGAGTTGTCCTTTCTGATACTATGAAAATGAGAATGTCTATGAGTCATTACAGATTCAAAAGCTAAAGCACAACTATATCAGGAAGATTTAATTAATAACCCAGGAATTAAACCAAGGACAATGCAAAAACAAAAATAAAAATGAGAAAACACTTAAGCAAGACACAAAGACAGACTTCCAGTTTGCCAACAGCAAACTCTAGAGGAAATGAGGTTGAAAAGTCTTGAAAATCAACCACCAGGACATCCTGAACCCATAGCATAGGGAGTAACAAAACAAATCAATCAGGCTCTAGAAAAATTCAAAGCAGAGATAATTTGATAGATAACCATAGAGATGGTGAGCACAACAAAAGACATGACTAAAGACTGTAGAACAGAAATTAACAAAAAAATAGATGAGCTCAGGATCATGATAGAAGCCATGAAGGCCCAGCATAAGAAAGAAATGGAAACCATGACTGCCCAACATAGTAAAGAAATGGAATCCATGAAACATATTCAAACAGATATCCAGGAGATTTAAAACGCTATTGAAAGTTTTCATAGCAGGATAAATGAATCTGAAGATAGAATTTCAGGTATAGAAGAGAGGATTGTAGTCAGTGATGGTGAAAAGGGGGGTCTTTTAAAAACAGTAAGGGATCATGAGAAATCGATCCAACAACTTCTAGATGATGCAAAGAAGAATAATATAAAACTTAAAGGAATCCATAAAGTGTCAGAAGAAAATACAAATGACTTAATAAAGCTGATCACAGAATTAATGACAGAAAACTTCCCAAACAGAGGGGAAGAATTTGACATACAGATAAGAGAGGCATATAAGGTTCCAAATAGACATGATAAAAAAAACAAAACTACACCTAGACATATAATAATCAAGATCCCAGAAACCCAACAGAAGAACAAAATACTATAAGCAGTAAGAGAAAAGAAACAAATCACATGCAAAGGAAAGCCCATCAGAATCACAGCAGACTTTTCAACACAAACCCTTAGCTCAATGAGAGCCTGGAGTGAGGTATTTCAAGTACTAAAAGAAAACAACCTCTAACCTAGACTGATGGATGTATCCTGCAAAATTCTCTTTCAAAATGGTTTGGGAAAAAGATACTTCCATGACAAAGAACATGTGAGAAACTTCATGAATACCAAACCAGCACTACAAGCAATTCTAAACAATATCCTAGAAAATGACAATACCATGAGGCCCAAAAGAGCAAATCAAATAGGCAAGAAATTAAAGGGAGAGGGGGAAAAATTAAAAAGAGCCCAAAACAGGACAATAACATGACAATAATAAGTCAGTACATATCAGTTATAACCATCAATGTCAATGGCCTCAATTGACCAATGAATCTTAGAATCCTAGAAAAAGAAGAGCAAGAAAAACCCAAAGCTCATTCATGGGAGGAAATTATAAAGATTACAGCAGAAATCAATGCAATGGAAACTAAGAAAATGATACAAAAATAAATGAATCAAAGAGTTGGTTTTTTGAAAGAACAAATAAAATTGATAAACCCTTAGCCAAGCTTGTCAAAAAAGAAAAGAAAAGGCTCAGATCCACACAATTAGGAATGAAAAAGGTGAAGTCACAACAGATCCAACAGAAATCCATTGGATCATCATCAGTTCCTACTTGGAGAACCTGTACTCTAATAAAATGGAAAACACAGAAGAAATGGACATATTTCTAGATGCTTATGAATTATCAAAGTTGAATAAAGAATGTAAAATATTCTAAACACCCCAATCACAATCAGTGAAATTGAAAATGTAATTAAAAGTTTATCAATGAAAAGCACATGTCCTGATGGATTCACCACTGAACCTTACAAGACATTTAGAGAAGAACTATTGCCACTACTCTTTAAACCTTTCAATGAAATTGAAAGGGCAGCAATACTTCTAAATTCATTCCTGGAAGCAAGTGTTACTTTGATTCCCAAACCAGGGAAAGACCCAACTAAAAAAGAGAACTATAGGCCAATCTCCTTAATGAACAAGAATACAAAAATCCTTTATAAGATACTGGTAAACAGAATACAGAGGGTCATGAATAAGATCATACACCCTGACCAGGGATGCAGGGATGGTTCAACATATGTAAATCAATAAATGTAATACACTATATTAACAGTCAAGGACAAAAGCCATATGCTCATCTCAATAGATGCAGAAAAATCATTTGACAAAATTCAATACCCATTCATGATAAAAACTCTGCAAAAAATTGGAACAGATAGTCTTTATCTCAATTTGATAAAGGCTATCTATGAAAAACCAACAGCCAACAATATGTTAAATGCCCCCAAACTGAAAACCTTCACCTTGAAATCAGGAACAAGGCAAGAATGCCCACTGTCACCACTCCTCTTCATTATAGTTCTGGAAACATTAGCCACAGCAATTAGACAGGAGAAAGAAATCAAAGCAATAAAGATAGGAAAGGAAGAAGTTAAACTGTCATTATTTGCTGATGATAGGATACTCTACATTGAAGACCCAAAAACTTCCACCAAAAGACTTCTAGACTTAATTAACACTTTCAGCAGAGTAGCTGGATACAAGGTCAACACTCAAAACTAAATAGCCTTCTTGTACACAAATAACAGACTCACTAGAGAGAAATTGGGAAAACAATTGCTTTCACAATAACATCCCCAAAAATGAAGTATCTAGGAATCAATTTAACAAAAGAAGCAAAAGACCCCTACACTGAAAATTACAGCACTCTGAAAAAGGAGATCAAAGAGGATATAAGAAAATGGAAAGCTATCCTCTGCTCCAGGGTAGGAAGAATCAACATAGTGAAAATGGCCTTACTACTAAACCTGCTATACAGATTCAATGCAATTCTGATTGAAATTCCAACAGTATATTTCATAGAACTAGAAAAAATAATCCAAAAATTCATTTGGAACCAGAAGAGACCTAGAATAGCAAAAGCCATCCTAGGCAACAGAGACATGGCAGGGGAATTCCCAATTTGAAACTATACTGCAAAGCCACTGGGGAAAAAAAAGCATGGTACTGGCAAAGAAAGAGACCTGAGGATCAGTGTAATAGATTGGAAGACACAGAAACAATTCCAGATGTACTCAGCCTCCTCATCTTTGACAAAGAAGCCAACCATCCTCATTGGAGGAAAGATAGTCTGTTTAATGAATGGTGTTGGAAAAACTGGATTTCAACCTGCCAAAGATTAAAACTAGACCCTTGTCTTTCACCATGCACTAAACTAAAATCCAAGTGGATTAAAGACTTAAATATTAAAAGGAAACACTAAACTTGCTGAAAGATAAGTTAGGCAGAACTCTTGAAGACATCGGCATAGGAAAAGACCTTATGAACAAATTCTCAGTAGCACGGGAACTAGCAGAAAGAATCAACAACTGGAATCTCATCTTATTAAAACCTTCTGCAATGCAAAAGAAACCACCAACCAAGGTAAAAGACAGCCTACAAAGTGGGAAAAAATTTTTACTAGCTGCTCCTCAGACAAAGGACTATTATCTAAAATATATAAAGAACTCAAAAATATCAGGCCCCTCAAATATAAAGACCCAATTCAAAAATGGGCATCTGAAATGAACAGACATTTCTCAGAGAAAGAAGTAAAAGCAGCAAATAAATATATGAAAACTACGCCATATCCCTGGTCATTTGAGAGATTCAGATGAAAACAACACTGAGATTCCACCTCACCCCACAAAGAATGGCTGCTATCAAGAAATCAACCAATAACAAATGTCAGTGGTGTTGTGGAGAGAAAGGAACCCTTCTCCATTGTTAGTGGGAGTGCAGACTGGTGCAACCACTATGGAAATCAGTATGGAGATACCTCAAAGAACTAGGATCAGATGTTCCATTTGACCCAGGCATCCCTCTGCTGGGTATCTTTCCAAAAGAATTAAAAGAAACATACCACCGTGATATATGCTCACCCGTGTTTATGGTGGCACAATTTGTAATAGCTAAAACTTGGAAACAGTCCAATTGTCCATCAGTTGGAGACTGGATAAAGAAGATGAGGTTTTTCTATGAAACTAAATACTAATCAGCCATAAAGAATGAGAAATTAGGGCCAGTGATTTAGCTCAATGGTTTGGCGCCTGCCTTGCAAGCATAATGACCTGAGTTCCATCCCCGGTACAAAAAAACCCCAAAAAACAAAAAAACACCTAAAAACAAAAAACAAAACAAAATGAAACAACAGAGAATGATAAATTAGACATTCATAGGAAAATGGATGCCTATTAAGGTCATACTCTTAAGTGAAATCAATAGGTCACACATGTGTAAATACTGAATAGTTTCTCTGGTGTGAAAAACTAAAAGTGTAAATAAGATCCAAATGGTGTAATTGACAATGTGAAATAGGAATAAAAGTGCTAAAGGTGTGGGGGAAGTGGCAAGGGTAGGGGAAAGGAAATAAGGGAAAAGAAAAATATGAGAAAATGAAAAAATGGAAATGAAGTTTTTGTAAATAGGGAAGGAAGGAGGGTGTGAAGGGAGGGCAGGGGTAAGGGGAAAAAGTGAGAACCAAAATCTGTCAAGTAAAAGTACAAGATCCCAATGATGAATGTAACTGTACTGTATACCTAAAAAGTACCAATAAACTCAATGAGAAAAAAAAAAAAGGAAAAAAAGGTCTGTAAGTTGCAAAAATCAAAGAATTTTCAGGTGGGAAAGGGTCTAATCTACCTGGTTTGTTAAGTGTAATATGGAAGTAGGTATGACAAAAAAAGTCAACTGGGATTACAAAATTCAGCATTCTGTACTTGGCGGGGGGGGGCACTGGGGATCAAACTCAGGATCTTGCACTTCCGAGGCAGGCGGCAGCACCACTGAGCTAAATCCCAGGCCCACTGTACATTTTTTAATATTACATTTTCAACTTGGAAGGCTTTGATGTGAATACTAATAAGGCCAAATGAGATCATCTCCTAAGTCTTTGAATGTATAGCTACTCTAAGCACCGTGTTCTGTTAAGGTGAAGGAAGACACAGAACATAAACTGCAACAAGAATTTGAAATTTTACCATGAATTTAAGAAAATTCTTCAAATGTAGTCTTTTTAAAGTAAAATACAGAATATTATATAAACAAGTTTTGTATTCATGTGAATTCCTATGTTTGTAACAATTGTGCACTGTGTAACATATAATATGACACAATGTGTAATATAAAAGACTGTATAATGTAAATGAATCTCCCGAAGTACTCTGTACGTCTTAGGGATTGGCTAGAATTACTATGACAACCATAACTTTTCCATGTGCTAATTGTTTTTCAATTTGAATTTGCAAATTAAATGTCACACTATTGTAGTTTTGCAGGATAACACAACAATAATTAATACAAGTGATTATAGAGATGAAGAACCAAAATCAAATCTGTTCTGCCAAGATGGGTTATGTAGGATTAAGAAGAAAAGAATGTTGGAGTGGCTCATGAACTTGAGATCCATATAAAGCTCAGACGAAGGCTAAGGATAAACATCATAATTGTTGTAAAATATATGTTGAGTAAAACATGGAGGCTGTGAGAATCAGTTGATGTTATTTCTATCTTTCATTTAGAGAATTGAAAGTAAGAAGATAAGGTCCTTGCTCAAGGTCATATAACTATGTAATATCGGAGCCAGAATTTTCAGTCAGTTTCCCTGAATCAAAGTTTTATGCCCATTTCCTGTACTGATTCTACCTTCTGAGTAGCTTCTTGATTAAAAATCTTCCTTTAATCGGTAAGTGCTTTTTGAATGGTTACTTTGTATACAGCTTGACAGTTTGTCCCAAGAATGGAAAATGTAAGAGCAATTTCTACCGTGGAGGAATACGTGACTTTGGGAAGGAGACACACACTGAACTGACTTATAAGAAGGGCAATATCCAGCAAGTGCCAGAGTAGCAAGACAAATAAATTTCAGTGGGAGCTCAGAAGAGGAAGAGAACAGTTCTGAGTAGTGGTAATGAAGGCCTTCACAAGGGCAGAAGGAGAAGCATTGAAGAAAGTTATTTGAATCAGACTATGGGGGTTCAAATTCCAGTGCCACAATAAATAGCTGTATGGACAATTTATTCATTCATCCTTTGGCTCAGTTTTTATCCTTGGACTACTAACTGAGTTAATACTTGTCAAGTGCTAACAGTAGTGCCTGGCACTTAGTAGAAATAGCAATTCATTAAGAAAGTTAAGATGGTAGCATTTAGTAACTATGTACAATTAAGAAATAGCAGTAAAGGGGAAAATGAAAAGAAAAGAACACAAGCATGAAGAATTGCAGGGAACAAACCCTATAAAGCTCAGACAAAGGCTAAGGCTGGAAACACAGAATGCATGGGGCCAGTGAGTTGCTATGGACAATAGGTTGAACTGAAAAGTATGTGTTTGTGTAGTGGCTGCACATGAAACTAGTATGAAGGAAGTTAGGACAATTGAGTGACTCAGAACCCAAGCTAGGGAAGCAGAATGGTAAAAAACACAGCCAACTGCATTATAAAGATTCAAAGCTTTAATAGGATTGGAAGTGCAACCCACTTAATCAGACAGGTTGGCAAGCATCTCTGCTAAGCCTGATGAGCAACAGGACAGGCATCAGGACTAAGCCCAGGGACTGGAGGTAGAATTCCCGCATAGTCTTTGCCGGTGATGGAGACTGCACAGCGGAGGACAGTGAGATGGTGAAAATGACCTGAAGATGTGCAGTTACAGATGCTCTCAAGAGGACAATGGAGAGCAGAGAAAGGTGAGAAGCCAGAGGTAAGCGGGACAGATATCTCTCTAGACTGTAATTAATAGGGAAAACCATGGGGAAAAACATACAGGAGAACGACAGAGGTCTTTAAGTGCAAAGGAAATAAATATTCTACGAGGTTATCTTTGATGAATGATTAGCAAGATAGCGTTCTCTGTGACCCAAATATTTCTAGGAAAAATAAATATAACATTTTTAAAACTTCCTGTAATTAATTATATAAATATTTTTTTAATTATGATAAAACACATTTATTAAAACTAAATGACATTGAAAACATTACTCATGAAGAAGTGAAAATGAGGAAGAAATTTACAGTAGCAAACACTGGAAAACAAAAAAGGCTGAAGATTAGTAAGGCAAGTATTCAACTTATGCAATGATCCTAAAGAACACTGCCACTAACACCAAAAAGTAGAAGGTAATAAATAGAAGCAATTAACTTAAGGAAGTAGAGAAGACAGATGACACAGAGAGCATCAGTAATGTTCATAGTTGTATAAAAATAATAGATATTTGAAGAATGCAATAAGATAGACTAACATTTCGTGTGAGTAATCAAGGAAAAATGGGAGTATAAAATAATACCGATAAAAAGTCTGAAAGGTGTCACATCTATATAGGAATCAAAACTTTAAAATGTAATAAAATGGCCTGGACATTGCGGTGCACACCTGCAATCCCAGCTGGTTGGGAGACTGAGGCAGGAGAACTGCAAGTTCAAGGGAAGCCTGGGCAACCTAGACCCTATCTCAAAAGAAAAAGGAAAAAAGGGTGGGAAAATAGCTCAGTAATAAAATGCCCCTTGTTTCATTCTCTAGTACTGAAGAAGAAAAAGAAAAAGAAAGGAAAGAAGAAGAGAGAGAACAAAGGAAGAGAAGGAAGAAGGGAGGAAGGGAGAAAATAGGAAGAAGTATTTTGAAGCACTTTATAAAAAATTAAAATTTTGGCCTAACGAACAAATCCTGGGAAAACAGAATTTCCAAAAAGGTTGAAAAGGAAATACAAAACACAAATGTTGCTCTAGTCATTAAAAGAACATAATCAAAAATACAGTCTTTTGAGAGGTTATTCTGGCAAGATCTAAAAAACATTTTTGGTTTAAATAATTCCAAACATACACTGTTTGTAAAGAGCAGAAAGTGTGGAACTCCCATACGTCACTTTATGAGGACAGGGAAACATTGGTGTGATATTTAAATGCATGGTTGATATGAGAATAAAATTACAGGCCAAAAACATTCATGAATGTCGATGAAATAAAAATATAAGCAAATGAAATCCACTAATATAAAAATGATAATGAATCATAATTGAAATGGTTTATGTCAGGAGTTTATGGTTGGTTCAATGGTAGAAAAAATTATGTAATTCACCACATTCACTGATTAAAGGAGAAAATCCATCTGCACATCTCCATCACAGCATTTGCTAATAATCAGCTAGAAGAAAACTAGGAACTGAGGGTAACTTTATAATTGAAAAAGAGTAGCTACAAATATCTCACATCAATGATCATGTTTGATGATGAACTGTTTAAATAATTCACTTTAAAGACGGGAACACAGGAGAGATGATCACTACCACCACTCGAGTTCATACGTGCAAAATAAAAGAGAAAAAAATAAAATTTATAATAATTTGAAAGGAAAAAAAAAACCTCTGAAACTAATTAAGTCAAGATGGGATAATTGGTAACTGAAAACCAAAACAAAGTAATTGGTAGAGTCAATGAGGGAGTTTAGCAAGGTTGATGGATAAAAGATGTGTGTATAAAATCAATCACATTCCTGTGTAACCTTAAGAAAAGGATTAGTGGACTAAAATAGGTACAATTTAGAAAAGAACAAAAATTCAAAATACTTAGGGATAAATCTAATTATACATTTCCAAACTCTGAAAAATGAAATTAAAAACTTAATTAAATTTTAAATGTATATAAATTGTGACGAATATATTTAGGCCGAGGCAGACACAATTATCTTAAATAATATTGAGATTCAGTGTAATTGCAATAAAATCTTAAAATAATTTTACTACAACTTGACAACATGATTTTAGAACTTATGAAATCTCAAAAGGTCAAGAATAGGCAAAACATTTTTGAAGAACCAGAGGTAATCCTACCACATTATTAAAACTTTTTTATAAATTTATAGAAATACCATGTCATATTGCTTTAAGAAGAGACAAAGAGGGAGTAGGGACAGGTAGAGGGAGACAGAAGTGGGGATGATATAGGGCATGACCTAGGTGGCTGATGGCTGTATATTTACCACATACATTAGGGACTTGAGAAAGCTAGGTCTTGTGAAATTATTACATTTATTCACTATATGACCTTATCCCCTGACCTTTCCTTGATCCAGAAACACAGGCTAAGTCTCTGACTGTCCTAGCTTACACCAATCGGTGAATCACTTATTTTTTAGAAACCAGCTTACCTGGATAAGGACAGTGGTCCTCTGACCCTTGGGAATTTCATTCCAACTCCCCTGCCTTGCAATGTATTCCGTTGCTTGGCAGCTGTTCCTTGCATTTGCAACCTCATAAGTACACTTTTGCCTCACGTCGCTTTCATTTCTCACTACTTTCAGCTTGGGATCTGAGTTCCTCATTCTCTACTGGGGCCTTCAGCTCTGATCCAATCTTGCCTAGTGAAGGTGAGGGACCGTGCACAGGGGGAAGGGGATGTTGAACACCCCTGACCACTCAAAGGCCACCTGACTGATGTTACAGATGTAGTACACATATAGCCTTAGGATTTGACAAAGATGGTATTGTAAATTATGGGTTAAAATAATTATTCAGTAAATTGAAGTGAAAAATTGTTTATCCATAAGGAGAAACAAAAACAAACAAAACTGAATCTCTAACTCATTCCATACCTACATAATAATTTAATTCTAAATGGTTTAAGGATTTGAATGTGCAAGTCAAAATTCTAAACATTATTACACGAGCAAACATATAAACATAATTATTATGTTGGTGTACAGGAGGATTTTTCAACACTTTTAAGATGGAATATACCAAGGAAAAAAATTATAATTTAAATAAATTAAGATCTATTTGGGTCAAAAATATGTCTTTTGAAAAAAGCCATATCATAAACAAAGACAACATATTTATAAACACATATCCAATAAAATTTATTTTGTATAAAAATATGGCAATATTTAAAATCAATAAATTCAAATAGTCCAATGGAAAAATTAACTGTGTGTATATCATTATATAACAGAAACAAAATATTAAGGCTAATAAATGCATAAAGAAATGCTTAACCTCATTGATATTCAAATAGAATTTAAAATTATAAAATGCAATTTTACAGCCACTCATATAAAACTTCAGAAATCTGACAATACCCAATGTTGAGAAGATGAATGAAGACTTAACTCCCATTATAACCATTTATATATGTCCACTATATGACACTATAACCACTATAATATCATTGAGCAATATGACATTATCCAATGAAGTTAAAATACATACACCCTAAAACTAGTTAATATGGATATTTATACCTTTAAGAATTCTCATACATTTTTAGGAGACACAAACAGATAATTCATAATAACCAAGATAACTGGGAACAAACTGAATATTCAAAAAAGTTGAACATGTAAGTTTTATTACAATTCTCTACTGTATAACAAAAAGAAAGAATGAAAATCCCTGTTGGTCCTCGCCACCATAGAAAACTGAAGTAGCAAGACTTATAAAACACAAAAAAGTTCATGGAAATTGTCTTAGTAGCTACAGCAAATAAAGAAACATTTGTATAAAAAAATCTCAGCAAGAATACAACAAATATATAAAAGATCATGAGCAACTACCAAATGATTTTTATTCTAGGAATATAAAGTTGATTCAAATACAAAAACCCATCAGTATAAAACAGCGTATTATTACAATAAAAGAAAACCACAGATGCAGAAAAAACATTTGAGAACATCCAAACTAGCAATAGAAAGGAACTTCTCAACGTGATGAAAATCATACATGAAAAACCCAAAGCAAATACTGCCTAAAATGGTGAAAATTGAAATACTTCCTTTCTCCCTAAGATTAGGAACAAGATCAGGAATCTATTCTTGCCACTATTACTCATTTTTGTATTGAAGCTCTCATCAAAATGATTAGACAAATAAAAAGAAAAAAGCATCCATATTGGTTAGGAAAAAGTAAACCGCCCTAGTCACAAGTGCCATGATTTTTTTCTCATTAAAAAAAATCCTAACACATCCACACACACACACACACACACACACACACACACACACACTCACACACACACACACACTAAAAAATAATCAAAATAATAAAGATTCCAAGATACTGAAATAATATATAAAAACCAAATGCATTTCTGTCCACAATCAATAAGCAATCTTAATATGAAATTAAGAAAACAATTCCATTTACAATTTCATCAAAAGGAATAACCTATTTAGGGATAAATTTAATAAAAAAATAAGACTTGTACACTTAAACCTTAAGGAAGGCCTCCACAAATGAAGTGATAATTCATGTTCATTAATTCTTAGTATCCCTGAAATGGCAATATTCCCCAAACTGACCTATAGATTCAATGTAAACCATGTCAAATTCCTCACTGGGATTTTGCAAAAATTGAAAACCTGTTCCTAAAATTTATATGGAAATGTGAAGGAGCCAGAAGAGTCAAAACAATCTTTAGAAAGAACAAAATTGGAGAATTTATATTTTCCAATTTCAAAACTTACTGCAAAGTTATGGTCATCATCACCAAGGTGTGTACTGAAATAATGATAGGCATAAAGATAAATAAAATAGAACTGAGGATTCAGAAACAAACCACCTTATGATTAACTGATCTTTGACAAAGGTGCTAAGACAATATAATGGGGAAAGAATAGATTTTTCAACAAATTGGACCCTAACACCATACACAAACATTAATTCACAATGGATCAAAGATGTAAGTGTAAAATTTTAAAGAATAAATCTTTTAGGACAAAGGGTGGAAATAAATCTTTGTGACATTGGCTTACACATGGTTTCATAATACCATACTAAGAGTATGAGGAACAAAAGAAAAAAACAGATAAATTGTATTGCATCAGAATTAAGTCACATGCTTTAAATGACATTATGAGGAAAATAAAACACAGAATGGGAGAAATATGTGCAGAACATTTATCTGATAAAGGACTTGCACACAAAATATGAAAAGAACTCTTATAACTCAATAATAGTAAGACAATCTGATTTAAAAATGAATTATCATTTGAGTAGACATTTCATCAAAGAAAAATGAATGATCAATGAGCACATGAAAAAATGTTCAATATTGTTCATCGTTAGGGAAATCCAAATCAGAACTGTGAGATAACGCTTCACACCTACTAGGATGGCTATAATTCAAATGTGGATAGGGAATGTGTGTTGGGAAGGATGCAGAAATATTGGAATCCTCCTGTACTACTAGTCAAATTGACCTCGCTGTATCAAAACTATCTGAGATAATTAGCTTATACGGAGAAAGGTTTAATTTGACTCATGGTTTCGGAGGTTTCAGTTCATGGTTGCTTGGCTTCATGACTTTGGGTATGCTGCAAGGGAGTAAATTATGGTGGAGAGGACACCTCTCCTTCTTGTGACAAAGTAAGTTGCTCACCTCACTTCAGCTAGGAAGCAAGGAGAAGGAGGAAGGTGCCAGAGTCCCCAAATCTCCTTCAAGGACCCAACTCCACAATCCAACTTTGTGCTACAAGGCTCCACTAACTAAGTGGTCCACTACCTTCCCATAGCACCACAAGTTAGAAACCAAGCTTTCAACCCCCAGAAGACCTAAGATATAACACTTCCATACCTTGCTAGAGGAAATATAATTGTTCAGAACCACCCTTCATCTGTTGCTTTGAAGATGTTCTTGCTTTTACTTCTATTTTTACTGATGGAAAGTTTGCTGACCATTTGATTATTTTGCCTGTTCGAATAGGTCATTTATTTGTGTGTGTGTGTGTGTGTGTGTGTGTGTGTGTTACAGTTCTCTGTATATTTGATACTTTGTATTTTTCTTCTTATTTAGGTTTGTTTTTTTCTTGAGCATACTAAGATCTGTTCTAAGTTTCCATCTGAAAGTTAAGTTTTTCTTTGAGTTAGTATTTTTCAGTCATATATTGTCTCTTTAGAAGTACCCCCTTCTTTTTTTCCTTTTTGGAAATTTACTTAGAGATCTTTTAAAGTTTCATATTATTTGTTCTATCCTTTCTCATAGTCTCCATCTCATTTTCTTTTCTTTTGGGTGTTTACCTTGTA
The DNA here is from genome assembly GCF_012274545.1 of Fukomys damarensis. Classification (NCBI taxonomy): domain Eukaryota; kingdom Metazoa; phylum Chordata; class Mammalia; order Rodentia; family Bathyergidae; genus Fukomys; species Fukomys damarensis. Next base: position 23,463,838 of record NW_022900943.1, on the reverse strand, counting down.
TCCAGCTAGTCTACTGAATCCATCACTTAAGGCTAGGAGACTTTTGGCAAAGTTTTTTGGTCTTCTAACTAGAGTATCATATGGTCAGCAAATAATAACAGTTTAACTTCTTCCTTTCCTCCCTTTATTGCTTTTATTTCTTTCTCTTGTCTAATTGCTGTGGCTTTTTCCAAAACTGTATTGAACAGGAGTGGTGATAGTGGACATCCTTATCTTGTTCCTTACTTTAGTGTGAAGGTTTTCAGGTTTTGACCATATAGTGTGATGTTGGCTATTGGTGTTTCACAAATAGCCTTTATCAAGTTAAGATAAAGACCATCTATTCCTATTTTTCTGCAGAGTTTTTAATCATGAATGGGTGATGAATTTTGTTGGTGCTTTTCCTACAACTATTGAGACAGTCATATGATTTTGGTTCTTAACTCCGTTAATATAATGTATTACATTTATTGATTTATGTATGTTGAACCATCCTTGCATCCCTGGGGTAAATCCATTCTTGCTTAGGGTGTATAATCTTGATGGCCCTCTGTATTTTATTTGCCAGTATCATATTGAGGATTTTTGCATCTATGTTCATTAGGGAGATTGGCCTGTAGTTATCTTTTTTGGTAAAGTCCTTCCCTGGTTTTGGAATCAATATAACACTTGCTTCCAGGAATGAATTTGGAAGTATTGCTTCTCTTTCAATTTCATTGAAAAGTTTAAAGAACGGTGGCAGTAGTCCTCTAAATGTCTTATAGAATTCAGCAGTGAAGCTATCAGGGCCTAAGCTTTTCTTTGTTGGTAAATTTTTAATTATGTTTTCAATTTTACTGATTATAAATGGAGTGCTTAGAATTTTTATATCTTCTTCATTTAACTTTGCTAATTCATATGTATCTAGAAATTTGTCCATTTCTTCTGCTTTCCATTTTAACAGAGTACAGGTTCTCGAAGTAGGCATTGATGATCCCCTGGATTTCTGGAGGATCTGTTGTGCCTTCACCTTTTTTATTCCTAATTTCATGTATCTGAGCCTTTTCTTTCCTTTTTTTGGTAAGGTTGACTTAGGGTGTATCAATTTTATTTATTCTTTTGAAAAATCAACTCTTCAATTTGTTAATTTTTTGTGTAATTATTTTAGTCTTCATTGCTTTGATTTCTGCCCTGATCTTTATATTTTCTTCCCTTATATGAGATTTGGGCTCCTCTTGTTCTTCTTTTCTAGGAGCTTAAGATTTATCATTGGGTTGTTTATTGGAACTCACTCTGTTTTCCTAGTGTGGGTATTCACATCTATGAATTTCCCTGGTAGACAAAGAACAGCTGAGAGACTTCATAAATACTAAACCAGCACTCCCATACTTTTTTGAAATATCCTAGAAAAAGACAATGAAGGTCCAACTCCTTGAGGCCCAGCAGAGCAAATCCAAAATATTTCATCAGGCAAGACAAGAAATTAAAGGTAGGGAGGAATATAAAAAAGGGCCAATAACAGGAAACTAACATGACATTGATAAGTCAATACATATCAGTTATAACCATCAATGTTAATGGGTAGTATTTTTTAATAAGCCTTGGGTTAGTGTCTTTAGTTTGCCCTATGAAAGTAGAAACAACTGGGTGGATAATTAGCAGAGATTTATTCTCTCATAGTTCTGGAGGCTCACGGTCCCAAGTCCAGTAGCAGTAGTTGTGCCCATCTGTGGGAAGTTTCCTGAGCAGGACCCTTCCTTGTCTCTTCTAGCTTCTGTTAGCCCAGCTATCCCTCTCTTTGTGCAAGTGTAACTTCAACCTCTGCCTACATCTTCCCTCTGTGTCTGTCTTCGCTAAGCATGCCCTGTCTGTGTTTCTGTTCAATGTCCTGCTCTTTTTAAGGTCACCAGTAAAATAAGATTAGGACCCACTCTATAGCAGTATGACTTCATTTTAAATTAACTGTGTCTGCAACAACAGTCCTGTTCCAAGGTAGATTCACATTCACAGGACATCAACATATCTTTGGGGGAACACTATTCAACTCATGGCAAGCCTCATGTTTATTTGTTTTCCTTCATATTCATCTTCGATCCAATCTATTCAAGTCTTCTGTTTGTCTTCAGATTGGCTTGTCTTTGGCCCTACAAGTGTCCTAGTTCATCCGTGAAGGGCAGCTTCATTCTGTAGCTTCTAATCTCTGAACTCCTTTTTTTTCTGCAGGTGGAAGTCCTATCTTATTTAGAGTTGTTTCTTTTCATCTCCTATAAGCTGATAGAGAAAAATGCCATATTTTTGCATCATCACTAGTTTATATTGATTTCTGATCTCTTTTCTTGCTTTTTTAGTATCTCTCTAGTTATTAGATCATGGAATTGGGAAGAAAGCATTGAGGTTACTTTCTGTAACCTGAGGTATGGTCATGAACACTGGCTTTGTTTTCTCACTGATCCAGAACCAGTGGGAGGAGGGGTTGGGATAATTTGACTGGAAGCTCTATCATCCATGTGTACTCAGCTTGCGTTCTAGTATTAAATGGTTATTTAATGTGAGTCCACAGTCCTTAGTATGTAACATGTAGTGTTGAGAACATTCACCTTCATTTTTTATTTTTTATTGTTGTAAAGGGAACTGGTAAATGATGCACAGAGATGCAAGCGTGGGTAAAACAAAACAAACAAGCAAACAAACAAAAACATTTACTTTGCTAGCAAAGGGTCAGCCTGCACCGAGGTCTGTGCCTTATGACTGATCCTGGGCTGAGTTACAATCTGCCTTTTTTAGGAGTTTTGCTATCATGACCTCATTTTAGGTGATAAGACATTTCAGTTCCCACAGTTCCCATCACAAATCACAGTCACAGAATAGTTCAATGTTAACCCAAACGTAGCATTTTCTTTTAGGATGTTTATCTTTAGCTATTCCAGCCCACAAGAATGGAAGTCATGGTTAGGAAACCAGGACTAGTGACAGTCCTTTCGTCTTAACTCCTCTATAGTCATATGATTTACAGAAAGTTTTAGGGCTTAGGGCCTGGCAACTTTTATTGTAGCTTGAACATCTGGTATCATCCTGGGATGTGGCTAAGCACCTCCAGCATCTACTAATTTTAAACTGGGACTATGTACCTTTTAGTTTTAATGGTGAAACCTCAGGTATTTTGTTCTAAGAAACAAGCAAAGCAAAGCAAGCAGTTATTCTATGTTTCTTTAACATTTTGTAGATTTCAGACTATTTACAGAAGGTCTATCGTCTCTTTGTAATACTTTAAATATTTACTAAGACAGTGGATACAAGAGCAACATAAAGAATTTTACTCTAGACAGTTTATTTTTAAACATTGCTCTTTAGAACTTATACTTTGCACTATAATATTGTTGGCAATTAGATAACTAAGGCTTTCTAAAAAAACATTTTAAACAGATTATTGTCAGTTGGGAAAACTACTTAGCACTGTAACAGTGCTTTCTACTAAATTGTGTGGTGTAAAACAACAGAAATTTATTCTTTCATATTTCTCAAGGTTAGATGCCTGAAGTCAGAAATACTGGCCAAAATCAAGGTGTGGCCAGGGTTTTGGTCCCTCTGGAGGTTCTACAGCAGAATCAATTCCTTGCCTGTCTCTTTCTCTGGTGGCCACTGATATTTCTTATTTTGTGGCCCTACAATCCAATCTCTGCTTCTGTCTTCACATCTTCTCTCTGAGTGTAAATACTCCTGCTTCCCTTGTATAAGGACAACTTTGTTTTCATTTAGGACCTGCAAGATAAATCTCTCCATCTCAAGATCTTTACTCACATTTGCAAAGTTTTTTCCCTCTATAAGGTGAAATGTATTTATAAGGTTCCAGGAATTAGGCCTGTTAGCTTTGATGGGCCATCACCATAGGTCCCATCTACTGTGATCCAACAATTGTACACATATGCATGAGTGCACACACACACACACACACACACACACACATTTTCTCTACCAAAAGGCATACATTAAAAACTTCTCATTAAAATGTGACTTATAATAGTCATAAACTAGAACATTCCCCAAATATATCCACAGTAGAGTGAATGAATAAGTGGTGATACGGTCATACAGTAGAATATTTATATCAAAGAGAACAAAAGCACTCCAAATACTGATGAAAGCATAGAAGAATCTCACACATGTAATCTGATCAAAAGAAGGGAGGTACAAAGGGTAAGCCTTAAAAAGAGCCCACTCGGATAAGAACCAAAACAAGGTAGTGAATCACTGATGTTAAGACCAGAAGAGCGGTTTCCTTGGAGGCAAAGTGACTAGAAGGAAGTACAGGAGGGTTTTAGGGTGCTGGTGAGATTTCTTGATCTGGATACAGGTTTCTTAGCTAAACTCACTTTGTAAAAATTCATTGAGTTTCTTACCTATAGGTATTATCAAAAGCACGATTAAGTAGAAAAGTCAGCTAACAGTTCTCTCAGGACCAGGCAGAATCTCCAGGGCAGTATCTAGATCACTAGAGCCTGACAAAAAGATAGATGTTCTGCCTTCAAAGTGAGGTTTAGGAGTTTGAACTTACTAAAACCCAAGAAAAGACAGGTAAAGCAGATGAAATTTAGAGAAGTATCAACCCAATCTCTTTGAGAAAAAGTATAAATAAATCAATCCATTGAGAGATAAGTGGACAGATAGACCGCTAGATAAAGCAGAGTTAGGGTCCAATGCAGAGAGTTTATTCAGATAAACAGAGCACTATCCAGACTTACACTTTTTAATGTTATGACCAATTGTCACAGGTAACTACTGGCTACTTGAAGTGTGGCTGTTCCAAATTGAGACATTCTTTACATAAGATTTCAAAGACACAACAGAAAAAACTCTTTATATTGATTATGTGTTGAAATGATAACTTTCAGATATATCGGGCTGTACTTTTTATTTTCAAATATTTGGCTACTGGAAGAATTAAGTGATATTATATGGCTAGCATTTGTGATTTGCAATTTAATTCTGCTAGACAGCATTGACCTAAACCACAGTGAATGTGATAAGCTGTTGATAAGTATGTAACCTATTATTTTCTTGCTCTTCTGGCTGTTACAGGACTTAGGTGAAGCCCTTCAGATTTATCTTCATGATGAAAAGACTGAAGAGGCCTAAGTTCAAAGTGAACAAGAGAACTATTATTTCTGAGTTTTCATATCCATGGGAAATTTAATTGTTCAAAATGCAAAATTAAGTTATAACTGTTTATCCGGTTATTACATAAGCCTTTAACAAATCCAGTGTGTGGAATATTATAAGCATCTTTATCTTGGCAGAAGCTTATGTGACAGACAGCAGCCATTGGGATCAAACATTCCCAAATTCCAACAAGAGTCTGTTAATTCCAGGCTGGGTGGCCTCAGTGTAATGGCATAATTTCTCTGGACCTCTTGTTTCTCAGCTATTCAATGGGCTTATTAATTTTTATATCTTAGAGTAGGTATTAGGTTTGAAGTACTACTTTAAGTGTATAGGACATAAGTCACTGTCAAAATATGGTAGTTGCTTTCATTCTTGAGTTCATTAAAAAGTATAAAGAAAACACAATAAACACTTTCTGTCTTGATCAAAAATATTTCTAAAGGCCCTTCTACGTACATTCTTGGAATACTTTAGGCCACTTTTGGACTATTCCAAACCTTTGGTTTTCCTAGCAAATAATGAAGATCACCTCACACATTGAAGACAGGCCACAGACATCTCCACGTTTCCCATGTGAACATTTAACTTCAAGGAAATAGTGCCTAGATCAGAAAGGATCACTCTGCGTTCAGACCCCCAGTAATGACAACCCTCTCTTTTCAGTCCCAGATGCAGATGGTTCACTTCATAAATCATCCTCACAGTCACACATCAGCGTGTCATGGGGGTATCAGTCTCTGTTTTAGCAGGCTCGCTGCAGGGTCCGTGTAATCAGTAGAGACGCCACACTTAGCTGTGATTGATGCCAGTCTTTTGACAATTTCTCCTGCCAGACCCTTCCATCATTCTGTAGCAATGTTTTCCTGGGTGCTAATAAGTTCTCTGAATCATCACAGCAACTTTATAGATTGACTCGCAGAGATATCTTTTGCCACAGTTGCATTGAGGAGGTTTTTAAAAAATTTTGTATGTTCTTTTAAATTTTTGACCTCAGATGTGTCTTTCCATGTTTCTGTCACATTTTCCATTCATCACAGCATGTATTTTTCCCCGGAGGTAAATAAAGGGGATATTATAATCAGCCTAGTTGGGCAGATGTTCGAAATCCATTTCCAATTTTTCATTTGGCTGACAACAGGACATTGAAAAAATAATTATTGCTATGCCTTCATGTTTTTCTTCTACTAGATATTATGATTTTTAAGAATTTGATATTTCAGACAGATCAAAATATCAACCTTCCTGCTACAATCTGGCATTTGATGTTGGAAACCTTCCGAATTCATACTTGGGTGAACCCCTCACTTGGTCCCCACTAAAAAACCCAGAAGTATAATTGTTGTAGGACCATTGATAGATGACAAATTCAAGGGGTCTCCATAATTTCTCAGGTACGAGAAGCTAGATGTATAAAAAATTAAACACTTAGGTCACCTTCTTTATTGAAAAATAAACAGCACTTTCATTTGATAAAATTCAAAGACACTGAAAAAATTAATGGCATGTCCAAATAAATTTTCTATTGCTCCTGAAATAAATTTTGTCCTGAAAGGCAGGCACACCCAGTTTTCACCCGAACTTTAGCTCTTAATCATTAATCTACTATATGTTTCTATATAGTTACCTTTCATGGACCTTCCATCCAAAAGAAATCACAATATGTGCTTTTGTAGTAGCTTCCTTTGTTTAAAAGTATTCAGACAAGCTTGCTTTTGTTACAACATATACTGTGTTAATAATTGATATCTTTTTAAAAATTGTATTGCCAAGTGATATTTCATTTATCTATTCATCATTTCATGGACATTGGGTGCTATTATAAATAAAGCTGGCATTAATATTTGTGTACAAGTTTTGTGTGTGTGTGTGTGGACTTTCAATTCTTATTGCACAGATTTTGTGTTTATCCTTATGCTAGTACCACAGAGACTTGATTAATGTTTTGTGGGAGGGTTTAAAACTGTGATGTTTGAGTCCTCTAAATTTCTTCTTTTAAAGATTTTTTTTTGTCATTATAAGCCCCCTGAATCTATTTATAAATTTTAGGATCAGTTTAATTTCTGAAAAAAAAAAAAAAACAGCCACCAGCAATCTGATAGATTACATTGAATTTATAGATCAATTTGGGTAATAGTGTCATTTTTTTTTTTTTTGTCTTACAGGAGACTTTATTTGGGAATGCAGGTCAGGGAGAGAGGAGAGAGGAGTGAAAGGGAGAGCAATATTGTCATCTTAACAATATTTAACACTCCAATTTGTGAAATGGAAGGGCCAGGGATTTAGCTCTGTGGTGCCGCAGCCTGCCTCATAAACACAAGGCCCTAATTTGAATCCCTGGTACCAAAACAACAACAATAAAAATCATAAAAAACAATACAAAGGTCAGGGGCCAGGAATTTAGCCTGCCTCTAAAGCTCAAGGTTCTGGGTTTGATACCCCACTAAAAAAAAAAAAGAAGAAGAAGAAGAAAAGAAATGGGATTCCTTCCATTTATTTAATTCTTTACATTTTTAAACAATGCTATGTAGTTTTCATAATGTAAGTTTGCAATATTTTGTTGAATTAATTCTTTAGTATTTGACTCTTTTTCATACTTTGGAAGAGGTTTCTTAAATGATTTAATTTTGCTTTGTTCATTGTAGTGTTTAGAAATGTAATTGGAAACAGCCAAGGTATGAAGTCAATTTAAATGTCCATGAGTGGATAAATGGATCGAGAAAATGTAGTACATATAGAGAATGGAATACTATTCATTCTTAACAAAGAAAGAAATTTTGTTACTTGCTGTTACATGAATGAAACTGGAATACGTTATGTTGAATGAAACAAGCCAGGCACAGAAAAACAAATATCTTATTATCTCATTTATACATGGAGTATAAAAAAAAGTCAAACTTATAGACTCAGAGAATAAAATGGTGGTTACCAGACATCATGATGCCAAAGGACTGGGGAAATGTTAGTGGACTAACACAAAACTTCAGTTAGAATAATAAATTCCAGAAATATTTTGTATATCATAATTGTCACATCTCATAACAGTATGTTATATACTTGACAAGTGCTAAGACCAGACTTTGGGTGTTCTTGCCACAAAATACATAATAAGCATGTGTGTAATGCCCATGTACATTAACTTGATTTAGGCATTGGACAATATATCATGGATCAAAGCATCGTGTTGTACATCATAAACATATATGATTTTTACTTGTCAATGGAAAATAAATGCTTAAGTAAATAACACTAAAAAAACGCAATTGGATTTTGTATATTGGTCTTGTATCTAGCAACCTTACTGAACTGAACTCATTTATGTTAATATTTTTAGTAGATTCATATGATTTTATATATACAATATTATATATGTGAATAGAGATAGGTTTACTTCTTAATTTTCACTCTGGATGATTCTCCTATTTCTTATTCTTTTCTAATTGGTCTGTCTATAATCTCTAGTACAAAGTCCAACAGAAGTAATGGTAGCAGATTCCTTCATTTTGTTTCTCATCTTAGGCAAATTTTTTTTCAATTTTTTATCATGTTTATAATGTTAACTATGGATTGAACTCAGGCCCTTGCACTTGTGAGGCAGGTGGCAGAACCACTGAGCTAAATCCCTGGTACTTTAATACTGATTTTAGTAAATTGAATCTTCCTTCTTTTTTGTTTGGCCACTCTAGCTATTTGCTGCCTGTGAAACAGCAACTGGTCTAGCCTTAATATTTACAGTTTCAAACACTGTCAATTTTGTTGATTATTTTCATAGACACCAATTTTTGTTTCATACATTGTTTTCTTTTTTTGCATTTCTTAAATTTTGTTCAAGTTTTTACTATGTCATTCATTCTTCTTTGTTTGGGTTGTTTGTTGTTTATTTTCACTACTTTAATGTGGAAGCTTACACTACCAATTTGTAATATTTTTCCTTATTAATATAGATATTTATGATAGATTTCCCCCTGAACACTACTTCAGTTTCATCTTATACATTTTGTTATATTATGTCTTCATATTCATTCATCTCAAAGTGTTTCCTAAATTTGCTTATGATTTCTTCCTTACTTATTTTTTTTCAAAGTGTGTTAATTTTCATATGTTGGTAAGCTCCCCAAATTTATTTTTTACTAACCTCTAATTTCACTGTATTGTGACTGGAGAAATACAGTGTATAATTCCAGTGCTTGTGTATTCACTGAATTACTTTATGATTTAATATATGGACTATCTTTGAGAATGTTTCTTTTGCATGTAAGAAGAATGTGTAGTCTTCTGTTGGTTGCTATAGTGCTTATTAGATGTCTATTGTGTCCAGTAGGTTCATAGATTTATTCAAATTATCTCTTTCCTTATTGGCCTTTTGCCTAGTTTCATATCCATTATTGAAAGTAGAATATTGAAGTCTCTAAATCTATTATTGAATTGTCTTTCTCACTTCAATTATGCCAGGTTTTGCCTCATGTGCTGTTTCTTGTGTTAGGTGCAAATATGTTTACAATAGTTAAATCTCGATGGATTTAATGTTAATATTATGTTATTAAACCACTAATTTCCTGATGATTATTCTGTTACCTTTGGCAATGCCTTTGGCATAAATTGCTCTGCAGCCTGATTTAATTAAATTCAGAGTCCTTTGAAGAGGAAAATTTTGAGGACAGTCTTTGAGATTTGTGTTCACTTCAAGAAAATTTTTCTTAAGAGTCTTTTCCTTGGTTCTTTCTGGTAAACTTGCAGTCCTATGATTTATCCTTCTTACTGTCATGGAGCTAGTAGTTTCTTAATAATTACTTACCACCAAAATCTCCATTGTTTTTGAGAATATTTTTAGATTTAAACTTTCATACACCATGCCTCAAATAGGCATTTCCTGTAGAGAGATCTTCAGAATTCTCTATTCTTATTCATTTTCTCTTGCCTTGCACAAAGCTGTAGATCTAGATCAGGGAGCTGAAGTAACTTTCCTGCTTTACAAAAAGGCTCTGGGTACTGAGGGTAGTCTATGAGATTTCAGGTTGTCTCTTGATGAGAAGTGTTTGTGGTCTGTTCCTCCTGGTAAGATATTGTGTCCCTTGACTGATGCAGGAGAGGTAGCCTTGTCTTCTTGGCCATATCATATCTACACAGAGCAAAATTTCCATCAAGCAGAACTACGAGAAGTGAGTTGGAAGGAGAGAGGAGGATGTGGCTTAAGTTCCAAAAACTGTTGGCTATTTTTCACTGCAGTTTGGTAACTTTTTATGAATAAAAGTTTAATTTATTGTATATCATTAATATAACTTTCAAAAGCTTTAAAATATTTTTTGCTTGCTTCCTGTTTTTAAAAATTTGTTACTAATTGTGATTATCTGGCTGGTGAAAAGTCTCATGGTTATACCTGTAGAACAAATCCATTCATAGAATCCCTTAACAGGGTCTTTTTCTTCTTAGATTTCAACATGGAAAAACCATCCTTAGCTCATAGACTGTACAAAAAACAGATGATGGACCAGATTTTCCCTGTGGACTATAGTTTGATAATCTATGCTGTGTAATAATGATGCTGATTTACATGTTCACTTATGGTACCTGCCTCAACATTTCATAGTCATGTTTTACATTTAGGGCTTCAAATGCTTTTTTTTTTTTCCTGCTATAGGTGAAGTGTTTCATTCACCTGGGTACATAATCTCATTGTTATATTTAGGATTATACAATTCTTACTTTACTTGTTCAACCCCCAAGGAAGGTAAGGGTAAAAATTAAATTCCTGACATGCCTGTGCTTGCCTAGGTTACTGTTCCTTTTCTGAAAATTATCACTGTCAAGCTAGCTTGTCTAAAAGCTTTTCAAGAACTGGAAATTTCATCAATAAGCCCTGGTCATTGAGGACTAATGCTTAACTAATCTCCTTAGGGTTGTAATCCACTAAGAACTTTGATGTCCAACTGTAGGACTTGCACCCTTTTCTATTGATGTCATGCTTCCATTTGCCATGCTGTGGGCATTCCCAGAATCTATAACCTCTAACCTCATCAATTTTCTGTGACTCCAATTCTAGAAATCATAAAGTAAGGAAAGAGTTATTTTTTTTCTCATTGAGTTTATTGATACATTTTAGGTTTACAGTACAGGTACATTCATCATTGGGATCTTGTACCTTTACATGACAGGTCTTGGTTCTCATTTTCCCCTTATCCCTGCCCTCTATTCACCCCCTCCTGCCTTCCCTATTTACAAATACTTTATTTCCATTTTTTCATTTTCTCATTTTTTTCCTTTTCCCTTATTACCTTTCCCCTACCCTTCCCATTTCCACCTATACCTTTATCCCTCTTCTTCCTATTTCACATTGTCAATTACATCATTAGGATCTTATGTACCATTATAGCTTTTCATACCAGAGAAACTATTCGGTATTTATACATGTGTGACTTATTTATTCAACTTAGGAGTATATCCTCATATGTATCCATTTTCCTATGCATGAATCTAATTTATCATCATTCTTTATGGCTGAGTAGTATTCCATTTTATAGAAAAACCACATCTGCTTTATCCAGTAAGAGTTACTATTTTTTTGTATTTCTTGAGAACATCCAGTTGGGAGAGGTGCCACTGCTTTTCCATGTTTTGTCTGTGGCACCATCCCACATCCCACCAATGGTCTTTCCACAGCTTCAGAGAGGTCACCAGGCCCACCAGTTAGGAAAATGTGCCACCATGGAGTTAGATTCCGCAGCGGCTTTCTTCAAGTAAATATCAAACATTAAATGACATTATCTTAGTTTCTTGTTTGTTTTTGTTTTTTTCTTTTTTGGTACCGGGGATCGAACTAGAACCTTGGGCTTGTGAGGCAGGCGGTGGAACCACTGAGCTAAATCCCCAGCCCAAAATGACATTATCTTAGAGATCTCTCCTTGGTCTTCAAAGTTTGAAATGGGAGAAGTTCTGAGAATTTTCCCGTACCCTATGTGAAAAAAGAAGGGGACACTGTATTTGTCCCAGAAATTCTTTTACCCTCCCTGACATCGACACATGTGTAAGCTATGGTTGTGGCAGAAAGTGCCCGTTCTGCCCAAATGCTATCTTTCAGTAACTTATCTGGGTTGCTGTCTCATTTCTAAAGTTTTAGGGACTCTGAAACTATCATGGGACACTTAGTGTACATTGTTCTTATCTGTGAGCTTTAGTGATTTTCCAAAACAAGAAAAATGATGTTCTTCATCTGCTATATCATTCCATTAACAACATAAAAAACAATAGATCTGTCAAAAATGAGTGAGTGATTAGGTATAAGACACACATAAAAGAAAACATTTTTGTTGTTTGGCTAATCATTAAAACAACAAGTTAATCCACATTGTTATTCAGATAAAACCACATCTAAGGTAATATAGTTCAATAACTAAATTGAGTGAAGGAAATCTGTTAACTATCTGGTAAGGACTTCTTGCTATCTGTTTAGGAAGCAAGTTAAGTACTTTTTGCTAACTAGTTCTATAGCATTACTTTTTTTGTTTGCTATGATCACTTCTTTGCTGTCAGTTTTTTGATGGGTTTGTAACATTTCAATTCTTCCTTGAATAGCAGCCCTAAAAATGATCTCAGAAAAGTTACAGTGAAAGAACGGGAATGGGACCAGAGGAAGCTTTTCTTCTTCTTTACCAATGGGGTAACCATGGGCACCATTAATTCCATACTTTGTTGCCCAAATCCAGCTAAAATATTCAGCAAAATGTCACTGACATGTGGATTTACATGAGAGAATTAATCTTACAGGAGCTCTAATCTAGGAAAGTCAAGCCCCTTCTTCTAGCACCTGTTTTGGGACTGGCAGGTCTGTTCTGTCTTACAGCTTCCTCCTGCAGGGACAGCAGGCAGCTACCTTTCTTCTGGGTTGGCAAGAAAAGATGTAACATTGGAGGAGAGTTCTTGTTGTGAAAGCAAAGTGTGGAGGCTCATTGGCTGAACTGATGTGGCTGTCCTTAGCAATTTCTGGATGAAAGAAGTTTCCTAAATGTAACACTGAGTCCTAACATGCAAACAGTAGTTCAGTCTCTACTTTCCACAGCTCCAAAGGATAGAGCCTGGCATTGATAGCCTGAATAGAAGTATGATCCCACACAGCTCAATCCAGATTTTTCTGATTCCCTGAATCTTCAAACTTAAGGAAAGAAGCCAGCACAGGATAAGGCAGGCCCTTTAAAAGTGCAATTGCTAACCTTACAAATCATGCTTGTGAGAGAAATAATAACTAAGGTGTGAACTATTTCTCTAATCATGACATCAGTTCTTTAAAAATGACTTAAATTCCAAAAACTAAGACGTCTTAATGAAATGAGTACTGGCAAGGAATGTCTTGTTTTCTTTTTCAAAAAAGCTTAACCCTATGTCAAGTCTGATATTGACGTCCCTGAGCTGCATGATCCTCAAGGGACCACAGGGTCTAAGTAAACTTTGTCAGGTGCCTTGCTGATTCCCAAAGTGAGCCTGAACCCTAGGGAAGAGAAACCAGGAACTCCAGGCCTACACCATCACATGTTTTTCTCATATCTTTGGTATCCAGGGACTACCTTGCAAAAGGAAAAGCTAATTTACTATAAAGCATTTAATAAAGAAAAGACAACAAAGAAAATCGTCTTTTAATCACATTGCATGCTCAAGAAACGATTCATGGTGGTATTTGCTAAATTTAAACCCAGACAAGATTGTTTCAAATTTTTCTGTATGGAAACCCAGAGATTTATTCATTTTTTCCCTGTAAACAGCTAATAAATGTCCACTTTTCATCAGGCACTGGACAAGATGCTGGCAATGTTATGAGGAAAGACGTTTGCTGTCTTATTACGCAGGGCATATTGTCCTACATGAAGATCATGAATAGTGTTGTCTGCTACTACACAGAGTAAAGCAAATACCAAGTGAAAACACATGCAAAAAAATTATAGACATGCAGAACTTATAATAAAGACAATGACAATGGGGGTGTGATTAATAATATGACACAGGATATTCAATTATGTGAGTTGTATATATTGTAGAATTTAGTCTTTAGAGCAATCCTGTGTGGCTGATCCAGTCATTCACACCACATCTTCACATCACAAATTTGGAGACTAAGACATGCAAGGAAGCCAAGGCCAAGTGAATTTGGAACAAGCAAAGATACATCAGAGAAAATATTATGTAACCCATAATCTGAGAGGATGAATGGAGCTCTTACCTCTGGCCTTACCCTTTTACTTCTACTGGGCTGCATTAATTGATATTTGCTTTTGGCTCATAGTGAGGGCACTTTATAACTATTATTGATCCTTTAGCTTGTCTCATAATTCCTCTCTTTATCCTCATAAACAGAAACAAAATGCAATCACTGATGAAAAATATGCTGCAGACCAAACAAAAGCTTGAAATGTGAAGGAGGAAAAAATATGTATCTTGTTGGCAAATCAGCAAAATCAAGTAAAAGTTGCCATATAGCAATGGATTGAAAACCAGGGGGAGAAGGGTACAAGAAAGATGCAAAGCTTGAGCTCCAGTGACTCAAGAAGTCAGCTAACCTTTGTGAACAACTACTTTGTATCAGCACTTTACCTCCATTATCTCTCCTGCTCTGCCAACGTGGCACAAGTATTCCTGTTTTGCAGATGAGAACCGTTATACCCATGGATGCAAAATACTTGCCTGAAATCAGTTGTCATTGGCAGTGGCAAATTCAGGTTTCCAAACTTTGTCTGACTCCAAATCTTTTGTTCTTTACATTATGATGTATTGTCTTCATGCAAGCTGAAAACTAATAATGATTTAGGGGTCTTTAATAAAGTGTGTATACACTGTGATGATGCATGCAGTGTATGTGTAATATAACACGAATGTTTAGTATTTAGTGTATTATTTACTGAAAGTCATAATTACATATGAGGCCAGCTAAGCTTTATAATCTGAAAATAAGTTTTCATGCAAAGCCCTTGAGAAAAAGTAAGAGTAAAGCAGAGATAGAAGATTCTATGTAGCACATCTTATTGGTATGTTAAATGAAAAGTATAAAAAATTTTGTAAGTAAACTTAAATCATTACATACTTTTAGAAGTTTCAGTAGTTTTAGTGCTTTAAAAAAAGGCCTCAATGAAAAGATGAAAAATAAAGTGTTTGTAGATGGGGAGAGGAGGAGGGGGTGAAGGGAGGGCAGGGACAAGGGGAAAAATGAGAATCAAGACTTGGCATGTAGAGGTACAACATCCCAACAATGAATGTAACTGTACTGTATCCCTAAAATGTACCAATAAATGCAATTAAAGCTGAAAAAAAAAAGGCCTCAAACTAAGATGTGTAAGCTTTCAGAACACTGAAGAACACTTGTTATGGAATTGGGGAGAGCCCCAGACCAAAGCTGAGGAGTTCAGAGCTGTGTAACTGTGAAGAGCTGCCTCAGACTGTCTACTAAACCTCTACCTTGGAAGGCTCAGTCTCCTTCAGACTTTAATGATTAGCCAGAATATTATTTTCAGACAATAGAGAAAATTGGGACTTTTTTATACTGTTTTATTTAGAATCTTACTCAAAAGCATTTAAAATTGGATATGCAGGTTATCTTTGTAACTGAAAAAAGGAGTAGAAATGCAATGCTGCTATTAAACTGTACAAATAGGAAGAACAGACTTGTGTCCTTTATCTGATTCTAACTATGGCTTAAGTCTATGTAGGGTTGTAAATATCAGATTTGGTTAATGTTCCTATGGTATAGATAGTGTAGGAAATAAAATTAGCCATCCATGCTGTGAAAACTTGATGCTGGGAGATAGTAAGCACTTTTGTATAGTCTCAGTAAGGGAAGATTCAGTGAGGGCCAGATGTTTTGTGTCTGATCCCCAGCCTAGTGTTCTCTCCCCTGCTCCGGCATCTGAGGAGACAAGTCACTGTGGATTCCACATCCCAGAAGGGTGCCACCTAGATTGATTTTATAAAAAGTGCTCAAGGGACTTTTCGATCAGCAATGTTGTGAGGCTCTATCCATTTGGTAAACATCTCAGCTGACAACTTTATTTTACAGAGTAGTTTTCTTTGGAAATTCAGGAATATTAATCTGCAGAACCAAAGGTAGATAGAACTTGGTCCAGTTTTGAGTGAAGGCAGAGTGGCCCAAGTAAAGAAGGTATGTGTACAATGCCCCGTGAGTGAGAGTCTTGTATTAATCAGCTTTGTCTTCATTGTGACACCTTACCCAACACCCACAGCATAAAGGCGAAGATTTGCTCCCTGGTTTAGTCTATATTAGCTGGGTCTAAGGCAGAAACAACATAGTAGAAGGGTATGGTAGAACAAAGCTGCTTAGTTCATGGTGGCAGGGAAGCAGAGAAGGGAAAAGTTCCAGAGCAGAAGGGGTGAGGAAGCAGACATAGACCCCACATCCACACCTCTGTGGCCCACCCAGACATCTAGAAGTGTGCTCCGCCATTCAACAGAGGAGATTCCAAAGTCAGTTGAATTGAAATTCCACCCTGATCTCTCCAAGACTAAATCATTCAAGGAACTGAAAAGAATTTAATTGAATGGCAACTTGTAAAGGAAAAGTAAAATGAAACAAGACTCAAGAGATAGGATTCTGGACATTTAGTGATTGTCAGGGAGTAGAGAGAGATGATCAGATTCGTATTTGAGACACACCACACAGGCTAGACTGTGAAGGGTGAGTCCCTCAGAAGCCATTTCTTCCATAGTACCATTGAGATTTGGACTAAGACACTAGCAACAATGCAGAAAAGTTTATTTAATTAGCTTATGAATAAGGCAGCTAGCTGGAGAAGGGCCTGGGATAGAGTTCAGTGACTAGCCATACTGATAAGAATTAAAATAAGAATAGAGGGCCTGGGATTTAGCTCAGTGGTTCCACCACCTGCCTTGCCTAGTGCAAGGACCTGAGTTCAATCCCTGGTACCTAAATAAATAAAATAAGCATATATGGTGAAATTGGATTTTGGGTGAAGAATGAAACTTCCTCAGAGTATGGGACACAGCCCACTCCTTACTAAAGGGAGTAGCGGCCGCTCTCTACTAAGCTCTTGAGTTTTCAGGAACTTAAATGTAAGAATTTCTCTAAAGTCTCATTTTCCTTTAAATCCTACATGTTGAAGAACTGGATTAGAATTCTGAGTTCTAATTGGTCCTTTTAAAACCAAAGATCCACTTCTGATTGGTGACTGGGAAACAACTGAGCAATCCTTGTGCTCTGCTTGTGTATAACTAACTCTGGCTTGAGGGTACATTCAGTCACCTACTCGGGACCCCTCCTGAAAATCCAAGATCCTATTATTATTTTCCAATAAAACTCTCCTGACCTCCTCCTTTGGTTTGTGACTTATTCCTTGATATTTGCAGAACCACGAGCTCAGTCCAGAGAGTGACAACGGGATGGAGAGAAGTAGATGTATTTAACAGAAACAACAGGATTTGGCAAGTGATTTTACTTTGGACTACTAAAGGAAGAGATTTTTAAGAATAATATCAAAGTTTCCAACTCGGAAACATAGTAGGGAACACAGACGAAAACACGTTTGGGGAGGCTAACAGTGATTTTGAGGGGGTTGCAACATATCCAGTATATCCAGTGTTCAGTAGGCAGTTTTAGTGTCAGAATCTCTGGGCTGAAACCGTACATTGAAGAGACACCACTGGAATTCTATGTTGTAACTAGGGAGACAAAATTCACGGTTGATCAAATGGGAAATGCTGCAGTAGCAGCAGAGTTTTAAATCTTCCTAAATTCCCCTGTGACAGCCCAAACTGGGACCACGATCAACATCTTGAACAAAATTAGGTGACAAAATATTTCTGTGAAACTGAAAATATGACTGTGTAGAGAAAAAAATATATCAGTAGGATTGTGACTTGCATTTGTGCAGAAGGAAGCCATGAGGCAACGGAAATAAGGGCTTCACTGAAAGACCCACGATCTAAAACTAGAAGTTATGTTCATGATAAAGACAAAGCCAGGTACTTTCCTTCCATGGTTTCTAATCCAATGTGGTTACAGAGATGTGAAGCAATGACTTCTGCACAGGACGATGGTGAAGGGGTAGACAGCAGCGCAGGAGTGCAAGGGCACTGAAGGAAATCTTGAAGGGGCTGGAGTAGCCTGAGCCCATAAACTCCCAAACAGAACTGCCTGATTTCCCCTCCAGAACCAAACTTCCCCAGAGAAACAACTGCAGGGAATGAACTTCCTGTTGAACAGCTCAGGCTCATACCGACAGGGGAAAGAGAATGTCTAGAAAAACCGGTATGTGAAGGTCAGCCAGAAGATTTCAGAAAGAAAACCCTCTATATTATCAAGAGCTACACAGGATGCACAGGTGGAAAAGCTCAGCTCTAGAATGTGAAGTTAGGGAAACTCTGCACTTCTGCTAAAAGTTCAAGAAAACTCACTTCAACTAAACAAAGTCAAGAAAACGCATGAAGGCCCAGTCCCTATAAAATTCTTATTCAAAGAGGGGTATTAAAGACTGGAAGAATACGCCTGTAAACAATGAAAGAATCTCAGAAAGACACACAAGTAAAATACTCGTGAATTTACACATGATGGGATGATTTCCTTGTGATCAGTATCATTATTTTACTTTATTTTTGCATATTAGTTTTCAAAAATAATGGTTGGATTTCCTGGCATTGTCCAACAGTGAACAATTAACATTTTTAATATCATGAATTCATGGTTTAATTATATTGATAGTTTTCCATTTCTCACGGTTTGTTTCATTGATGATCAACTGGTACTTTGGCCAAAGAGAAAAAGTAGGAGACCACACACAAACATATTATTTTATTTTTCACCCATTCAGTAATTATATTTGTGGCACTGGTATTCCTGGGTAGAGATTGTATTTTTTTTTTTTTTTTTTTGT
>NW_022900943.1:23424084-23444775 GCF_012274545.1 Fukomys damarensis | reverse complement strand
TTTTTTTTTTTTTTTTTTTTTGTGCTGGGGATCGAACTCGGCACCTTGTGCTTGACAGGCAGGCGGCAGAACCACTGAGCTAAATCCCCAGCCCTGAGACTGTATTTTTTTACAAGCAAAACAAATTAGTAATTGTATGGTTTTTACATTTCATTATCCACTGTAACCTTTAGAATAAAAAATTTTAGGTTAAAATAAATACAAATAGACAACAAAAATGTTAAGTAAAATTTCAATCTTGAATTTGAATTAGAAGTATTAGTATGATCTCAAGAAATACCATAGTCTCCATTTTCCCCAATGTCTTAGCCACTTTTTTTCTCATTGCTACAACAAAATACTCAACACCGGCATCTTAAAAGAGGAGAGGTTCACTTTGGCTCACAGTTAGAGTTAGAGGTTAGAGTTCATGCACGATCAGCCAGCACCAAGGGAAACACAGCACGCTGGAAGAGCCTGGTGAAAGCTGCTTACGTCATGGTGGCCAGAAAGCAGAGGGCAAAGGGAGGAGCTGTGGAGGGAGCTGGACCTTCCTCTTCCCAGCAGGCCTCACCTCCTAACTTCACATTCAACTATAGCATCCCCATGATCTAGTCAACTCCCAAAAGCCCCACCTCTGAGCCTATGAGGATTTGAGGGGAAAATTCCAGATCTAAACCATACCACCCACGGAAACAAATTGGAATGTCTTAAAATACTGATTCCACTGTTCTCCACAGTGGAGCGCGACCATTCTGTCAAAAACTACAGGGCTCACGGCAAAAAGATTCAAGAACCCTCTGGAAGAAGTTTCCTTCGCCAAAATACCTCTTGAGCACCTATCAAATAATTGCAGTGGATCGAAATCTATTTATTTAAACCATGAGTTCATTATACTAAAAAAGTTAATTTTCCACTTTTGGAGGATGTCGGGAAACTTGCATATTATTCTGAAAAGTAACTAAAAGGAAAGAGGAATAGAAGAAATACTAGCGGTTATAGAGGGCAGGCACCACAAATCAAGCTGAGAGAGGAACTCAGACAAGACGGGGAGCTTAAAGTCAATAATAAGGTTGTGAGCTATTCATATATTTGTCTACAATCCTTTTACTTTAAAATCTATTTTAGATGATTTCCAAAAATACACACATCATAATAAACAAAACATATAACCTAAGAAATTAGGGCACAGGGAAATATTAGCAGGAGAAATATCATAGAATTGGGCTCAAGTTTAACATGAAAAACATAAATAGTGAAACCCTGTATGTTTGCTGAATATTGAAAATGAAAACAACTTTAGTGTGAACATCTTAGTGACAAATGAGAAAAAACACTACCATTTATAAATTAATATCTTGTGTCCTCATGAAATGGTAAGAACAAAAACATTCAAAAGCTCTTTCCATTAAAGTTTAAGGTAGTTGGATACAGTGGCAAATGTCTATAAACCCAGCTACTCAGGAGGCTGAGGCAGGAGGATTGTAAATTGACATCCAGCCTGGGCAATAAAGTGAGACCCTGTTCTAAAAGAAATACATAAAATTTAAAAAAGACTGGAGACGTGGATCACTGGTATTTTACCTGTCTAACTTGCATGAAGTCCTGGGTTTAATCCTAGTATTACTAAAACAAGGCAAATTCTTCCAGCAGGTGCCACAGTATGATGTAGTAAGACATTTTTAAGAATATTTTAATATAATGCCAGAGCATCTTCTCAACCTAGGTTTATGGCAAAATGCATACCTATTACAAGTAGTTTCTGCAGAAAACAGAATTCTGTGTTCCAGCTATTCACTTTCTGATGGCCAGCCAGGCCAAAATCAAAGTATTAATTTTTAAAAAGTTGGAAAAATAGTGTAACTATACCCTCTTCATAAAGTCAGCAGTAGTTTTGTTTATTTTTCATCTGAAGCACTACTTCAAAGCATCTAGAATTTTCCAAGATTTTTGGGGCTTGGCAAAAGCCTGGTACATACTTCCCTTGATGAGTGAGTGGTCTTTTTCTTGCTTCCATCTATTTGTGTTAGCAAGAATTTTATTTTCTCTTTTTGATGAGGAAAGATAGTACACCAAATTACATCTCCTTGAAATGTCAAAGCTATCAGGATATTAGGAGGTGTCTGATAGAATGATCCCAGTGAAGATCAGGTTTCAGGGATGAACAAGTCACTGCATTTCCAGTTTGAACTCATCATCTACAGAGAGGAGATGTGTTTTGATGAGCTGAAACTCATAGCAGGGTTCTCACTGATGGAGTAAGCCTTGGTCCTGATTCAGGGTCTGGGTCTCTTCTGTTCCTGTTTACCTTGGCACTTGGGGTATGACTCTAGGAAGAAAACACCAAGGAATTTGAACTGGAATGATTTGTCATTGATGGGTAGAATGAGGAGCCAAGTCCTACCACTGCCTAAGGTCCTGAGACTGGGAGTAACACTGCGGAGAGTAAGAAGGATGAACACAAGAGACTGTCTAGAGACAGCAGTCACAGAGATGCACTTTAAAGGCTTCATCTCAATACTGGCCCTCTTTTGTCAACAGAAGAGAGAAGACGTAACACTCGAGCCAGGATAACAATTCCTTAATGTTGTGTGGATGGGGAGAGATGAAAGAACTCAGAAGAAAACTGGATTTCTGGCTCACAGACATAATTTGAACATCAGAAAAAAAGTCCACTTGAGTTTATGTGATGTACTCATGATTGAGAAAAGGTTACATAGTTCTGGACACAATACCATATAAATAGTATTTGTGTCTTTTTAGTTCATAATGTCAAGTTTCATGATGTAGCTCTACTTTATTACTAGGATATTGACCTTGATGATCAGCTGATTAGGGCAGATATTAGACAGTGTTCTCTAGATGAACAGAACTGAGTAGGGAGAGAACATGCTGGGGCTGAAAAAGGGAGAGAGAAAATATGAATTGGTTCACATATTTGGGGAGGTCAACAAGTCCCCAGATCTGCAAGTGGCAAGCTGGAGACACAGTGCAGTTTCAATCAAAGTCCAAAGGCCTGAGAACCAAAAGGGCCAGTGGTGTAAATCCCAATCCTAAAAATTGGCAATATCAGTGCCAGTGTTTTAGTTGGAGACCAGAATCCGGTGAAAATCAATGTCTCAGCTAGAAGAAAGTGAGGCAGATTTTTAAATTCTCCTTAGGCCTTCACCCAACTGATGAGGCCTGTCTACAATGAGGGCAGAAGGCAGCTTTACACTGTCTACCAATTCCAGTGTTAACCTCATCCCAAATTATCCCCGAGTGTACCAGTGTTCTACCAAGCATGTGGGCTTCCTGGGGTCCAGTCAAGTTTACACATAAAATTAAGTGTCCCCAGGGGATCATCTGGGTTTTTTTAATTGTAAAATCACTGTCTCTATAATACGATTAGTACAAATGCCAAAACCATAGAACACAAGGAAGGAATAAGGAACTTTTATAACCACAGAAAATTAAGGAGAAATAACAGTTGATTGCAATGTGAAATAGGACCCTGGAATAGAAAATAAACTTTTAAAAAATCTAGTGAAATTGGTATATGATATATAGCTTAATTACTTGCTTGTACCAATGTTAATTTTTAGATTTTAATGATTCTACTATGCTTATGTAAGATGTACAAAAGCAGTTAAAAGCAAAGCTTTAAAAATTTGTTTTGACTATTGTTGTGTACCCTCCCCTATGAGTAGCCTGCACTGTAGAATCTTGCACAGTTTCCTGCTCTCTGCTTCTGGCTGCTTTCTAGCCACGAGAAGGCACCTAGGTCATGCACACTGAGGCAAACTTCTCTGGTGAGGATCACCTTATCCAGGATGCCTTACTCCTCACTGGTCCTGCCCCATTGCATGCCAGAGGGTTTCCGTATGGATTGTGTTGAAACTCAGTTGAAGTACCGCCCCCATTGACCAGTGGGGTACTGGCAAATGTTTAACAACTGATTCTGGGAAAATCTCCTAATTAGTAATGTTCACTAATCAATTCCCTGGCTGGTTTGAAGTTACTAGGGGGATATTGCTGAATGTGAAATTGGGGAGACATAAAGAAGTGAGCCACTGTATTTCTGCTATGCAGTTCAGTAGTGATAAATGGCTTCGTGAAGATAGATACTAGTGTAAGAGCTAAAAGTCATGATGAATATCTTTGCTTTTAAAGCACAATGTAGTGGAAAGTTTATGTATAGGTGTACACTGCATTACGAAGTTTCTGTACCTGATGGATGGCATACACCACTGTCACCCCATAAGATTACAAGGGGGCTATTGCAAAGTGGAGTCCTGGCACAAAGCATGACTTGTGTGTTTGTGGGGATGATGGTGTAAACACACCTACCATGCTGCCAGCCCTGTGAAAATGTAGCATGCATAATTATGTGCGGTTCATAATGCTGGCTAATGAGGACAAAAACCTAGTACATTGGTTTACGCATTCACTGTGCTATATACTTTTATCATTGTTGTAGAGTATGTGCTTTCTGTTTACACGTGTCAAAAAGTGTTGTGTAAAGAAGTATGCAGTGTTACACCCACAGCAGCCTCAAATGTTTTGTGCTGACTGATCTTGTTTGCATCATATTGTCTTATGCTTGATTTACTCTCCTGTCCTTTTGCTCATCGTGGCCCCCAAATGTACCAAATTTACCTCATGGGTTGCCAATAAATGTCTATGGTACGTGACTGAGCTGGAAACAAAATTAAAAGTGATGAAATAGAAAGGTGGAAAGTGAGTGATGGGTATTACCCACCAGCCCGTTGCTCTCACTTCACCATGGCTATGATCTTGAGGAACAAGAACAAAGAGACAGAAGCCATTAGAAGATATGCTTCATTGAAGACAGTGAGACTAACAACAATTCCGGAAGGGCTTACACTAAGTATGTAGAAGCATCTAAGGAAGGACCTGGACTGGAGACAAACAGATGAGCAAAGGCCTAGACGGGCTACGTTATCTGCATTTGTGTAAGTTCACCCTATGGTGTTCACATAGTGATAAAAATCACTTAATGATGCATTCTCAGAATGTACCCCCTTTGGTAAGTGATGTTTACTTGCAATTTAGTTTTCACCAATGGCTGTGCTTAACACTTGGTTTACAAAATTGAACTCTTAAGTGTTGGCTTCCACTAGTTAGTATGAGCTGGCTTCTACACATGGCTGCAATGTAAATGTAACTTCATGGGCTGTGCTCACTTCTCTGACAAACTCCCCACTTCCTTTCCACACTTCCTGATATTACCTTCTAGAATCAACTGCTTGCACCTAAATTTCTGCTTCAGGATCTACTGTCAGGCAATCCCAGACTAGGCAGAGGCCTGCACATTTTTAGCACATACGACAATGTTAGATTTTTCATTACAAAAACTTGGAAGCAGCTGTTCTATTGTGCCACTAAAAAATAATAGTAATGGGTTGGGTATTATTATTATTATTTTTTTTTTTGGTTTTTTGAGACAGGGTCTCACTATGTAGTTGAGACTGACCTGGAACTCACTATATAGCCCAGCCAGGCTGGTCTCAAACTCACAGCGATCCTCCAGCCTCAGCCTCCCGAGTGCTGGGATTACACGCATGCACACCACCCCCGGCTAGATAGTATTATTAAAGTTATCCCTTTCTATTCATGAGTTCTATACCTACAGATTCAACCAATTATGGAGTAAAAATACAGAGTGTAGTTATCCCTTTCTATTCATGAGTTCTATACCTACAGATTCAACCAATTATGGAGTAAAAATACTAGGCAGAAATAAATTGTGTCTGTACTGAACTTGTATAGAGTTTGTTGTTGTTGTTACTGGGGATCAAATTCAGGACCTTGTGCTTGTGAGGCAGGCACAGTGTCACTGAGTTAAATCCCTTGCCCTGCATAGAGGCTTTTTTATGTCATTTTCCCTAAACAATACAGTACAACAACTATTTACATCTTATTTGTATTTCATTAGTTGCTGTAAGTAATCAGAGATTTAAATAGATAGATTATGTAAAAAATACTATACTATTTTATGTAAAGACCTTGAACACCTGAAGACTTTGGTACCTGCGTGAATTCTGGAACCGACCCACATGAAGAGACAAGTAGACTCACTATGTGCTAAGCACTGAACCGAACTCTACATGGATCTGGGGTGAAGAGCTCCATATCCCAGATGGAAAAACTGAGCTGTAGGGTCATCAAGTCAATATGCCCAAAGTCATGACATTGGCAAGTGGCAGAGAAGACTGAGTTGAATCATGGCCACAAGAAGGGCAGTGACAGATTGCTTTTAATGAAATTGACCTGAAGAGAAGCCACTGGGCTTCCTCCCATACAACCTCCTAGTCATGGATTCTTGCCATTATAATTAATAATATTATGGTCCTATGGCACCTTCAAAGTCAATTCAGTTTGCACTTCAACTGAAGTAAAATGATAAAACCATCCACATTAGAGCAAACAGAAGCTTTTTAATTTGATAAAAGGAAAGAGCTTTGTGAGTTGAAGTTCCAGATCTCTATTGCAATTACTACACCAGCAGGTAACAAGCAAACAAATAAATAAAAACCTAAGGTGTTTGCTTCTCTCCTTGGAAACCTTTATACCAAAAAGCAGAGATCAGCATTTTTAGATGCAGTTGAGTTACTCGGTCATACAATGGATCATTGGTAGGGGGGCTTTCTGGTGAAGTTAATATTAAAATCTGAGGAGACAGTACTATTACATTCTGAATATAAAAGAGCTCAAGTCAGCTAGAGGTTCATTGTAGTTTGAGGTTGTATGAATGACATGGCTATAGCTTGCTGCCTCTCAACAAGTTTGAATATTAACTCAGGATGCTTACAAGGAGTTTCCCAGACAACTAAATGACCTTTGCATATATGAGAAGTGAAGTATTAATAATTGAATTGAACTGAACTTAATATTAAGTCTAAGAGCAAGTAGAGTAAATAATTATATTCTATTATTTTCCAAACATTAATGTACAGTTTCAAAACTTTTTGCTATAAAATCAAATAACCTTTGAAAAACTTGGTAATTAGTGTTTCCTTCATGAAGGCACCTGCACTTCCCAGAAGAAAATGGATTTCCTCTCCCTCTATTTCTGTTCTGATCAGAAAGCACTCTATTAAAACAAGGGGGAAAATGTATGTGCCTAGATTTATGAAGGATACAATTCAAAATTCACTCAGGTAAGTGGTTCAGTTTCTCTGTTACCACCTTTTCTGTCCAAGGAACAGATTTTATCACCTTCAGCCAGAGCTGAGACTAGGTGAAATGAGATAACTATAGTACAACAGTTTGAGAGACATGCAATAGTTTGGAGTCATGCAAGTGCCTGATCCAGCCATAGGGAAGCCAGCACATCCTTCTCAGACCTAACCCTCACACGTGAGATGAGTGGCTTTAATTCTGGCCTGTGATAATCAACACATTGCCCTGCATATCATTCATTCATTTATTAATCCACTGAACAAATATTTATTCATCATCTGATACCTACCTTACTATTCGAGATCTTCAATAAATTAATAAAAAATGTGTGGCCTTCATGTCCAAAGGTAACACAAAAAATAAAAAATAAATGAGACTTGTTATGGAATGTCAGAATGGGATAAGTACTTCGGATAAGACCAAGGGTTAAAGGGAACCAGGAGTGCCTGAAAGTTAGGACATCTGTCAGAGGTATCTTGATTTATAGGATTCAATGAGCACCCATGAGAGGAACACATCTGAGCAATGATTTGAAGGAAAAATGACATGAAATAGGTAGATAATTGGTGAGAATACTAGGCAATGACAAAGGTCCGTGCAAAGACCCAAAGGCAGGAATATGACTGATACATTTTAAAATTAGTGAAGAGGACAAATTGGCTAAGTGGAATAAGTAAGAGAGTGAGTCAGCGAGGTAAGGGAGAACACTTAGCACATGTTGTACTTTGAGAGCACTGTGGACTAACTTTGGAGAAAAATGAGGCCACTGTGGATATCAAGCAAAGAGTAAGAATCTGTTCTGAGTTTGGCATAGGCTTTCAGTTGCTCTGTTGATAACGGACTACACATAAGACAGAATAACAGTGAAAAGAGGGAGACCAGACCAAGTATGAGGCCACAGTGATGTTCTGATGGCACCACCCTGGTGATAGGCTGTGGTTATATTCTTGACGTTTTAAAAAGGTGGAACCACCAGAAAGTCCTGATGGATTGGATAGAAGCTAGAGAGAAGGGAATTTAAGGGAAGCTAAAGATAGTTGGTAGGGTTACCAGAAAGGATGGGAGTAGAACAAATTTACTGATATGGGAAAGCACATGAATATCACAACTTTGTGGGTGAAGGACCCACATTTTGATTAGGGATAAATTTGAGATGTTTGCAGTACATCTACTTGAAGATCTTGAGAAGGTGGTTGAATATGTGAGTCTGGGAGAAGTTGAGGTTGAAGGTAAATATTTTGGAATCATCATCATGAAGAGTTCATCTGAAATTATGTATCTGAATGAGAATACAGAAAGGTAGAGAAGAAAAATGCAAGATGAGAAAAGATCCAAGGAATGACTTCTGAAGCGCTCCAACAGAGAAGGGGAAGAAGAGCTTGTAGAGAGCCCGGGAAGCAGCAGCCTGGAAGGCAACAAAGAAAAGCAAAGGAAGGCATTAGCAGGGAGCCAACTGAGAAGAGAGCTTCCAGGAGGGGCTCACCTGCCTGGAGTTGCAAACAGTCACGGCAGACGAGGACTGAGAGTTCCTTAGTGGGCTCGCCGATGTGGAGGCCACTGGGGCTTTTTTGTAAGAGCAGGTTGCATGCAGTTAAATAAAGAAGTGGGGTCAGAGAGAAGTGAGACATAGCATTTCCTCAGCGCAAGTGTTCAAGGAAGGCACAATATGTCATTCTTTTCCTCTTATGAGTCTGCACATCCCATCGTGTGGGTATCACCCTCAAATCCTAATTCAACACTAATCACTTCCCAAAGGTCCCATTTCCACAAACAGTCATGTAGGGGGTACAGCTTTCACATATGAATTGGGGAGGAAGTGTGCAAGCATTCAATCTATAAAACCATTTCAAGTTCAGAATCTTCACATTCAGATTTTCAGCATCTCCAGAGGAATAAGAATACTTGTCGGTCCTCTGTCCAGGTTTTTGCCTGGCACAAACTGGATGTCTGAATAGAAATGGCTCCTTTGGGGAAAGCATGTCCCTGCCAGGTCACTGTAGCCACCATGACTTCCACCTCTTTTGATAACTTGTGCTGGACAATTTTCAGTTTTTTGGACAGGCTGGGCCAGGAGGAAGGCCTGAAAGCTGTATACCTGATAAAGTTACAGTGGCAAAGAGAGAGGGAGAGAGAAGTAAGAGACCTGAAAACAGAATAGACACATTTTAAAAGAAGTTTAGGTATAAAGGAAAGTTAGACAAATGTACAATGGCTTTTGGGAGAAAACTGGGTCAAAAAAAGCTTTATTTAATAAGATCAGAGAAATGAGATGGAAAATATAATAGCAGGTTTCCTTTCTCATGGTCACTGGCTCCTGCCAATCTGATTATTCTGCTTTGCTACTCCGCTATTAAAGCTTTTCATAGCATAAATTAATTTAGGGTTATTTTAATAGTAAAAGAATCTAAAGGATGTTAAAAATACAAGTTAAAAAGTTAAAAATGAGCCTGGGGATGGGAAAGTTGGTTGCACATAGATCAACCATCCAAACAGTTCTAAAAAAAGTGGAGAAAATAATATCAGCAAATAATATAATTGTTACTCATAAGTAATAAATTGCCATGAGAGAAATTCATCATCATAGAGACTATGCTACAATGATCTGTAATTCAGTTATTACTTCAATACTAAGGAATACACTTGCTTACAGCTGAAGAACTAATCATGCTTTTTAAAAGGAGCTCCTAAAATGGAAGTGAAGTTTCTGGAATTAAGCTTTGCAGCCAGTGGCTCATGGCTGCCAATTGCAGGATAGTGTGATGGTTCGTGCCTCTCACTTAAATTTCGATTCTCTCTGGATGGTGAGAAATTCATTCTCAGTCACTTCTGGGATCCTAGTTTCATCAGTAATAGGTTCAGGTCCTACACCATCCCAACCTTGCAGGGAGTTCCTTCACCTTTGGGTCCGTGGTGCTGTTGCGAAGAGCCTGTTTAGATAAGCCAACATGAGGCCCTTTGGAGATGAGGCATTTTCATGGAGAACCCAAGCCCATGTGCTTAGCCTTTCTTTTTTAACTAAACACGTCCATTTCCTCTATCCTAGACAGAGAAATGGCAGGGTAAGGAGAAACAAGTGTGATTCCCTGGAAATAAAACACTCTTTTGCAGCCTTAGACAATTTCTCCTTCCTCCAGATAGAAGGTTTTTGCCTCTAATCCAAGCAACACTCTTCCCCAACTTTCCTTGTGTATCAGTAATCTTAGGCAAATCAGGCTGCCCTAATTAATGACTCCAGACTCTCGGTAAGCTTATAACACCAAGGATTGTTCTTGTCCTTGGTTCTATCAGTTGTAGAATGGATAGGTACTAACTAATGACTTCTTCAGTAGTGGAACTGGGTTGCCAGAATTCCCTCTTATCTGGTCTCATGGCAGAAGGAAAAAGAGTGACACCACAATTATGAAATGACCCTTAAAGTTTCTGTTTGGAAATTGCATGTGCCATGTTTCTTGTCTAAGACAGATCACATGAGCCAGCTTGATGCTGATGGAAAAGTGTGCTACTCACTGGGAGAGGTATAGAGAAGTTGAGAACAACAGAACAACTGTCACACTTCCCCCCTGGGAACATTTTCAAGAAACAAAATGCCAAATGCATTTACTAGAGGTGGAGCAGTAGCAAGGAAAAAAGAGGAGCAGTTAGTGTTTTCTTTCTTATTAGCTCAATTTGCTGCATTAGTAAGCACTTCCATGGTATGCAGATTCTAGAAGAAATACTAACAATTCTATAACATTACCAATCAGGTTTTAATCAAGCATATAAAGGATGTTAAGTCACCCAACCCAACAATTCACAAGTCCATACTATTTTACCACCCCCTCTCATTTTTTAAGTAGAGGAATTTAGACATAGAGATAAAATTGCTTGCTAAGGAAACACAAGTAATATATTATAGGTGCAGGTTGGGGATCTTAAGTATTTAGTGCCACAATCTGCACTCCTATCTACTGTCCTACATTGTTACTACTGAGGATTAGACTCGGTCAGACAATATTCTAGGATCCTAATAAAACAAAGAGTGGCAACTGTTTTTCTTCATTCAGTACAATATCCTTTCAAAGTTGTCAGCAAAAGAGACACTTTCCTCTGTGTTTTCTTTGAAACTTGAAGTCTTCCTGTGCTATTTTCAGACTAAAGTTCAATTAAGGGATATTGTGCCCACAGTCCAGGTGTGCTAGGACAGTGGGGTAGGTTGCTAAGAGACCAAAGAAAATACCTACAGATGGCTGGTGAGTGATAAAGTCTTTAAGGCATTAATAGCAGAGGATAGGGTTCATCCAGACCTACTAGCAGAGGATAGTGCTCAGGGGCTGGGGGCTGTACAGGAGGTCACTAAGATATGTGAATGTTCAATGGTGGTAGTAAATCACCAGAAGGTCAAGGAAGAGTAGACCAGGGGGGAAATCACCAGAGTTTGGAGGCAGGCTGGACAGGTAAACAGCCAGAGGAAAGTCAAAGTGTCCAGTAATGGCCAGCCAGATCATAGCACTCCACGGCGTTCCACTTCGTGCCGTTATTGCAGGGAGGGAGCTTTATAGATTAAACTATGTATCAGTGACATCATTAGCTTGCTTTATTCCACTGTCTGACCAGCATTCCGAGGAACAGCTAACGTAGCGTGTGGGCAGGGAGACAGTTCCTACAGAATGCACTGGTTGCCCAGTTCCCAGTGTCCTTCCAGAGAATTCTTATCAAGACTTTCCTGTCCCTGCCCGCTTGTAATATCAGTGTGACTTGACTATAGTCTTGGGAACACATAAGATACATTTCAGAAACAAGATGCTAAATGTCCCAGTTTTTCTCAGGGTCAATACAAGGGAACAAAATACTCATGCTACTGGACTTTCAGTGAGGAGGTTCCAGATATCCATTCACTCCTAGGAGTCAGTTATCCTTCTGGATACTCCGCTTTTGCTCACTCACAGGGATTCCTGATCCCCAATTTAGGCCCTAACATGTCTTGCATGCCAAAAAATCATTCAAAATTATTAAAGCTATTCATGCAGATCCTGCAGCAGAAACTTCCACTTTCTGTTTACTTCCTTCTGTCTTCCTTTCTCCCTCCTATACCTGACAGGAGAAGAGCAGCTTATGAAAACAACAATCCCACATCCATCGCTGCTAGGACTTGGTCCCCCTCCTGTCACCTTCCTTGTGTGGTCCTGGAGGACCACAAATGACCTGCGAAGTTTCCAGGATGGAGGGCCACGGTGCTACATCCATGCTTTCCTCCTTCTTGACACACATGCAAACACAAACCCCGGCACAGACACACAAAGCCATGCGCCGTGATACGCACACATACTCCTCTTAACCTCTCCTCTAGATCCTTCACTTTTAGAGTGCTTCTTCATGAAAGACAAAGAAAGAAGGAGAGAAAGAGAGAGGAAAAAGATGTATTTCATTGAATTTTATGAAGTTTAAATGTAAATCACTTTGCATACTACCTGGTGCACAGTATGAATTCAAGAAATGTTAGCCCTTTCTTCTTAACAAAGATAACTATTCAAACCATTTCAAAAATCTCTAAAGCTTTATTCGGAGCTAAAATTTAAGAGAATATATTCCAATTCCATTAAATTCACTTAGAACTGACTGAACTCCTATTCTAGGCTATATTTTTCTATGAACTGAAGTCCCCCTTCCAGTCATATGTTGAAACTCTAATCCCTGGTGTGATGGTATTTGGGAGATGAAGAAGTAAGTAGGTCAGGAAAATAGAACCCTCATATGGGATTCGGATCCTTTTAACATATAAGATAGACTTGCCCTCTCTTCTTTTCTCTTCGCTCCATTCTCTCCCTATGCAAGGTCATAGAAAGAAGATGCATTTGCAAAACAGGAAGCGGACCCTCACCAGAGACAGGAAGTGATGGTAGATTTCCCAGCCTTCAGAAGTGGGACACCACCCAGAGTATTATAATTTGTTACAGGGACTCAGATTGACTAAGCTACATATATTGTGCTTTCCAACTCAGTTTTTTCCTCCACCTGACAAATTATGTCACCTCCTCAGGCCAGTTTCTTTTTCTTTTTTCGTTGTTATTTCCAGGTATTGAACTTGAATCCAGGGTTGTGAGGCAGATAGCAGAACCACTGAGCTACATCCCTGGCCCCTGAGGCCAGTTTCCTTAGGGTAAAGAAAAGGTGATCGTCAATGTCTCTTCTACCTCTTAAACATTCTACTTTTGGGCTAGAGATTTAGCTTAGTGGTGCCACCACCAGCCTCACAAGCACAAAGACCCGTTTGATCCCTGGCGCCAAAGGAAAAAAAAAATTATTTTTGACAGCATTCTCAGAGAAGTGTAGTCCTGACATTCAGTTTGTAACAGTCCAAAGCTACTTTGCAAATTGATTCAGGAAAATATAAAAATCAATGTCTTTCTCTCTGTGGTAAGTCCTGAAGGCCTGCCAGGCTTGGATAGAACTGGTATTGAGAATAAGAGGACGGGCTAGGGAGAAACCGAGCTGCTGAGTAATTGCAGACTGTCCAGCGCAATTCTGAAAATGACATTTCAAAAATCAATTCAGTGACCCCCTCTATCTTTTATGTCCAGGGAAGTGTACTTCCCATCAGCTGCAGCCTTACAAACAGGTATAGTGCAGCTTTTTATAAAAAAGCATCAGATACATTTGAACTGTCGTGACTAAAAGAGTTTGAATCAACTGGTTCTTCGCTGTAACAGCAGATAATTCAAAATAGATACTTATAGCCTTTATCACTCTGCTCAAGAGATCTGCAAAGCAATGAAACACACCTGCAAAATCCTTACCAAAAGAAACAACTGTTAAGCAACCACTGAATTATTTGCTGGTGTTTTATCCATGGAACACAGAAATATAATTCTACTCCTATATCCCCTCAACTGGAATATGTATTTTTTATTTTAATGTAGCAAACCTAATCTGCATGTTCTGACAAGACAAATTCCTTTGACTTGTCTTCGACTTTTGGAAACATTTGTGTTGTTTTTACTTTTTGTATATCTACTCAGAAGAAAAATATTTCCTCTCATTCTATTCTCAAGAAAAATTTAATTTTTAAAGCCTTGCAGGGGGAAAGGTAATAATAATAATACAGGTAATCAAAACATGAAACAAGGCACAATTTTGCCATCATTTCCCAAGATTGCTCCCAGTGTAATGTTTACCAACAGGGACTAATTCAGTAGATAAACCAAGCAACTATACAGTGTATTAAAAACATAAAAACAGCATTAGTTTGCAAATCACTGCTGAACCTTAATGAAATCATTTCTAATAACAAAACAGAACTTACACTGGCTTCTTAGAGGAGCATGATTTTGTCTATTGAGATTAAATATTTCCCTAGTTAGTTGTCAGGAAGAATTAATTTATAATGAGTGTTATATAAAACAGGTTGAAATGGCTCCTTGGAGAGGACTATTTTATGGATCTGCAACTAGAGCTGAACAACTCGAGGCCTTTACTAATGCATCAGATTTATAATAAAAGACCAGTGACAGTCTTTTGGTTCGCACTATTTCTCACTTGTGATGAAAACCACATTTTTGTGCAAAGTTCTCTGCTAACATCTTTGTTTCTTTGTGTGTGTGTGTGTTCTATGTATAAGTAATGACTAAATTAAACAAGCACAAATCACCAGTTAACCACACAACTGAAAGAACAAGCAGGAGCCACACAGCCTCATTCTCATCTTCCCCTGCCCCCCCCGCCCAGAGACTGGTGAGTGAAGGACTTGTGTGTGTGTGTGTGTGTGTGTTGGGAGAAGACAAAGTGTTCAAACAAATATAATAATAAACGCAAAGGTCTCAAGTAAAGGAAACTATGGTGTCCTTGAAAAACTACAAAATTGCTAGTGCAAAGGAAAGTACTAGTTTTGTAAATGGACTGAGGAAAGCCAGGAAATACAAATTTGCAGCAGAATTCTGAAAACACACACACAAAACGTGTCATTATATTTCTAAATCCTGAAAAACAGCTGAGCACTCATCTAAGGGTTCAGGACTATCTATTCTCGGTCACATTTTTTTATGAACCTTTCCTTTCCTTTTCACGAAATGTTGAGTATCTGTACACCAGAAAAGTAGAGGAGGAATCTCAATGTTCCACTTACTTGATGTGCTGCTCTCTTGACTTTGAATTTCGCCCCAGTCGAAGGCGGCAGCACCACTGCAACCATGGCGCAGACTCCCTCGACAGGGACACTTCCTCTGGACCTCCAGATGCAGGGCTCTGGGCTTAGCCTTCTTGAAGATGTGCGCATCTGGTGTTCTGCTGTCCTCCAAGGCCTAGAATATAAGCAAAGTCCTGCTTCTTACCATGTTGACTCATGTATGTCCGCATTGTCACAGAAACCAGAGGAAATCCTCCCTCAAACCAAGAGGAAATCCCCCTCGAAGTGATCAACTTTCTCTTTCTTTTCAAACTCTCCATCCTATCCTTTCACGTATCGACTTCCCTCTCACACAAAGGCATTCTGCAGTATCGAGGGACCTTCCAGAAATAATGACATTATTACCCTCCATTATTTTATTTTTTTAACCTCCATTATTACCAGGGCAGAGGCCAGAAGAGAGATGCTTAGCCATCCTTAGACAAGATGAATAGAAGGAAAATTAGCTTTTCATTCTTTTGAGCCTCCTACAGTAGACTTAACATCCAAATAAACTCTCCTCCCATAGAAGCTGCAAAAAATGAACTTGAGCTCTACCTTCACGGCTGCTCTCAATCGCTTCCTGTAGAAGGACACGACAGGAAGGAGCCAAGACCCCAACACTAGAGCCATCCTTGGGGGTTGCATATAAAAGCTAGGAAATAGCTTCACTCAGAAGGTGAAGGGCCATTTAAAGTAAAAAGGGAAACCCAAGCAAGGAGGCTTCGTCAGCACCTGAGGCTTATGAAAAAGAAAGACCAAGTACAGAAAGAAGGGAGAAGGTCACACACAGGCACATAGGCAAGGAGCAGGGACAAACAATGGAGAATTCCAGCCAGTGAAGGAGCTAGACCCCTTACCTAAGAGTAAGGGAGGAGTTACCCTTTTAATAGAGGTCAGTGAAAAGGGCACCATACCAGTGACACCTTGGGGCTCCCATCCCACACCCAAGGAAGAAGCTGGCTGCTCTCTTTATTCTCTTCACTTATAGCCACACACACTTCTGGGTCTAGGAGGGGTGATAAACTTGCCTCTGTCAAATGAGAATAGTAAAGCCCACAGCACAGAGTATTCGTCACAATAAGAGATAATGGGCTCAAAGTGCCTGGAGTATTTCCTGGACACATATAGGCACTTAAAGAATGATAGATAACCTTACCGTGCTGTGTCAGTAACTTTTAGAACCCCTACACTCATGCACATACTACCAACTCTAATAGCCACGTAAAACAAAATGACTTTTACCTCATTTTCTTTTTTGTGTTAATAAATAGACTGGTCAGCAATATGTTTCTTCACGTTAAATATATCTTTTCATTGCCAACTTTGCCTGTGAAGGGCAGGTATTTCCATACACACCGGTTAGCAATAGGAAAATTTTGCATTGTTGCTGGGGCCTCCAGCTTCACCTTCTACCCGGGTATGGAGAATTTTTTTAAAAAAATAATTTTATACTCTTCCATTAGTTAGTCCAGATCAGATCAGAAAAACTCAGATCAGATCTGAGTCCATCAGATCAGAAAACCTTCAACTGAATTGAATTTACTTCTTTAATATTCGTTTCAGGGATCGTCCATGTGCTTTCTTTGGACCACTGTCTCTTTTTAGGCACTGAGAGTTTTCGTGTCTGAGATAATCCCAGTGGAATTCACCGACAAAGCTTAGGACCAAATGAGGGGAAGGGCATGTTTGTGATGCCAGCCTACAGGTGTGTTACGGGGCTCACAGCTGTGCTCCGATTTGGTTTGGGAGCAGCGGAACGAGTGCCACTTTCAGGGATTGACTAGATGCTTCTTTTCCGGGTGAATTGCAGGTGTAGAAAGATCCAAGCTCACGCTTATTGGGAAGTCCTTCATGTGCTCCGGAAATGAGCACAGGGACATTAGTTGTAGCTACAGAGGCCTGAGAAGACTAACTGGACAATGACATCTATGACTATTCTTCCTAAACACCCTTGTAATTTTCAACTTCTCTTTTCAAAGCACTTTCGACTTGCAGTTTTCAATTTAAAAATAAGTGCAATAAATACACTTGATATGCTCCACATTGCAAATGCATCCAGTCAGTAATGTCGATGTCTATGTGTGGAAGACGTGTTCTTATTGATCAAATGCGGAGATGTCAATAAGCATGCATTAAACCACCTGCTTTGTAAGTGGATTAATAAATAACATATTTCTATTGTCTTTGTGTTTCATAATTAGTTTTTATAAATTAGTTTACATTAAATATCTTGGAATTTTAAAATTAAGTGTGAAGAATACTATACAAATAAAAATAATGTATAAGCAAAGTATCTTTTAAAGTCTAATAATAAAATGAACACTCACGAAGTTCACCACCTAGGTGAGATGAAGCAACTTGTCATGAACAGCACAGGCCCTGTGTGTCCCCGCCCGAATGTACCTTCTGCTTCATCCCTGATGGATGTGACTACTACTTTAATTTAAAAGAAATATGCTAGTTTTATTTTCTCCATGGCTGCACTAGTTAGTGCTCTCCAGAGAAACATGATCAATAGGATGTATATAAATATATAAAACCATATTATAAATAATTGACTCACAATTATGGACACTAGTAAATGCTAAGTGTCTGCAGGGTGACTCCATACACTGGAGACCCAGGAGGACGGGTGGTGTGATCTCTCTCTGAAGGCCAGAAACTTGAGATACAGGAAGAGCTGATGTTTCATTTAAATCTGAAAGTAGTTAAAAAGTTGATGCCAGTTTTCTTGGCACTGGACAGGAAGAACGCACTCTTAGCTCAGGGATGGTCAGCACTATTATTCTATCTAGGCCTTCAGTGAATGGGATGAAGGTCACTGGCATTGTACAGGGTAACATGATTTATTCATCCTACCAATTCAAATGTTAATCTCACCCAAAAACATCCTTGCAGAAATTCCCAGAACAATGTTTGATCAAATATTGGACATTTCATGGCACAGTCAAGTGATACATAAAATTAAACAACAGAATGTTAGTGTTTATCATGTACATCTGCATGATAAAATATTTTAGTTTTGTCTCATTTAAACCTTTATGTTAGCTTGTATAAATTGAATCATTTTTGTGTGCATACTTTTATGATTTTCTTTTATTTGACATCATGCTTGTGGCATGATTGGTTCAAATATTTATTCCTTTTTATTTACTATTATATGTTCCATTATCTGATATATTATTACCACAATGTATTGATCCCTTCTATTATGGATAAATATTTGGATTGTTTAATTTTTTTTTACAATTCTAAAGATAGCTTTTATGACTGTTCTTGCACAAATCCTCTGTTCCTTTTTGGTTTTGTTGTTCAAATCTGTAGTTGCATCCTGATTACTAGTTAAAATACAGCTGATTTCCTGTGCAAATGCCTGAAAGTTCTATGACTTAAACAAGAGAGACTTTTTCCCTCTTCCAGCTTGTCTAAGCATAAGCACTCCTGTGCTGATAACCCAGTGCCCTTACCCATGTATGCCAATGCATACTTCCTATATTATTTAGTTTCCTTTTGCTGGCACAAAATACCCTGCACCTTCAACTTAAAGAAGAGATTTGTTTTGGTTCACAGTTTCAGTGCATGCAGCCCATGACTGCCTGGCCTCAAGGCAAAAGCCACATGGTAGAATGGTGTGCTGGATGAAAGCCACTTACTGCATTGTGGCCAGGAAGCAAAACGAAAGGAGCATCCACTGAAAAGAATATCCAAGTCATAGCACCAGTGATTCGTCTCTTCTGGCCAGGCCCCACCTCCGAATGTGATACTTTTAGGGGAACATCATCTAAGAAACTAGCATTTTCTACCACAGATAACACAGCATTTCCTCTCTAGGGACAACAATCTCCCTCTGAAATCCCACCCAGAATTGTAGGTTTTCCGAGAGATGCTGCATTCACTCTGTCAGGTCTGGCTATAGAACATAGCCACCCATAAGTGAAATCTATCTATATGTTCACCACCCTTTCCTTCCTATACAATAGTGAGCAACAAATGAGATGGTGGCTAAAACAAAGTAAAATTTATCACTAAGGAAAGCAGACACTGGCAGCATGCTGTAGTCACTTCTTGCGAAGAGCTAAGTGCTGATGAGCGGGGCTTCCTCTGGCAATGAAGACAAATTCTTGTTTAACCTGTGTGGCAGCTGTTGTTCTGTCTTTGGCAGGAACTTTGTCCTCTGGTTTTGCCCTGCGAAGGTGTTTCCCTGTCTATTACCCACCCCATCACCACATCCAAGTGGTTATTGGAAAGTGTGCTCTCCTTGGGGAGGAAATCATATTGCAGACAATTCCTGCTCATCTAGGCTTTGGGGCTTGGAAATTGCTTTAAGGAGTTAACAGAACACAGTTTCACAAGGGAGTCTTGTGGGTTCTCTAAAAAATTTCCCTGGGCTTCATAGAATACTTGTTTCTGGTCAGTTCTACGTTGGAGTGATAATAGCCATAGCTCTTAGGTAAAATAGAACAATTCAAGCAGTGCACTGGGTATACTGGATAGCCACAAAGAAGTTATAAATGTGCCCAAGATAATGTTTTCCTCCTTGCCTGCTTGGGATAAGCAGAACACAAAGCTGACCATCACTGGCCATGAGTACCCTCACTCCTATAACAGTGGCTACACAGATAGAGTATTATTAATGTAGTGTGGACACTTTAGAAACACTAATCTAAACAGAAATTTTCTATATTGAAGTTTTATTCATGATCTCTGTGTTTTCCCAATACTGCTCTACATAATCTTTTTGTCATTCATCCTAAGTCATTCAAAAGAAAGGAAACAAGAGAGAAACTGCGTGGTCTTGTGGAAAATCTGCCAAATATCCCAGGAGGTAAATTTACTGGAGGATTGTTCACAAGCCCCGAGGCCTGCTCCAGCCTACTATATTTACATTCTCAGAGCCTGTAGGGCACCTTCCCAGAACATGCCACCGAGATTCTGCTCCTGAAGTTCGTCTTCCAGGGTCTAAATGTGCATTCTTCATGATGTGAATGCTGTTCAAAGATTAACAGTGGCTTAAACCTTTTCATTTAACAGTTTTTACATAAGCAATTGAAAGTGTTTGTACTGTCTTGGATTCACTCTTTTTAGACACTCTTTGTTATAGTTTGTGTGTAGATGTCCCCCACCCCCAGCAAAGCCTCATATGGTCATAAATTGGGCTTTTTCCAGAGATGGCTGGATCTAGAGTGTATGATCCTGAGATTAAGGGTATGGGATTACTAAATCAGTCCGCTGATTGATTTGGCTTCCACCCTAAGGTGGGTAGTCTGGGTAGATTATAAAAAGGACAGAAAGGGCCGGGGATTTAGCTCAGCAGTTCGTTGGCCTGCCTTGCAAGCGCAAGGACCCGAGTTCAATCCCTGGTACCAAAAAAAAAAAAAAAATTTTTT
>NW_022900943.1:23398690-23423790 GCF_012274545.1 Fukomys damarensis | reverse complement strand
GCGCAGAGGCGCGTTAAAACCCTTGTACCAAAAAAAAAAAAAAAATTTTTTTTAAATACAGAAAGAAGCTGCTATTGTTGCTTGTTGGTTTGCTTGCTGGCTGCTGCCTGCCATGAACTGTTTCCCCTCTGTGATGCCCTCTACCATCCCATGATGCCTTGGAGCCAGCCAACTACAGACTGAAACCTCTACATATCATGAGCCAAAGTAAACATTTTCTCCTTTAACTTTGGTTTTTTGGGTATTTTGTCTCAGCACCAAGTACAGTAACCAACACATCCTTAAACGCCTGCTTCCTTCTCACAGACCTCCCCATTTCTTCTTGTCACATTTTAATTCCAGCCAGTTGACAGGAAGACAAAAGAGACTAAAGAGCCCACCAGCTCCTTTTAAGGTCATAATCTAGAAGGTGTATGAG
Organism: Fukomys damarensis; assembly: GCF_012274545.1. NCBI lineage: Eukaryota > Metazoa > Chordata > Mammalia > Rodentia > Bathyergidae > Fukomys > Fukomys damarensis. The sequence goes on along the minus strand of NW_022900943.1, from coordinate 23,423,372 downwards.
CCACTCATATACTTTCTCTTTTAGCAGGAAATGGGTCAGATGTTCACACGTGAGTATCAGAGAAGCTGAGAAATGCAGTCTTTATTCCAAATAGCCTAGTGCCTTTTGAAAGGAAGGAAAAGAACTTCAGATATTAGGCGAAAGTAGCTGTCTCTGTCACAATCCTTATAATTTTTCTCTAGTAGATCTAGCAAGAACAACTGTTGTTAAAAAATCTACTATGCTATTGGCTTTGTCAGGTTCTCTGTAAGTTTTGCTTTTTATATTCTACACAACAGTATTAGTTATATACAAAGTTAGAAATGGTATATCTTCCTGGTGAAATTAATCATTTTATATGCTCTTTTTATAATATTTTTGTATGAAACTCTATTTTGTCTAACATTCATGTGCTTACCTCTTCTATTTGCAGTGTCCTGATGTATCTTATTCTATTATTTTACTTTCACTCATCTTACATTCTTATGTATCTCATGAACAGCATTTAGTAATATTTATTTATATTAAATATTTTGCTATTGATATTGTCTTTTGCCGTTATTTGTAGTAAGTGTTCTGCTGTCACACAGCTCCAGTTTTTAGCTACATATTGCTAGCAACTTGTAATTTTTCCTGGTATATCTTTGGGATGGTTTCCTAGAAATGAGTTTGACGTGTAGAAGGGTAAACACACATATACTTTTACTATTTCTTCTCCTCCACTGGGATAAAGCATTGGCCATACAACAGGAATATGAGGGTGTCTGCTTCTCCATGACCTCACCAGCATGGAGAAAGAGACACACTGGTATATCTGCCAATTCAGTACCTACAGAATTTTACGCCAGTGTACTTTTATTCTGATGGAGGTTTACCATCTTGCCCTATGTTACAGCTATTCACATTTTTTTTCTGTAAACTGTCAGCAATGGTTTAAATTAAATTTCTGGCCTGGGGACTTTTGGTCTTCACATTTTAATCAAACCCCACAAATGGGATGATTGAAGGCTGCAGTACTGAAATCTCAGGGGAGACTTCTACTCCACCCATAACTGAAAGTGAAACTAAAACAACCCGTTCTGGGAGGAAGCCTGGCTGGTTCACCCCCTTGTAGCCTCATTCTTTAGGGTCCCAGCTCTTCGTAAAATTCTCTAACCTAATCTTTCCCCCTGAAGTCCCAGGTTTGTGCTCCTCTCTCATTTGTGGCCTGTTGAAAACTGGCCCCTAGGACCCCAGGGATGCAGATCTTGATGAACCTTTTAGATTGTTTAAAAACAATTACACCTTTTTTACACCTAGGCTCTGAAAATTTTCTTCCTACCTCATCAGCTGTTTCCCTGTAAAAATTTTTAAACTGTTTGAAAACAATTTCATCTAGTATTTTCAAGTTTTCAGAAACAGAAGAATATTTTCAACCCAGGTAGTCTATAATATTGCAAGAAACAAAAGCAGTTGCAGCTGTATTCATACAAATATATGAATGAAAGTTTGGTTATTATCAGTGACTTTGGTGACATGGTCAAATTTAGGAGGGCAGGTGTGGTGGCTTCTTTGGCTTACCACTCTTGTCCTTTCTAAGACAGGAAACAGGAAGATGGGTACTCCACAATAGTTTTTGAGTAAATACAAATGAATGCAAATAATACAAAGATCTCAGAGATGCTAGGTGTAGTGAGAAGTGAACTCAAACACCAGGACGCGGCCATCCCCTGAGCCAGGACAGCAGCCGTTGTGGAGCTGTGCATTTGGACCAGGAATCAGTACTAAACCTAGGGAGCTGATATGGCAATGTGTAAGCAACAAAGATTAACTGCAAAAGTGAATTACCTATGTTATTCCCTGATATAAAGTAACAAAGTTATTTTCATTTCCAGTTTATTCAGAACCAGAGACAATGTGATGAGAAGGAACTCTGAACTGGGCATTGTTAAAAGACAAAGGAAGAAGCTGTTCAAAGATGCATCTTAAGGTTGCTGAATGAGAGGATGGCACATTAAAAAAAACAAAAAAACATCTATGGCCTACTTCCTGCCAAGTTGGAATAAGGGGATGTGATTTATATTCTTTCCCTACCTCACTCCCCATTCTTAAAGAAATTAACAACTTGAAATAGATGAAAAATGTCTTCCAGACACTAGATAACAAGCTCCAGTGCAGGCCAGTGGTTCCTGAGACAGGAAAAAGACAGTGAGTTACTATCGCCCAGTTGCTCCCTGGAGAGCACTTCCACACTTCCAGGAGGAAGCCAAGCAAATCCAGTGCTCTCCCTGAGGTAAAGAGCAGAGAAGGAGGCTTTCGGGTTTGCAGCGGAAGGACCAGCGAGAAAGGGGTGGGGGCGGGGTGGAAAAATGCACACTCCGGGAGGGCTAGCACTTACTAACCAGCTTGTGCATGTGAGAAGAGCTCCCCGGAAGGAGAAGATGAAATGATCCCCAAGATCACACAGGTCTGAGATAGGTCTGGTTCCCCTCAACTGAAGCAGACAAACCCTGTAATACATGAGGTACAAGGTATATCGCTCAGGAGGCTATGTTCTAAATAGTGGTGAAAAGCCAGCCCCAGGACAAAGGCTCCTCTGATTCCACATTACAAAGAGTAAAAGAAAAACCTCAAAAAGATCCAATAATTTTCACGTAATTCATCTAGATTCTAGAATAGACTTCATGGATATTTTTTAAAACTCAAAGAATGCCCAACTCCCATTAAGGTAAAATTGAAAGCATTTGGGAAGCAATTTTAAAAAATGTATCAGACATGTAAAAAACAAACCTGTGACCCACAATGAACAATGGAGAAAACTCACCCAAATTAATCCAGAAATAGTAAAAGTGATCGAATTAGTACCAAGCATTTCAAGCAGTTTTAACTGAATAGTCTACGTTCAAGAAGTAAGAGGGCTACTCGAGCAAGTTAGGGAGAGATATAGAATATATGAAATAAATATCAGTTAAGCTTTTAAGTATGATAAACACAATGTCTCCAAGGAAAACCACACAGAATGTCACTGAGAGTCCTGGACATTGCAGAAGAAACTATGTGAAATGAACAGAAAAATCTCTGAAAAATAATGAATATCCATTATGGGACTAATAATAGTACAAAATAAATGCATAATTTTGAAGAAATTGACCTATACCTTGATTTAGGTTATAGTTATCTGACTGTTTTTAAAATTACAGAATTTTACACTAAAAAGAGTGGAGATGTTTATTTATAAATTACTATAACAAAAATAAGTTTCTAAAAAACTGGTTTCCTTTGTTGGTTTTTTTTTCCTCATTCTTTTTTTGGCCCCAGGGATCGAACTTGGGAACTTGCACATACGAGGCAGCGGCACCACGGAGCTACATCCCCTGCTCGAGTTTTTCAAAAACTGAACAAAAGTAGTGACCAGGAATTTGCATTTGGCACATTTTCCTCTGTGTCCAATGTTTGACGATTTTTATTATTTCATGAGCAGAAAGATCCAGGTTCCCTATCCCAGTTCTTCCCTTACTCGTGGTGGCAACAAAGACACATTAATTTGCCATCTTTGGGGCTCAATTTACTCATCTCAACATAATATCAAATTTTTCACTGATTCATTTAGTCCTGCAATGAACAATACAGTACTTACTAAGTGCTAACTGCTGGATGCTGTGGGAAAAGAGACACAATATTGCCCTTAATAGCTGTGGTTACAGGATCACAAGATAAGTCAGTGAAACAGTAACACTGACAGAGGATCTGGTCCAACATCAAGTAGCTGAGGCCCCACCAGTGAGAATAACTTGCTCAAGGGCTTTAAGTTCTTTAGTGTTAGGGGCACGAACACAAATCCAGGCCCTCCCTCTAAAATGCAGACCTACTACTACCATACAGGAAGAGTTATGGAGCTCTTTTAACCCCAAAGCATGTTCCCTTTTTCATCTTGAGACTGAAATTTTAAATCAATAGATGCATGCAGAAGCCAGGTTTTATGGATTATTATTATTATTATTGTCACTGTCATTTTATCTGAAAAGTATTAACCGAATAATTTAAATCAGTTGTCTACATTGTGAAACACAAGAGTTTTATATAAAAGTTGAGTTTTTTTCTTTAAAGAATGTTAATAACTGGCTCTGCTGATATCCATACTCACATTCCAATGGGGTGACACTCACTGAAAAGAAATAATGGTTTTTCTAATCAACAGGGGTTCAAGTTTTGCAGTCCTTTTATATATTCTGCTTGCTTGGTCATTGGGAGACATTATATTTTCACTCCCTGCCTTAAGCTGATGGGATTACTCCTTAATGACTGGGTTTAGTTACTACCCAGATGAGATTACCATGGGCATCCCAATCTTCACAGCAGATTGGCAAGGCAGCCCTTGGCACAAAGTACTATCAACATACGTTCCAAGCAAGACTATAATGATATAGTCAATGGACTCCTGACAGTCGCTGGACTTTTCCAGCCACATTCATGGATACAGGAAGTGGGTCAATGTGCATAATCTTCCTGGGATCAGGAAGGACTTAGCAACCTTGCTTAGTAGTTTTACACATAATTAGAATGTAGCACATACAACACTCAACAGCCGACATTTTAAGATGAAGAAGCTAAGATAATACTTTTCTTTTCATCACCAAGGTTTAAATTTGTAGTTTGGATAATATCCCCGTCCTTGTAGTCTATAAATCTATGAAAAACTCATTTAAAAACAGCAGCCCGGGAGGAGGATAGGAAAGAGGGAAATAGATTGAAGGGGGTGAGAAAAGAAATGAGAAAATAAGGTTTACATGACACGATTCACAAGGTTCAGTCCCACAGTGAAGCTGCTGTCAAAAGAACATGATTCAGGTGATCAAAAGCAATTCTGATCAAAATCCAGGTGTGGTAGCGCAGGCCTGTCATCCCAGCACCCTGAGGCAGGAGGACTGGCACAAGTTCAAGGCCAGCCTAGGCTATGTAGTGAGTTTAAGGCCAGGCATAGCAAGACCCTGCCTTAAAAGACCAAACATGGAAAAAGGCAATTTAGACATAATTCAAGTCCTTTAAATGCATTTCTTGAATATTGCAAAAGCTCCGTCACTTTTAGGAGTCCTTGTTTACATTTTCCAGCTTTTCCTGCTTTCCTTCTTTCCATGTGCCTTTTTTCTTGGAGCCTCTTTTCTCCTTTTCCTCTCCATCCTCCAGTGCAGCAGCTGGAGGAGCAGTCTTGCCAGGCAACACCTTCCTCTGGGTGGGTGGAGAGGGGAAGGAGGAGAGACTGACCCAGAGCTCACTGTCCTCTTCGGGAAGCAGGGCTCAAGCTAGACCGATCACCTTCAGTACACATGAGAAGCCGCAGTGTCCTGAAACACTAACCCATGCTTTTGCTTTTATGTCCTGCTACTTTGATCCCCTTTTTTCCCATATTTCCCAATTCAGGGGAGACTTCTTACAGCTGAAACACAAAAGGAAATTTCAAATGCAGGTAGCACTTCATATTTGAGAGTTTTGTGGGTTCAACCAGCGTGGATCTTAAATACTCTTCAAAAATTGCATGTTAGCCAGCATGTGGGCACATGGCTATAATCCCAGCCCTTTTCTGGGCTGAGGCAGGAGGATCACAGTTTTGGGCCCAGCCTGGACAACTTAGCAATTTAACAACACCCTGTTTCAAAATAAAAAATAAATAAAAAGATGATAGACTATAGCTCAGTGCAAAAGTTCAAGCCACGGCACTACCACAAAGAAAACTGCAACTACACCAAAAACAGGGAAAAAACCGGGAAGTGGGGAAGTCACTGCTGACTGCATGATGGAAAACGTCCATGCCATTCACTGCAATCTCCACTTTCCATGCTTGTCCTGATTAATATACAGGCAAGTCATCTCTTCCAAGGGTGATCGACTTTAATTTTACTCATAAAGTTTGCGTTTTTATGATGTGATTTCTTGTCAAGCTTTCTTTACAGAGAAACAGCACTGTTGGGTAAGTTCATATTCCCTGAGTGAGACATCACTCCAAATATGAAGCAAGACTGAACTTGACAGGCTTCTCCCCCAAAGTGCTTTGTTCTTGTCTCCACACACATGTAAAAATGATATCATGGGAGTTACACGCAAATCTCAATATAGTAAGTTCCATAATGTGATGGTTAGAATAATGTCATGGAAAACTATTTGCTTTCAGCCTAAAATACATTGCCAACAGTTTAGAGGGACTAGATTAACTCTATGCATTTTGACCCTTGCTGGAGAAAGAAATCTAAGTGACGAATAATTTATAAACAAGTAGTAAAAAGATGATAACACTTAATTGAAAAAGATACAGTCCATCTTGGTGACCACTAATCACATGGACAGTCCTCAGTGAGTCCTCTGGTCCTTGGAGGTAGATACAAATTAGAGATCAAACACAGAGGCATCAATCTTCTGTTTCTCTTCTAAAACCCCTCAATTATCTTTCTCCACTTTCCAAGATTGACTTTAGCAGTAATGGAATAAGTTAGTTAATTTTATCTTAACTACACCAAAATATAGAACCATATACTATCTTGCAATCAGACTGCAAGCTACACAGGGCTGAGTTTCTACAAGCCAACAGTAGTTCTCAGGACGTAGTCATCCTTTGGCATCCATGGGCATTGGTTGCACATCCCCACCTAGACCCCTGCAGATGCTTGAATCTGTTGGTGCTCAAGACTTTGATAAAAATGGTGTAGTTCACTTAGAACGTACACATATCCTCCTGTATACATTAAATCATCTGTAACTTACTTATAATAACCAATACATTGGCAATGCTATGTAATTGGTTGTTATGCTTCACTGCTTACGGGATATAACAAGAAAAAGTCTGCATAGGCTCAGTACAGATGCAATATTTTCCCCATTATGTTTGGTCCACATTTGGTTGAATCTGTTCATGCACAGCCCATGGATGCAGAGGGCTCACTGTGCTTTGGAGAAATGAAAATGGCCTAAATGAATGAGAAACTAGAGATAGCTATAGCTAAGTGGATGCACACTGAGGCCATGCTCTTAAGTGACATTAATAAGTCACACATGTAAATACTGCATAGTTTCTCTGGTGTGAAAAACTAGAAGTGTAAATAAGGATCAAAATGTATAAATGATATTGTGTAATAGGAAGAAAAGATATAAAAGAGTAGAGGAAGTGGGAGGGTTGGGGAAAGATAAAAAGGGTAAAGAAAAATATGTAAAAAGGAAAAATATGAAAACCGTCTTTGTAAACAGGGAAGGGTGGAGGGGGTGAAGGGAGGGATGAGGAATGGGGAAAAATAAGAACCAAATTAAGTCTTATAAAGGTACAAGATCCCAGTGATTATTGCAACTGTATTGTTTACCTAGAATGTACCAAAAAACTTAAAAAAATTTAAACATGGGCTTGAAACAGCGGAGGACCATGCAAAAGGGGCTAACACCCTCAAATGCCAAGAAGGAGCCCTGCAGGGATCATGCCTGTTTGCACAGCAGAACCTAACAAGCACATAAATGGGGACCTGGGTCTCACACACAACCCTGGAATTAGAAATAAAGTAGCCACAGCACATCCTGCAGACACAGATGCAAGCAAGGCTCAGCCCCCTGAACACCTGCCTTTTCCTGACCAATGTTCTGCCTGCAATGGACCTCACACACTGACAAGTCGGGACACTACGCTGTCTGGAAGTTTAAGTCCCTTATTTTGTTTGCATGGAGGAGCTGAATGGACACTTTTGGTGGGAATTTTTAAAAATCTGTTATTTGCTCTCCTTTTCATTTGTTAAGAGAACTGAGGGCCTGCCTTGCCCCTGTGAGAGAGGAAAGACTCCCTTCTGGTGGAGCAGAAGTTCCAGTAAGAAGCCTTGCCTGGGTCTGTCTTACTCTGGGTCTGGTGTGATTTCTACCATCTCTGCACCCAAGAGCCTGCTTCTGAAAACAGTATAGAAGGCAAACTAACTACAACAATAATAAAACCCTGTTGGTATTATCACCTCTAAGAGTACACACCAGAAAACTAAGGGAGTGGGCAGAAACAGTACAGGCAAAAGAGAGGCAGCAATAAAAAAAAAATGACAATAGTAATGTTCTAAAGCACATCTTCACGGCGAGGAGAAATCCATTGTGTTCTGGTCCTCCTGAGGGTTATGTTATTAGCTGGAATTATTGAATTGTCATTGATTTATGTATCATAGCCTCTTACGATCTTAGTTTATGGGACTCAATATCCATAAGTCTAAGTATCTGAAGCACTGATGAGCTGGAGTTCCTGAGGCTGTAACTGCAGCTACTTAGACTCCCACATTTACGCGCCGCCACTTGGGTTTGCTGACTACAAGCAACACCCACCTCTTCACTCCAGCCATATCTGCTGTGGACAAATACATTTTGCGGGGGGTGACATTTGACATGTTCGATAACATCATGGGTCTAAGCATTGCTTTTTAATTTGTTAACTGCTATAAGTTAATGTTTTTTTTCTAATTAGAAAGCAATTAGACCCTGATATTGGAAATGATCATTCCCCCTTCTCCGCCATCACCCTTGGGTATTGGATGGAGCGCTGCTTCGTCAGTCACAGCTGGTCTTCCTCCGTAGCTTCAGGGCGTGCTATTACTTGCTGTTCCATGGTGCTTTATTCCCCAAGTATTCCTTTTATTTCTCCTTTCCTATTCTTCATGCAACAGGAGTGTTGTTCAAATATATTAAAAAGAGACCAGTAAATTTCACCTTTTCCATTTATAAACCTCCTATCAGCCTGTCACACACAATTAGGAGTCATTAGAAACAGATCTGCTCACTATGTGAAAAGCTGTCACACCGGCTAACGGTCGTCCCTGAGCTTCGTGCTGTTGTGTCTATACTGATACTGCTCTTGTCACATGATTTATCAGGAAATACAAAAAGGGAGAGGGATGGCTTTCAAATCATTCTTCTACTAGTTGACAATTTAATCTTCTGTGCAGTTTCAAACACAAACCATATTAGTTTAGATGCCAGTGATATTTTCCTCTATTAATTTAGGAAAACAAGAGAGGCAAAATTAGGAAGAGGAGTGGAAGGAAAACAATGGCTTAATATAGAAGCTCCCAGGAGAAAACAGAAAAGGGCCCAGCAATTTATTTTCACACTTACAGACTTTTGATGTGATGCAACTACTTTGGTGGTGCAGAGCTGCCACAGTTCTTCTCAGACCTATGCCACTGAGGCGTTTGTTATCTGCTTTGTCCCTCCTCAAACACTGGAGAAACAAAAGATGAGATCACTGTCAAGTTTTCTGTGTCTCTTGCAAACAAATCCTAGTTATATAAAAAGTTTCAGATATCTGACTTTTATCACTGAACCAAACTTTTGAGCTGCATATTGAATATGCCACTCTACACTAGTTCACATCCATTTCTCATTTCCTTTTTTCTATCTGCATGCATAAATTCCATAAATTCTTTTATGATAAGATTTATATTGTCATTTGCTGCAGTCATAGTTTAACAGGATATTAATTGTAAACCTTACTATCTACTAACTCTCTTCAAAAAAAAAGGACACAGAAAAATATTTATTAAATGACTGGATATGTTCCTCATGCCTGTTAAGATCTTGGTACAGATTAAATACTCTTCCAGAAAGACTATTGGAGAATTATTTTCATAGCCCAATTTCCATTGCAATAGTACGTACATTTATCAAGCACAAAGGCAAATGATGCCTTATGGAGTCAGTTCCCATTCCCCGTAGGTGACAAAGTTCAGAAAGAAAAAGGCCAGAGGCAAGTAGATCTCTTTTTGGTTTACAGAAGAATGCCTCCCCTTGGCTGGAAATGTTTTTATTTTTTAATTATTTCTATTGGTACATTTAAGGTATAGACTACGATGACATTCGTCATTGGAAATTTGCACTTAAACATAATCCATCTTGGTTCTTATTTTTTCCACATTCCCCTGCCCTCCTTTCAAATCCTCCACCCCTCCCTATCTACAAAGACTTTGTTTCCATTTCTTCTTTTTCTTGTATTAATTCCATCCTCTTCTTTCTTTTCCCCTACTGCTCCCACATCCCCTTCCCCTTTGCACCTTTTCTTCCTATGGGTTTTTTTAGTGCTTTTTTCCTTCCCTTGAAAATAAAGGCACAAGTTGCATTAAAAGGTAGGAAATTTTAAGACCTAATGACTAGTAACACACAGTTTTAACAAGATAATAGTGACAGTAATTATTAAATGATGCCCATTTATTTAAAGACAATAGATACATGTACAAAAATATAGTTCTATATCAAAAAGAGCCTATAGTGCAGAGATTGATAATAGCCCTTCTGAATCCACACTGACCTTCTTCTTTAATAAGAACCTGATATTTAGCAGCTATACAGCCAATCAGATAAAAGATGACATATTTTATGTGGCCATGTAGCTTAATTCTGGCCAGTGACATAGATCCTAAGAGTTGTATGGAAGTAAGAGGAAACACCCTAGATTTATTCTGGCTCCCTCCAAACAAACTCTACACTTCTCCCCATCTTGCTTTCCATCCTATCAAATGTAATTTTGTAGATCACATCAGTGGTCTCCCATGACCTCTGACTTTCATTTCTGCCTCACCTCCTTGGTGAGAAACAAAGGAGAACTCGAGATTGAGTGAGTAGAGAACTTTTGATTACAAGATTGTTGAATGAATTTATGATGTATTTGTAGTGTCTTTTGTGCCCAGGATATTTCTAACCAGGGATTTAAAATAATTTAAAATAATATTTATTATATATTAAATATATTATATATGTAATTTTATATATTATAAATGTATATTAAATATATGTTATATATTAATATTAAATATTAAAATAATATTTATTATATATTAAATATATTATATATGTAATTTTATATATTATAAATGTATATTAAATATATGTTATATATTAATATTAAATATTAAAATAATATTTATTATATATTAAATATATTATATATGTAATTTTATATATTATAAATGTATATTAAATATATGTTATATATTAATATTAAATATTAAAATAATATTTATTATATATTAAATATATTATATATGTAATTTTATATATTATAAATGTATATTAAATATATGTTATATATTAATATTAAATATTAAAATAATATTTATTATATATTAAATATATTATATATGTAATTTTATATATTATAAATGTATATTAAATATATGTTATATATTAATATTAAATATTAAAATAATATTTAAAATAATTTGCTATTAAGTCATTTGAAAAAGTGCTTCACTGTGTGTGCTAGACTGTAAGATGGTATGGCACATTATTTTGGTAAAAGCCAAGTCTCCTGAGCCTCTTTTGTCTTTCTCCTACAGCTCTGGCTCCCTCTGCTCTGTGGTTATGGGGAGTTACCTGCTCCATCTCCTCACTCTTTCAGGTCTAGTGGTAATAATGGCTTTCCAAGTTCATAGTCTCATGTATTTGTCCTGTCCATTGTTACTTTTCTCTAAATTCTATTTAAACTCTTGTCAACAGTCCTTTCATTAGACTCTGCTCAATTCCTTCATTTCAGTATAAAGGTTATGGCCAGACAGATTATTTCTTAAAGAGACTGTGGGTGCGTTATTTCCCTTCCACATTCTTTTTCCCATCGGTTGAAGTGTAGCTGTAATGACTGTAACAGCCATCTTGGATCATATGGAAAAAAGCAATGGATGCTGAGATAGCAGATGGAAAGAACCCTCAGTCTCGATGAGCATGGACTAACATATCAGTTCCAGAGTACTGATTTCCAATAGCTTATTGCACCTTGTTCTTGGCCAAGTGCTCACTGTTCATGTACCTTATGGTGTGCTTGCTCGGCATCTGACACCTCCACATGCACAGTGGCAACCCTGTGGGTTTGGAGTAGCAGATCCTGTGAAGCCTGGCTAAAACTTCCATTAGTAGTTACTGATCCTGCAGGGCAAGATGCTATTGTAGCCTCTGCTTCCACGTTTGCAAACATTCAACAGAAAGGAAATCAAAAGTCTTTCTGCTACTGGATTTCTCCTTGATGTATCGAAAATACTTCCCTATTCTAAGGACTGAAGCCAGGAGTGCAGAAGTCAAGAGAAATATTTCTTGCACCTTAATTCCCCACATCCAATGTCTTCCTGGCATGATTAGCTGAGAATAGAGGAGACAGAAAATGTCACTTTTCTTTACATTGTGTATTCCAGAGTCTTGACTGCATTTAAAAATTTTTCATGCACCTACTTTTATAACTGTGCTCATCTGAAATGCCATGCTTAACAAGTTAAATCTTTGACAAGTCTGATAAAAAAAAAACTATGGTGGGTAATCAATACATATTCAGTGACCCAAGGTGCCAAGATTTCTAGAAATATTTATCTATTTATTTATATCAGTACATGTTTGCAATACATAATGATTACATTCTTTGTGTGGAGTTGGTACATGTACATGTATAGAACACATCCTAATTCTTTTTACGTCCCTTTCCCACCTCCTCCCTGTATTCCTGAGTCCCCTTCCTATTTGCAAAGGATCTATCTTCCTATTTCATATTAGCAATCATTTGTCTTGTTCTAAAATCATTTAGGCTTTGAGTTTCTCATATAAGAGAAACCATGTGACATTTAAAATTGAGTGTCTGATTTGTTTCACTTAATATTATGGTCTCTAGGTGCATCCGTTTTTCTATAAATGACTCAAATCTATCCTTTATTGCAGAGTGGTACTACATTTTGTATAAAAACCACACTTCATCCATTCATCTGTTGGTCAACATATAGGTTTCTTGCAAGATTTAGCTATTATAAGGTGTGCTGCCACAAACATACATGCTATGGATATGCATGTACCACTGTAACGTGATGTCTTTAACTCTTTTGAGAAGACACTTAAAAAGGGAACAGTTGGGTTGAAGAAGTTTCTAGCTTAAGTTTTTTGAGTAATTTTTGTATTAATCTTCATAGTAGTTGTAATAATTTACACCCTCATCAGTAGTGTAGAAAGATTCCTTTTTCCTCACAGCCTCTTCAACATTTGTTATTATTTGATTTCTTAATCATAGCCATTCTTTCTGGAGTATGATGGAATCTCAGTATTGTTTTAATTTGCATCTCTCTAATAGGCAGAGATATTGGACATTTTTCATAAATTTATTGGCCATTTGCATTTATTATTCTGAGAAGTATCTATTCCTTTCAGCTCCTCGCTTTTTGATTAGGCTTTTATTCGGAGTGGTGTACTATTTTTTAGTTCTTTGTATATTCTAGATGTTCTCTGTCCAAGAAGTACCTAGCAAAATTTCTTGCCATTCTGTAGATTGTCTCTTCACTCTATTGGTGTGACCTTTGCTGTGCAGAAGCTTTTTGATTTGATATAATCCCATTTGTTACTTCTTGTACAATTGGAATTCTATTCAGAAAGTCCTTGACTATGTCTATGTCTTCAAGAGCTTTACCTATTTTATCTTACAGCAGATTCAGTGTTTCTATTTTAATATTTAGGTCTTTGATCCACTTTGATTTTATTTTTACCACATAGTGAAAGATATAGGTCTAAATATAATCTGCATGAGGATAGCCAGTGTTACCAGCTGTTTTGTTAAAGAGGCTGTCTTCCCTCCAGTGTATGTTTTTGGCTCCTTCATCAAGGATCAGCTGGCTGAATGTGCCTGGGTTGTTTATGCATCCTCTAGTCTGTTCCACTGATCTGATGTTGGTTACTATGTGAGAACCATGCTACTTTTTATGACTGTAGCTTTTTAATATAACTTGAAATTGGGACAGTGATGCTTCCTGATTTACTCTTACAGCCCATGTTTGCTTGTGCTAGTCTGATGCTTTTATGGTTTCATATAATTTTTAGGATTGTGTTCTATAGTTGTTTAAGGAATGCTGTTGATATTTTGATTGGGATTGCATTAAATCTCTATATCAGTTTTGATAGGATGGCCACTTTAGCAATATTGATTCTGCCTGCCCAGAAAAAAAGTGTTATCTTTCTATTTTCTAATATTTTCTTTGATATCCTTTTTCAGAATATTATAGTTTTTGTGATAGAGATCATTCTTATTTGGTTGCATTAATTCTCAGGTACATAATTTTTTGAAGTTATTGTGAATGGTATTCTTCTCCTAATCTCTTTCTTGCTGAGTTCATTATTGTTGTAGAGGAAAGCTATTGCTTTTTATGTGTTGATTTTGAATCCTGCTATCTTGCTGAATTACTTTATTAATTCTAGATGTCTTTTGGTGGAAATTTGGTATCTTCTATGTAAGTGATCATGTCATTTGTGCATAAGGTTATGTATGCCTTTTATTTCTTTCTCTTTCCTAGTTGATTTAGCTAAAATTTTGAGTACTGAATTGAATAGACTTGGTGATGATGGATATACTTGTCTTGTTCCCTATTTTAGAATGAAAGCTTTCAATTTTTCCCCATTTAATATGACATTTGGCATGTCACAAATGGTTTTTATCAGATTGAGATAAGATCCTTCTATACTTATTTTCTTCCAGTTTTTATCATGAATGTATATTGGATTTCATCAAAGAGTTTTTCTGTGTCTATTGTGATGAAAATCTGTAAAAACGTTATCATTCATAGATGCACATGCAGATAAAGAATATCTCTTCGATTTTCACCATCTCAAGTGTATGGATATTGCTTACACATAAGCACAACATTGAGAAAATGCACTTTATGGAGTCAAATTGGCAGAAACTGCATAAAATAAATTAAAACTCTCTAAAAGTTTTTACACAATTTATAACTCCAATATTGGAAATGATGTGAAAATGAAATACAAAGAATGGAGAATTGTACCAAATAATGCTGAGCTTTTTAAGTAGTATAAAAACATCTTAAACAACAACAAAAAAGAAAATTTGACAAATTAAAAAAAGTGTATTACAGGGATAAATTATGGGCAATTACAGAGAGGTAGTCCATAAAAGCTAGCTGACGTTTGCAATCATTAACTCTATTTTGAAGGCTTGTTTCATGATGAATAACTCCTTTTTATTCTTTCAGGGTATGGGTCTCAAAGACAATATGATCACATTCATTTCCTATGGTGCTGCTCTTTTTTGAAATTCTTCTGTGATTCTCTACACACCAATTCGAGCATTTCCTATTAAATTTCCCATCTTACATGCCCTGCTTCTGTGTTGTTTTACATTCATGAACAGACCACAAATTTGGTGAAAACAATATTGCTGATTGAACAGCAGCCTTATTGCCGAAATGTCTTCTTATCTTATCGCTCACATAACTATTTTCCAGTCAGTAGTGCTGCTGGCTTCCACTAGCAAATGTGACAACTTCATTGAAAGCTCCTGGAATTTCATCAGCTAGAAGAAAAAGAATTCAGGAAAATTACACCGTTTTAAACTAAATCAGTTGTTGTTGTTGTTGTTGTATCACGTGATCAATTCCTTCCTCACAACTGTGAATCCTACCCCCTTTATACAGCGTTTTAAAAATGGGAATTGTGAGCTATCAGGATTTTGGTTCTCAGGATTTTAACATTTGGAATTTTAATCTTTTGGATTTGTGATTTTTCAGGATTTTAGCCTCTGTGGATTTTGATAGTTGGGGAGTTCAACATTTGGGATCGTCACTCAGAGCTGTGTCTTCCTGAAGTAAGATCAGCACCAACTGACCAGACATAGGCAGAATCCAGTGCCTGAGGAAACAAGCCTTCACCTACTCCTGGCTTTGCCCCTGATGAGGACTAGGATACCTTGTTTCTGTTTGGTACGGCTGTAAATCATGTTACCTATCAGCATAAAATTTGGCTGCTAAAATGTATGTGTCTAAAAAATAATGATTCCTGGTCTGTTGAGAAATCTGAATATCTAACAGATCCTTTTTTCCCTTGCAATACCTCGTTTCCATTTTTTTTTCAAGAACCACCCCCAGCTTCACTGTCTTCGGGCTCCTCTTCCTACCCTCTTACTCCTTTCCCTTTTGCTGTACAGAAAATAAGACAATAATAGAGAAAATGCGGTGTGCTTCAGCTTTCAGGTGGAAGACTTTGGTTTGGAGTATAAGGATCTGATTTAAAGTCCAGGCCCTGTCACTAACCAGTTCTGTGTTCAGAGCTGCAACACAAAATACTGTGGGATCCACAAATGGATTGTGGGTCGTCTTTGCCACTGTACGCCCTGCCAGCCCTACTCAGAAGAGACCATCCTGAGTAAGTCATGTCTTTCCTTTGCCCTTCTAGCAGCCACATTGGGCAGCAGCATCACTCAGAAGAGGCAAAAATGCAAGACAGAGAAATACGCACGCCTCAAATCGGCACCTAGCAGTGGGAATGATGAGCAATTGCCCACCTGATGCATAGTAGGGTTGTCAGAGGGCTCCTGAAGGTCCCCCTCCGTGGCTTGCTTCCTGTTGAACAGAGTAATTAGGATAAAGACCTGTCCAGTGATGCAAATGCATTATATGAAAAAAGAATACATTGACCATGGATATTCTTTCTTGGACAGTTGCTTAGAGTAGCTGGCATGAGAAATTAGGATTCTAAGAGAATAGGACAAAAGGATACATATGATTTTTTTTCAATAAATAGAAACTGGGCAAACAAAAACACCATAATAGAAGTGAGTACCTATAGAAAGATTCGAAGCTTGGAAGAAAAATTTGCAGAGAAAAAGCTATTTTCATGAAGGAAACAAATGACTCCCGTTTCACAAATAACAAGTATGAAGTGTCAAGGTCCTGGTACCGCATTCGGAACATTCCTACCATCACTTTCCTTACCCCAGTATTCTTTGAAGTTAAAAGAGGTAACTTTTATTTATGTGTTTAGTGAGGGATTTCCTGTGTTTCTCACTTCCTGCTGTTCCGACTTGTCATGTCTGAGTTTGTCCATACACCCTGGAGCTAGAACAGAAACATAAAAGCTAAAGATACGAAGGGGGAGTAAGGAACAGATGGTCAAAAGTCCCCATGAACAAGGCCCCATGAGGAGCAGAGGTGTTTGAGGTATAGAACACTGAAGGTTGTAGGAAAGAGACATTCATGATCTAATAGTGAAACATTCATGTACAAGGCAAACCTGGAATTCAATCGTCTAATTTTAGAAGTCAAAAGAGCTCCCAGAGTCAGAGGTCTAAAAATCTCTTCACCTTCTCTTACACCCTGTGAGGATAGTTAATCACAATAAGCTCCAACTTTGGATGGTTGTCTCTGTAAAAAACTTCTTCCTTGTGCTTCAACCACATACAAACACAAAGCTTGGTACATGGTTTTTATTTTATACCTAGTGTCAAATTTAAAAATCCCTAAAGAAAGTATAATATTGCAGAAAGTCACTTGGAGGGTGTTTCTCAAACTCAAGCTATGAGGCTTCAGTTAGCAAATAGAAACATTCACTTCGTCTTGCTTATTCTGCTATCCCGGAGTGGTATTAAGGTTTATATTTAGAAACTTTTAAGTCCAGGACGTAAAAACAGAAAAGCCCGGCCTTCTCCAAATCATTCTATCAGTTTAAGATATTATCTGATTATGCAACTCTACGCACCCAAAGCAAAGCTAAAAATGTACAGGTAACAAAGAAGAAAAACCTTTAGTCCTATAGTTGAATAAATTCTGCACTATAAAATACTTAACAAATTCATGATTAATAGAGACATATTTTTCATGGATTCTGGACAAATACCTAAAATACAACAAAATTAAATGTATCTTTTTGTTAAAGGAACTCAGAAAAATTATAAATCAGTAAATAATTCTCAGATTTTCCAGATATTTTATTATATTTTTCTTCACTTATAGAAAGTTTCACTATGTACTTTCCTTTCAAAATAGTGACTGGTAATTTCTCCTGGTACAGCAGACGCATGCAGGGATTTGTCAAGACCCCCATTGTACACACAGAGAATAACAGTGAGGTACAAAGGAGCCAGCTAAATTGGCTTTTGGCTTCTTAAGGTATTTCAGAGGGAGTGTGTGGTATGATGCAGATCGCACTCTACTCCTCACTTCCTTCTGGATTGTGAACAGCACTTCAATCAAAGCAGGGAACTCTAGACTCTTGTAAGGCACAGTGTGGCTGTACATCTCTACCCACACCATTCTTTTTCCAGCTCTTGACTACAGATTGGCCTTCACGACCATTAGAGCAACAAAAAGACTGAACTAGAGCAGAAACTTGTATCCACACTAGGAGACTGAGATGATATCCTTCCAGAGCTGCATCAGCGCCTCCAATTTGGCACATTCTGTGAGATGCTTTAATACATTTTTCATGGAATTTTTCACAGTAACTTTCCAGCATAGCTTCAGAGTTTGTCCTATTGCCAGTCTGCCTGGAGTCTCCCCCAAAGTGTAAGGCTTCCCTCAGTCCAGTGCTACTCCTTGCTCATGCATATCTTCTTTGTAAAGTACCATGACTCTGGGAATCCTTCTGGCTCAATTCCCCAGACATGGGAAAGTCAGCAACGAGTACCAGTATCACTAGCAGAGGGGAAGACCAAGTCCCAGGCATTCAATTCTGAGTTTTAGCATCACCAATTATTATTCAAGGAGTAACTTGGAAAAAAAAATCGTTGACTATAGAAATAACATCATCACCAGATAATCAGAGCACTGAGCCTCACCCATAAATATTGCAGTCGAACCATTGTATTGCAATGCCCGAGATCTTCAGATTTTCAGTGAAATATGAATATTTATTCTAATTGAAATAACATATAACTGGTGTGGAATTCTAGTTTCTTTTTAGTAGGGTCTTTGTAAACACCTTGCCTAGGTGATTCCTTGAAACATTTCTGCCCTCATCCAATCTGGATGCCATTTTCCCTTTTTCTATCTTATCTCCTCCTCCTTCTCCTCTCCTCCTCTTCCTTACTCTCCCTCTCTTATTCCCTTTCTTTCCTTTGTCACACCCCCTTCTCTTCTCGCTTCAGTTCTACCATTTCTTTCCTTCTTTCTCCTTACTGTTTCTCATTTCTTTCCCTCTCTACTCCCTCTCCACTTCCTGTCCTTATCTTTTCTCTCATCCTAAGATAAATGATAGGTAAATTAAACAAATTTTTTTGAAGGAGCTCATGAATTAAAGCACACAGTACTAATACCAATGTGTACAAGCTGCATTCATTACTTTAAGAATGGGAAAGGCTCTTCCAATCATTTGGGAAATGGCTTTTGAATAAAACAGATTTTAATTAAGTTTTGAAGATTTGAAAGGTAATTAGGATGTTAAATTTGAGAGTGGTGCAAGCCTGTTTAAAAGAATTTTCTTTCTATCAAGTGTGCTTATTATATTTGGAAAAAAGAGAATCTTTAATTCGGAGCATGAAAACGTCTTTCTATTGCAGATGACACCTTTTGGTATAAGGAAAGGAAGGAAAAGAACTGAGGGGAAAGACTTTAGCTAAGGATTTCAGTCTAGTGCTAGGGATCTGGAATGTCTCTACTAAAAAGTATCTGTCTTGGAGAAAAGTGTCACTGTACTCTGTGCCCAAATTTTGGGTTAAGAAGGAGGGAAGAGAACGGGGAGCAACGTGTTTATACTGAACATGTAAAAACCTGGCAGAATGCTCAGCGTCTTAGATGCCACCTTCCAGGGTTCAGAAAAACTAAATGTAGTTTTCCTAGCACAACAGTGAAACTTAGAATTAGTCTTGAAAAACAAAGTGAGAAGGTCAAATCTTTGCGGATGAGTAAGAGGGTCCATAGGGCACATTCACTTATTCCTTCATCTTGAAAAATCAGAACTAAAGGCCCTTACCTATTTTAGACTAGCTCTGCGGCCTGCCCCTGACCTTTATCAATTTGTCAAAATCAGGACTGACTTTTAAAGAACTCGTTATATGGGAGCCCCTCTGTCTTACGGGCTCTGCTGGAAGTGCAATGATTGGTGTTCCCATCTCTTCTTGGTGGTGCATGTTTACCAGTGGTCTCGAAATTTCAGCTCTCTGAGGGGCTCAAGGCAGGTTATGGTTTTTAATCTGTCTTTTTCCTCATCACTGGATTGAAAAGGATGTTCTTTGCAGTAGCCTACATCCTAAGTAGATGCTGAAGCCGGAGTTGACTGTTAGAAATGAAGTTGCAAAGAACATTTTTTGTTTGTTTATTTCCGTGTTGGGTATATGTTTTCTTTTTCTCTTAGGAAAAGAAGGGAATGGTTGGGTTGTGTAAGTGAATTTTTAACTTTTTGGGGAGATACTCAATTTCCAAAGTGGAAACGAGTGTCATTTTAGATTCTCTATCATTTTGCACTCTCAACAGATGAGAATTCAGCAGATGAGAATTCCAGTCGCCCAAATCCTGCCCATACTTCCTATTATCAATCTTTCTTTTTTTTTTTTTTTAACTAGTTATTCTATGGACAGGTGAGTAGCAATACCACCCTGTGGTTTGAATTTTAATTTCCTTAATGGCTAATTATTTTGCACGACATCTCATGTGAATTATTGGCAACTCATATAATTGCTTATTTTTAAATCATATGTTCATGTGTTTGTTGGGCTATTTTTATACTTAATAAGTCATAAGAGCTTTGACACAGTCTGGATACAAACCTGTGATTCAAAATAAGATATAAGTGTTCTAAATATCTTCTTCACCCTTTCTTTTTGTTTTTTTTTGGTACCGGGGATTGATCTCGGGTCCTTGCGCTTGCAAGACAGGCCACCGAACCACTGAGCTAAATCCCCAGCCCCTTCTTCACCCTTTTTGAGAGGGGAGCAGGGCTGGTGGCTCAATCTCAGGTTTTGCATGTGCTGGGCAAGGGCTCTACATATCAGCCACATCTCCTCACCTCCCTAGTTTTTATACTTATCTTTTCATTTCTTGATGATGTTTTTCAAAAAGCAAAAATCCCTCGTGCTGTTACTCTACCTATGAAATATTGGCCTATCTTAAAGTAACAAGCATTTTCTCTGGTTTTCCCCCTATGTGTTTTATACTTTTAGCTCCTAATTTTGAGCCTAGGTCCCATTTCAGCTTAAATGTTGTTTGTAGTGTAAGAGTTGATACTCATTTTTCTCATATAATTATATTTTTCCAACACTATTTGTTGAAAGGACTATCTCCTCCACTTGAATTTCCTTGCCTCCTCTGCCAAAAATTAATTGGCCATAAAAATGTGTTTCACTTTCAACACTGTATTCTCTTCCACTATCATTTTTATCAACCGAGCTGACTTAATTACTATAGTTTTGTAATAAGTCTCACAATCAGTTTGTGAAAATCTTCCAGCTTTCTTTAATTATAAATTTGGTTTTGACAGATGAAAGGATAAAGAGAATGTGGTACTTATGCGCAGCGGAGTACTACTTTGTTATTCAGGATAAATTTGAGTCATTTGTATGAAAATGGCTGCACCTTAAGACCATAATGTTACACAAAATAAATTAGACACACAAGCTTAAATATTGTATAGTCTCTCTTACATGAGAAACTCAAACTACAAATAAGTTAAAGGGCAAAATAAAAGATGGATGATAAGAAATAAGGAGATAGATCTTTTGCAAATGGGAAGAGAACCAAGAGATCAAGGAAGGGGGCGGGAGGGGGTTTGTAAAGGGGATGTAAAAAGAATTAGGATGTGTTATGTATATGTATATGTGCCGACTCCCCAGGAGTAAACATTATGTACTACAATGATGTACTCATAAAAAGAAAAGTTAAAAAATGTTGGTTTTGACAGTTTTGATTCATTTGCACATCCATATACAATTTCAAAACCTTTATCAATATCTCCAAAAATTTCAGTGGGGTATGGTATTAAGGTTTGCCTAGGAAAAAAGAGCCAATGGGGCACATGTAGCTGTATAAAGAGATTTACCATGGAAGCTGATCTACATGGTTACGAGAGTCTAGAATTCACGAAAGATTGCAGACAGAAAGCAGGAGAACCAAGAAAGCACTATCACAATTCGCTCTAATGCTAACAGCCTAGGAACCCAGGAGACAGGCAGTGCGCAAGAGGAGGATTGGTGTAAACTCTGAGATCTGAAGCCCTCAGAAGCAGGAATCCCAATGTTCAGGCACAAAAAGCTCAAGAAGAAAAGTTTGGCCTTACTCTGTCTCTCTGTTCTATCTGGGTCCCTACAGGATTGGATAGTGCATGCATGCTCACTGATGAGGGCAGAAGTTCACTTTCCCAGGTAAACAGATTCAAATGCTGCTCTTCTCCAAAAACACTTTCCTGGACGTGCCTAGAAATTATGTTTTATCAGCTCTCTGAGCATCCCTTAACCTACACAATAAACCACTACAAGTTTTAATTGGCATTATGTTGAATTTTTAGATGAACTTCCAGGAATTTGACATATAACAATATTAAATATTTTAATCTATAAACATGGCATAACTTGAAAAAATATTTGGCTTCTATTTTCTTCAGTAATGCCTTATTTTTAGTACAGTGGTCTTATATTTCTTGTTAAATTAAAAATGGAGTATTTTATTTTCTATATTATTATAAATGAAGTCTTTCAAATTTAGCTTTTTTTTGCAGTTAGTACATAAAGGCATTGACTTCTGCATATTAATCTTTTATCTTGTAACACTCTCACAGTTATTATTACTAATACAATTACAAGTACTTTGGTTAATTTTTAAATACCTTTGGTATAAAATGTATACCAAGTACTTATGAAATGTTAAATGCCATTTACTTTATAGATTATTGTAGTTATAATTATAATGGAAATTGTTTCATACACTACTTTGGATTTTCTATATAAACAATCACACCAGGGCTGGGGATTTAGCTCAGTGATTCTGATGCCTGCCTCACAAGCGCAAGGACCAGAGTTTGATCTCTGGTACAAAAACAATACCACAAACAAAAAAATAATCACACCATCCCCAAATAGACAGAGTCTGTGATCTCTTTGCCTTATGATTTTACTGCATTGGTTAGGAATTTCAGTACAATGTCAAATAGATCTGATAACAGAAGGTGTTCAGGCCCTGTTCCCCATGTTAGGGAATAAGAATTCATAATTTCCTTATAAAATATGATATTAATTGTAGTGCTTTTTTTTGTTAAATGTCCTTTATCAGACTAAGAAAATTTCATGTATTACTAGTTGGCTTGGAATATTTATCATGGATGGATATCATATTTTGACAAGTGCTTTTTCTGTTTCTGTTAAAATGATCATGTATCTTCTCACTTTTATTCAATGAAGAAGATAAATTAAATTGATTCTTTTCTTCCTATGGAATCACCTTGTCTTATATTCTTAGAATAAATCTTACCAAATTATGATGCATTATTCTTTTATGTATCATACAAATTGTAAGCTTTGATTTGCTGATATTTTGTTGAGGACTTTTTTTATATTTGTTATAACTTTTACTATTATTTTATCTTTGTCAGGTTTTGATGCTAAGGTTTTGCCAGCCTCTCAAAATGTGCTATACTAACATTCTTACCTTTCTATTTTCTGAAAGAATTTTGTATAAACTTGGTATTATTTTTCTTCAAGTATTTTAAAAAAATTTTTAAGTGAAATAATACGTATGTGGAGATTTCTTGCTTGGAAGTTTTTAAACAATAAATTCAATTTAGTTATGGATGGAAAGCTAGTCATATTTTCTCTCTTTCTTTTTGCTAGTCATATTTTCTATCTTATTTTGTTGATTTTGATGTTACATTTTTCAAAGAATTTATTTCATTTAAGGAAATTGTTCCTTCTAAGGAATTTATTCCTTCTAAGTATTTAAATTTGTTAGTGCACAGTTGTTTATAATAGTTCATTTAAAAAATCTTAATGATCTATGCTGATAATTCTATCATTTGTGGTATTTTTTAGTTTGTATTTTATTATTTCTCTCTCTCTTTTTTTTTAACTTAGTCTGGAATTTTGTTTCTTCTGTGAATTTTTTTCAAAATCAAGCATTTGGTTTGGAAAACCTTCCTATTTCAGTGATTTAAAAATAATAGACTGGGAGTTTGAGACCAGCCTGGGCTACATAGTGAGTTCCAGGTCAGTCTCAACTACCTAGTGAGACTCTGTCTCATTAAAAAAAAGGGGGGGCCCTGACCCACCACGGGAAGGAGAGCCATGCCTGCTCCCGACCCAGCCGCCATCACTCAAGTGCCAGGAGGTAGCCGCGTAGGTGCCCCTGAACCCCCATAAGCACCCCCTGTACTCTCAGACCTCCTGACTGTGCCAGTTGTTGGACCCACTCTGCAGAGGCAGAGGTGGTCATCAAGGGTATTTTTCTGAGTTCCCAACTTTGAACATCTTTAAAGAAAGGGTGTGGGAAACCTGTAATAGAACATTGTGGAGTTCAACCATTCAGAAGTTTGGGGAACTCAATCTGGGCCTTGCAGCCCGAGGTCAGTCAGCGTCATGGGGTTCAGCCATCAGCTAACTGAGATTGGGGTCTTGCATCCTCGCTCTGTCTGAGCCATTAAATGGTAAATATACTATATTGAAATTTTGTTCACTGCAGACATGTTCTGGACTGCTTCTTGATTTCAATTTAATTCAAATGATTTAAGGGTGATAGACTAGTGACTACCACAGGTGGTCAGTGTCCAAGTTGTGCTTGATCTTAATGTGTTGCTGATTGTATCTGTTGGGATAAAGCATTGAGGTTGATTTGATGAGCTGTTTTCTCTGATGTTATGAAGATGAGAATGTCTGTGGGTCGTTAGAGACACAGAAGCTAGGGCGCAACTATATCAGGAAGATTTGGGTGATAATCCAGAGATTAAACCAAGGACAGTCCAACAACAAAAATTAAAATGAGAAAACACTTAAGCAAGACACAAGGAC
>NW_022900943.1:23397377-23397723 GCF_012274545.1 Fukomys damarensis | reverse complement strand
ATCAAATAGGCAAGGCAAGAAATTAAAAGGAGAAGGTGAAAAAGTAAAAAGAGTCAACAAAAGGTCAATAACATGTCAATAATATCACTACATATCAGTTATAACCAGCAATGTCAATGGCCTCAACCACCAATCAAGAGAAATAGACTGGCAAAATGGAATAAGAAGCAAAATCCAACAATATGTTGTATACAAGAAACATACCTAGTGCAAAAAGAAGCCCATAGACTGAAAGTGAAAAGATAGAAAACAATTCTCCATGTGACAGGAGCCCAGAAAAAAACAGGGGTAGCAATCTTATTTGCAGACAAAGTAAATTTCAAACCAAAACTGAATCTAGTATTAT
>NW_022900943.1:23386713-23396865 GCF_012274545.1 Fukomys damarensis | reverse complement strand
ATGTAAGGTCATATCTACGTGGGTTTGATTACAGAAACTAATAAAGTATTCTCTAAATAATGAAAAAAAGAATAAGACTGTAAGAGCAAGAAGCAATTTAAATATGTTCAGGGACCATTTTCATCTCCAGAATTAAGGATTATTTTAATGTTACATCATTGTCTTTTCTCTTTTACTTTCCTTTTTAGTTTTATTTTAGGATTCCCTATTTTTAATGTTCATACAGAGATTTCTTTAACTGAAATACCGAATAGTTTCTTTGGTGTGAAAAACTATAATAGTACACAGGATCCTAATGAGATAATTAATAATATGAAATAGGAAGTAAAGGGCTAAAGGTGTAGGGAAAGTGGGAACGGTGGGGGAAAGGTAATAAGGGAGAGGAAAAAAATATGAGAAACTGAAAAAATGGAAATAAAGTATTTGTAAATGGGAAGGGGAGGAGGGGGTGAAGGGAGGGCAGGGACAAGGGGAAAAAGTGAGAATCAAGACCTATGATGTTAAAGGTACAAAATCCCAATGATGAATATAACTGTATTGTATACCTAGATTGTACCAATAAACTCAATAAAAAGAAAAAAATAATAGACTGCATTTTTAAAATAGTTTTAGGTAAACAGCAAAATTGAGAAGAAGGTATGAAGATTTGCCCCTTGCCCCTCAGTCATTAATATTCCCTATTGAATGGTGCATTCATTACAGCTAAGGAATCTATGTTGACACAGCATTATCACTCAAAATACATTTAGATTAGTTTATTCTATGGGTCCGGAATAATATATATAGTGACCTGGAACCTTCATTATAGTACCACACATAGTAATTTCACTGTCCCCCTAAGTATTTTGTGCTCCATCTTCCCTTACTTCTCTGTAAATCCAGTAATCCAAATCCACTTCCAGATAATAGGACACAATTCATTAAACCTATATATAATTAGACCTAATTATAAGCATACATACATAATCATATGATACATTGTTTCTGTTATTATTTTGAATAACATTTCATCTGTTAGATCAATTAGAAATAAAAAATAAATTTTACTTTACCTTCACTTGTTTGTTCTTTAATGCTTTTTCTTTAGGAATACTCAAATTTCTGACCTAGAGATTTGTCTTCTTCCTAAAGAAGTTTTAAAATTTTTTTTTCCAAGAAAGACCTGTAGTAAACACATTGCCTTCATTCTTGTTTGTTTGAGAAAGTTTCTATGGCTCTTTCATTTGAAGCATAATTTCAGGAAGCACTGAATGCTAGAATGGTACTTTCTTCCTCTTTAAATACTTTACTCCAATGGGCATGGTGGCCCATGCCTGTAATCCCAGCACTTGGGAGTCTGAGGCAGGAGGATCGCTGTGAGTTCAAGACCAGCCTGGGATACATAGTGAGTTCCAGGTCAGTTTCAGCTACATAGTGAGACCCTGTCTCAAAACAAAAACAAAATAAAAAAAAATCCAAACAAACAAAAAACTTTACTCCACTCTTCTCTCATAGTTTTTGAAGAAAAGTTGAGTGTAATGTTTATCTATGTTTCCCTGCTGGTAAAGATCTCACTCCTCTGATTCCCATAAAAACTTTTTCTTTGGTTTCTGGTAGTTTGAACATGACATGTCTATGTGTAAGGTTTTTTTGTGTGTTTTGCTTTTGTTTTGCATTTCCTTCTTGGTATTCTTTGAGCTCTTATAAAGATCTGTGGTTTGGTATTTGACATTAATTTGACAGAAATTCTCAGTTATTACTTTTTTCAAATATTTCTTCTATTCCTTTAGTCTTCTCCTGTTGTCATTATATGTATGTATGATATTTTGTAGTTGTTCCGCAGTTTTTGAAAATCTGTTTTCTTTCAGTCCTTACTTCTGTTTTTTCCACATTTGAGGTTTCTATCAAGGTGTTCTCAAGCACTGAGGTAATTCCTCAACCAGGTGCAGTCCGCCAATAAGTGCATCAAAGGTAATCTCCATTTCTATTAATATTTTAATGGTTTCTTATTTATTATACCTTAGAATTTCTTTCTTTGTGTATATTGATTGCATGCTATCTACTTCACCCATTTCATTTCTTAGCATTTTAGATGATAGACACTTTAATCTGTTAATTCTGCCTTCCTTGCCGTATCTGAGTCTGGTTCTGATGCTTACTCTGTGTTTCCCAACCGTGTCTCTGTCATTTAGTATGTCTCATAGTTATTTTCCTGATGACCAAAAGAGATGCCACGGGTAAAATAAACTGGTTAAATAGGAACTTGATAATGTGGTAGTCAGTGTGGAGAGAGGGAAAGAATGCTGTGAGCCTATTGTTAGGCCTCAGCCTTCTAAAGGCCTGCAGCTCTGCACAGTGAATTTCCAAGTCTCCAATTCTGCCCTCTCTGGGTGCACCAACATTTCTAAAGTAAACCGAAGCTGGGTATTTACCGTACTTCATTTTCTGCTAAGAATTTTCTTGCCTTTTTTTTACTTTGCTTAGGTGAACATAATTATAGCAACCCTTTTGATAAACTCAACATCTAGCTGTTGTTGAATCATTTTGGATCAGGCCCTAGACATTATGAATATATATTTTGAAGAATCTGGATTTTTACTATTTTTCTGAACAGTGTGGATTGCTTTGTTTCAATGGCAGAGTTCATTATAATCAAACTAAGAACTTAGTTTTACCTGTGATGAGAGGTAGCCCAAATTTCAGTTTAGATTTTTAGCCTAAGCTGAAAACTCCTTTGAGTCTTCACATGCAAGAGTAGTTCATGGGTCAGCCTGACACTTGGGGATATTTTATAACAGTGCTTAAGGCTCCCTTTCCTTAGTTTCTTTTTCTGCTGGGATTTCTTGATTACCTTCTAGTATCTATGGATGCTGTGGTTTTATTTTCTGGTTCTTTAAGCTAGAAAAGACAGCAGTTTTCTTATAAGTGATTTAGGCCTCCTGTACCATGTCATACCTATGGCCCTCCTTCAAGCTAATTATTTTAAAACAGAAGATAAATGCATCTTTCCCATGCTTTGACTCCTTTCCTAAATCTGTCTGCTGTTGTTCATTTTCCAGAGCCTTCAGGTAAATGTTATTCCTCAGTATTTTGTCTGAATTTGTATATGTTCATGTATAGAAGTTTTAGGAGTTTCCACTACCACATAGGCAGTAGATAACCCCAAACTCTTTTTTTAAAGTGATCCTAGAAATAAGGTACAAATACATGATAGAGAAGGAAATAAGATAATTCATGTCATAATCATATGAATAATGGGTGACTGTTTAGTAAAAAGGTTAAAAATGCCAAGGTGAAAGATGAAATAAGAATACTTCTTGAAGGATGTCCAATCAGTATTAGCCTACTGATGCCACTTAATTTTCATGCCCAGACAAATAATTACTTCGATATTAACTTCTAAATTGCTTTCAGGTGAAAAACAACAACAACAAGATAGAGCAGATGCTACTGATGTTTCAATATCCAAAAGTTAATACCTGTCTTTATCTTTTTCATCCATATACACAGAAAACGGAGAGATGAATTACTAACACCTCTTAGTGGTAGTGCTAAACTAAAGGCCTCCATGGGTGTGCAAGCCTAGAGCTCACTCATTGCATGGGTAAGTTAGTGCTCAGGAATCTGCTCTAAGACATTTTGTAGCCTATCAATTTGAAAAATGGATCTTTCATACCTAGCCAATGCTTTGTGAAATACAATAAAAATTCATTTGTGTATCATGTCAATGGTAAGTATCTATAAATGTTTATAAAGACTTGGTCTCATTTTCTGGGTTTATCTCATTGCTGCCTGGTAACAAATAGTTCACTTACTGGTTGGTATCAGCTATAGTTGCTTACCACTGTACCACTGTAGTTGGCTCTAAAACATACTCATTTTTTTTTAATTTTTTTTTTTTTTTTGAGACAAGTTCTCACTATGTGCTTCAGACTGACCTGGAACTCACTATGTAGCCCAGGCTGGTCTTGAACTCACAGAGATCCTCCTGCCTCAGCCTCCTGAGTGCTGGGATTACAGGCATGCGCCACCAAGCCCGGCCAATATAACATACTCTTTACTTGCTATATTGCCTTCTTTGTCTCATTGTTTCTACTTCCCTACTGGCATTTTCTCGGATTGCCTCCCCAAAATTTGCCTCTAGTATGCTTCTAGGAGAACCTTACCTGAAGTATGGAACAACCCAGTGAAAGCATCAACTCTGACACTAAGAGGAGTGGTTAGCACTGTCAATAAATATTTGTTCATTTTTACTCAATGAAAAAGAAATTCACAAACTTGAGATGTTAAACCACTGACTGGAAGCTTTCAAAGTGGAAGAAAACAAACATGGCTCAGGCTCAGACCCATAATTTCATTCTAAAGTGAGGGAAAATCTTATTATTTTGATTGCATGCAGCTATCATCCATCTGATGAAAGGATACCATTTTCCTTATGAGTCATATGATTTGATAATTTCTTTCATAATATCACAGTCAGCCATCAAAACAATAACTATTTTTTCTTTGGCTTACATAGTGGTTTATAATTGGACGTGAAATGTTTCTACATTGGTAAAAATAAATGCAGTTTTGTTGTCCTCAGTTGCCTTTTCTTATCTTGATGTTTAACTGTGATTCTTCAGTTTCAAAAAGAATAAACTAGTGGTCAAGAGTAAAAAAAACATGATCTAGCTTGGGTTGGAGTTTTTAAAAGAAGAGTTCCTAGAGTGTGTTTTTGGTAAGGAAAAACTATTTTTAATAAGCATGAATATTATGTAGAAAAACTAAGATTTTCACATCCTGTAACAGAAAAAGTATATGGCTTTTGAGTTGTTGTTTGTTTGTTTGTTTGTTTTTGAGACAGGGTCTCACTACATAGCTGAGACTGACCTGGAACTCTGTAGCCAGGCTGGTCTTCAACTCATAGTGATCCTCCTGCCTCGGCCTCCTGAGTGCTGGGATTATGGTGTACACCACCACACCCAGCATGGCTTTTGAGTTTTAATTCTGATTACTCTGGTTTAAATTTTGATTTTTTTGTAAGTTTCTGTAGTGGATTTAATGCTTTTATATATTGTTTAATATTGATGAAATTTAAATTAGACAATAATATATTTGAAAATACCTAACAATTGAAAAGATAAAGAAGTAAAGAATTGTTGCGATGTTTCTAATGGTTATTCTTATTTTAGGATTTAACCTCTGGCTTCATTTTCAGGTAAAACTTAATTTCTTTTAATTGTCCAAAAACAACGGTGGCTCTTCCGCATGTGCTGCTATTTTTCATAACTACCAGGAGAATTACATACATTGCCAATTGGCTCCTAGAGAGGACGACCTGGCTGCCAGAGCAGCGTCCATCTGTTTCTGCTCAAGACACTGGGAACACGGCTAACGGGGTTTTTCTGAGCTTTGTCTGGTGTCTGCTTGTCTTCAGTCCTGTGATGGCCGTGCTGACCCTTTTGTTCTTTATTCATCTCTTCTGTGAGAAGACAGGCTTGAAGCCATCCGACTTCAGATGGCCATTGCTCAAGGACATGAAGAGATGAAGTGATAGCCTGGTAACAGCTAAATGTACCTGAGAAAGCCAGGGGAAGGTTTTGCTGGTGTGACTGGGGACGAGCTGACGCACACTCCTCACAGTAGGCAGCTCCAGAAGATGGAGCATTCCCCTTCAAAGCCCTCAAGAACGAGAAACAAACAGAAAAGGAATTTGTTGCCAGCCTCAACCCTAAAATTATTGGTATCCTATTGTTCTGTCAGGTCTAGTTCCTTACAAAGGCTGCTCACTTGCTAAAGTTAGAGCTAGACGTCGATGACCACAAGCTTCCCTCTGTTACTCCCCCCACCCCATCCACTGCCCAGGGGAGCTCCAAACTGATTCGATTCGTTGGATACTACGTTGATAATTCAGACACCCATGGACTCATTGTATTGTCCTTTTAACGATAAAAAAGCAGACCCACCCCATGTCTGTAGCATGACAGATCTAATTACTCTCAAATTAGGAAAAACAAGAGGTGGCACCCTGATTCGTAGAAGTCTCTTTCCTTCTTATGGAAAAGCTGTGCTGACAGCATGCAGGCCACAGCCTTTCATGATGTAGTGGGAATGAAAGTCCAGACCCTAGGCACGCACGGAGCAAGACTCCTTTAAGCATGAAGTCACCTCCATTTATCGGCCACTGAATACAATTTCCTGCCTTCTCTCAATGAGCTTATTTGAAAGCAGAGTTCTAGTCTGCTTTTTATAGTTGAGAAAAAAGCACAGGGAAGAAGAGGTACAATGTCATGTTGGGCATGATATCGAAGGCTAAGGGCAGAAGGTGAGAATGAGCTAGTGTTGAAGATCGAGTGATCTAGTTTTATTTGGCTGGATCAGATTTGCAAGCCCACCTTTCTGTTCTTCTTTAACTAAAAGGGATCTGTACTTAAATGGAGTACTGTGCATTACACAGGAACCTCTCCAGCTTTTTTTCTTCTGATTGTACTCTGTGGAATGAAATGAAGCCCCCAAAAAGAAAATCAAAGTAATATCTGCTGCATATGAGGCCACAAGGACACTCAATGCAACCATATCATAAATCATCAAAGAGACATGCCAGGGAAGATCTATGTCTCCAAGACAGCTTGCCCCATTTAATATATCTAATACTGCCATTATAGCAACTCTTTAGTTCCCCTTTTCCTTTGTTCAATGGTAATTGTCCTTCTGCTGGGCCATTCATCTCTCACTGAGTTGTTTCCTGAGCAGGAGACTTCTACAACCAGCTCTGAGTTATGTGTTCTCAGCTGGACACCCCTACATTTCAGCTCAGAAGTGTTAAAGTCAAGAGAAACCAAAAACCTACAAGAAAAATAAAACACGCATGCAAAAGTTGGTTGAATAAAATACTGTTGATAAAAATACTTTTACTTTTTGCTGTAATTCTTTAATAAACAATGAATAACGAAGGTCCCAAGTTTGATCCCTGGTACAAAAAAAGAAAAAAAAAAGAATGAAAGCAGTGGTTTGGGAGAATAATTACAAAAATATAATAACAGTGATGTAAAAAGGTCACAAATATACCAATTTTAAGACCTCAATTGTAGTATGTCATAATCCTGCCACAATCATAAATAGGCTACAGTCGTCACAGTGTCTGTTGGAGCTAGTGAAATAAAATGATAAGGTGTACATTTATCTGAAATCAGTGTCCTAAACGCAATTACAACCTATGAAATTCCTTAGGTTGTGCCATATCTGCTAGGACTAATTTTAGCTGTGAAGCTGTATGAAATATTAAAAGTTTAATCCTTAGCAAGATAGTAGTAAAAACTCCTGCTGGTGATCTATTTATGCACAAAAGAGATTAACAGATTAACCACAGAATTTGA
This sequence comes from Fukomys damarensis, assembly GCF_012274545.1. Taxonomy (NCBI): domain Eukaryota; kingdom Metazoa; phylum Chordata; class Mammalia; order Rodentia; family Bathyergidae; genus Fukomys; species Fukomys damarensis. The sequence goes on along the minus strand of NW_022900943.1, from coordinate 23,389,528 downwards.
GGGGAAATATTGAACAAAATAAAAAGGCTCAGCCCAAAGGAAAACTAAGTAAGTAAAAATAGAGAAAGTAGCATTAATATTCTGATTTTTCTTCACACACTACTTATGAATCCTTTAGAAAAAAAACACACAGTGAAACTTTCCAATAACCTGAGGGATTTATGTAAACATACAAAAGGGGAAAATTAAAATCTTTGAACCGGAAGCTTTACAAAAGGATTAGGTAAGGGCCTGGGATAGCTGGTTAGAGGCAGCGGTATAATAAATATCTTTCCTGATGAGGTGTGCAGTCAAACCCTTTTCATTATTTGTAGTTACAAAAGCAAGATGGATTTCCTTATTCTCATTCACAGAAATATATGATACACAGACAAAACCAACTTTTCAGAGACTGGAGCACACATAGTTCAACCAAACATCCACTTTGTCTTCCAGAGGGTTGGGGTGGCATCAGCAGGAAGCTGATGTGGATTTGAAGCATTCAAGTTCCGTTTACAATTCATGGAACAGCCCTTGAAATCTTGACTATTTAAATGGTTCCATCCAAATTTTCTTTTTCTGTCTGGTGCATGTAAATTCATAGCCTGTGGAGTTTACTATTGCAAGTCAGTATCTGAGCTCTTAAAGGAGCGTAACCCAACATGATTGAATGCTTCCTCTTGGCCTCTTCTGTTTTCTCCTTAAAGAATGTGGTTGACCTTAAAGTTGGAAAGCCAGTGAGAATCTACCCCTTCAAGATAAAAGCAGGGCCCCAAGCCTTGTTAATAGCAGTTTGCAATAAGTTTCTTTCAGCCTGCTGTAGAATATTGAGGGAAAATTTCAACACATCAGAAACCAGAAGTGAGAGAGCCCTTTTTGGGTAACACATATAAAAGTTAGCCCTTTATCCCTGCACACCACCAAACATCCCGTCAGTAAACTCAGTCACGTGCACTGCTCTCACACCACACTTTTGAATTCGCTTTCTGGTGTTCACAATGCAGCAGTTTCTAATTCCTCGTAGAATCTCTTCTCCCTTATCCTAGATACAGTAACATGAACTCAGAGGTAAAGTTTTAGAGAGACTCAGCTCGTCAAGGTAATAAAGAAAGCCATGCACGAACTGTTTGTTTTCGAATTCTTATCCAAGTTATTCTTGGAGTTTGGGTGTCATTATCATCTGATATCCGGAATGGGAGTGATGCTTCTGCATGCAGTATTAGTCCTTTTTATCCCCACGGGAATTCCCTAGAATGGACATGGGAACTAAACCCCACAGATAATTTCCTCAGTCTCTTCAGGAACTCACATCTCTGTAATTCACCAAAGTTAGTTGAGTGTGGTATTGTTAACTAAGGTAGGCGATTCCTGTCAGAATCCCCAAGATCAGGATCTGAAAAAATTTATTTCAGTGCTTTAATATTTCTTTCCTTGGGCCGGGAATTTAGCTCAGTGGTTTCACCACCAGCCTTGTAAGCTTAAAGGTCCAAGTTCGATCCCTGGTACAATAATAATAATAATAATAATAATAATAATAATAATAATAATAATAATATTTCTTTCCTCATAAAGCGTAAAGCCAAGTTCGATCCCTGGTACAATAATAATAATAATAATAATAATAATAATAATAATAATAATATTTCTTTCCTCATATTTAGTAACCAAAATTGACAAGAATCTTCTTTTCAACTGTTAAGAAAAGATATACCTGGCTGGGAATTTAGCTCAGAGGTTCCGCTGCCTGCCTCGCAAGCACAAGGAACCAAGTTCTACCCCCAGTACCAATATATGTAAAAGGCCCAATGCTTCCAGTACCAGTTATTCATTTACCTTTTGTAAATTTCTATACCCCAAATGCCAAACTACACACTACAATGACTCAAACACACATTGATCTTCATCACTGGCAAATGACTAAATAATTTAGGATATGATAATGGAGAAAATACGCCATCTAACACACACACACAAAGGATTAACATTCTGAAAAAAGCTGAGTTTTCTAGGATTAGTCAAGAAAGATTTCTGAGAACAGATGAAACTGGAAGTTAGGAAACCCTAGAAAGGGGACAAGATGGAGTAAGAGTTTTTTCAGTTTGGTGGTACTAAAAGAAAAAAGTAGAGTCCTGATGACTGACCTGTATCTTGGAGTTGGATAAATTTGGATCCAAGTTTTGACTAAATCGTATTGACTATCTTTTCAAATACAATGCTTAACCTTCTCTAAGCTCCGGTTCCTTAACCCACAAAAGGAGGATGACACTATCACGTGGTGTTGGTGCGAGGAATTAAAAGGACAATGCATGACTGTTAGCTAGTGTTACATAAATGTCAGCTGAAGTTAGCAGAGCAAGAATGGGTAAGACATGAGCAGAAGCTGCATGTCAGCCTGGTGGGTCAGAGGCAACACTGAGGATGATCTTGGAAACGTATGATGAACCCAAGGAAGAGTGATCCTCAGATATCCAGCCAGCGAGTTTGGGAATGGATCATCACCCAGATCCACAAGTATGTGGAGAATAACGTATGTGTTTCTAAAGGTCAAGCTCAAGGGAAGAATCATGGTAGCCAAGTCTTTTGAGAACTTATTATGTGTTGGGCACCGTTTTAGTTCTTGAAGTGCTACCTGTTGCATTTTATGATACTACAGATTAATAGCAGAGAAAGACCAAAATATAGAAATCTAAGAGGTAATGGAAGCCAGGTGTGGTGGCGCACGCCTGTAATCCCAGCACTCGGGAGGCTGAGGCAGGAGGATCGCTGTGAGTTCAAGATCAGCCTGGGCTACATAGTGAGTTCCAGGTCAGTCTCAACTACATAGTGAAACCCTGTC
>NW_022900943.1:23281429-23386581 GCF_012274545.1 Fukomys damarensis | reverse complement strand
AAAAAAAAAAAAAAAAAAGAAGTAATGGAAGGAACATAGAAGTGAGACAATGAACATGCTGAGTGGTACTGTGACTGTGCAAAAGTATGGGAGACAATGAAGACTCACATGTGGTCCAGGTAAAACTAGAAAACACGCATTGCTCCTTCATTAAAATAAGAAATAACTGTGTCTGCTTGAACTGCCACCACCAACAATTTCCTTTTCTCTCCAATAGTGATTCAGTTCTTAAGCCCTTCTAGTCTAGCTTTTATGCATTACTTTCTGGGACTGTTGGGAGGAGTTAAATTGAATCTCTTGCAGTTTTTGAACCATACCCATGTGTCCCAATGCCTATGGTTATTTTTTTCCCTTATTAATTTTCTCCTGTCCCCCTCCAAGGTGGTTTAGTGGATCTTAAAATTTTTCAATTTGCACCATATATTCTGGTATGAATTCTGTGAATACATGTAAATACTACAAAGGGCCAAAATATACTCCATAATTCATGTGGGACTTATTAAGAAAAACATTAAAATAAGAAGATTCCCAACATCTCAGTCTGAGGAATAATTAAAAATTGATCATACAGTGTAGGAAGAGACTAAGAAAAAATGTTTGTGAGCTGAGAAATATTCTTGGCTTCTCACTCCACTAGAATTCCTCCACAGAAAAGTCATAAAGGGCTGGAAATAGAGGTTTGTCCCTGGATAAGTGACAGAACCTTCCTATGCAACCAGATGGGCCATCATTGTAATGATCATTCTGACTCACCCATCAGTTACCCTTGGATGTGAATGTGACGACAGAAGTCTTCAAAAGCTGGAAAGTAGATAATTTTAGTCAGTGCACCCTGCAATCCACCTATAGATGCTAATAATCTAAGTGACTAATACCGGATAAAATTATTTCTATGTTAAAACAACTTGCCCACATGTTGAAGACACCTTGATTGTAAAAACACAACAGAATTGGAACATCTTGGACATTTTTCATCTTAACAAGGGAATCTGTTGCAATTGAGGGATCAGGAAAGCCGATTCTTTTTTTTTTTTTTCCTCATTGAGTTTATTGGTACATTTTAGGTATGCAGTACAGTTACATTCATCATTGGGATCTTGTACCTTTACATGACAGGTCTTGGTTCTCAATCATATTTTTTCTTTTCCCTTATTACCTTTCCCCTACCCTTCCCACTTCCCCTACACCTTTAGCCCTTTTCTTCCTATTTCACATTGTCCATTATATCATTTGGATCTTATGTACTATTATAGTTTTTCACACCAGAGAAACTATTCAGCATTTACACATATGTAACTTATTTATTTCACTTAGGAGTATATCCTCAATATGTATCCATTTTCCTATGAATTAATCTAATTTCTCATTCTTTATGGCTGAGTAGTATTCCATTTTATAGAAAAACCACATCTTCCTTATCCAGTTTCCTACTGATGGACAAATGGACTGTTTCCAAGTTTTTAGCTATTACAAATTGTGCTGCTATAAACATAGGTATGCATATATCTCTGTGATATGATTCTTTTAATTCTTTTGGAAAGATACCCAGCAGAGGGATGCCTAGGTCAAATGGAACCTCTAGACCCAGCTCTCTGAGGTATCTCCATATTGATTTCCATAGTGGTTGTACCAGTCTGCACTCCCACCAACAATGGAGAAGGGTTCCTTTTTCCCCACAACCCTGCCAACATTTGTTATTGTTTGATTTCTTGATAGCAGCCATTTTTTGTGGGATGAGGTGGTCTCAGTGTTGTTTTCAACTGCATCTCTCAAATGACCAGTAATGTGGAACATTTTTCATATATTTACTCCCTGTTTTTATTTCTTTGTATGAGAAATGTCTGTTCATTTCAGATGCCCATTTTTTAATCAAGTCTTTATATTTGGAGGGGCTGATTATTTTGAGTTCTTTTATATATTGTAGAAAAGAGCCCTTTGTCTGAGGAGCAGCTGGTAAAAATTTTTTCCCGCATTATAGGTTGTCTCTTAGTTCTGTTGATGGTTTCTTTTGCAGTGCAGAAGCTTTTCAATGAGATTCCAGTTGTTGATTCTCTCTGCTAGTTCCCATGTTACTGAGGATTTGTTCATAAAGTCTTTTCCTATGCCAGTGTCTTCCAGAGTTCTGCCTAACTTATCTTCCAGCAAGTTTAGTGTTTCTTTTTTAATATTTAGATGTTTAATCCACTTGGATTTTAGTTTAGTGCATGGTGAAAGACAAGAGTCTAGTTTTAATCTTTGGCAGGTTGAAATCCAGTTTTTCCAACACCATTTATTAAAGTGACTATCTTGCCTCTGGTGAGGATGGTCAGCTCCTTTGTCAAAGATGAGGTAGATAAGTACATCTGGAGTTGTTTTTGTATCTTCCAGTCTGTTATACTGATCCTCCGGTCTGTTGCTTTGCCAGTACCATGCTATTTTTATCACAGTGGCTTTGTAGTATAGTTTCAATATGGGAATTGTTATAACCACTGTCATGTCTCTGTTGCCAAGGATGGCTTTTGCTATTCTAGGTCTCATGGTTCCAAATGAATTTTTGGATTATTTTTTCAAGTTCTGTGAAATATAGTGTTGGAATTTCAATTGGCATTGCATTGAATCTGTATAGCAGTTTTGGTAGTATGGCCAGTTTCACTATGTTGATTCTTCCTACCCAGGAGCAGGGGATATCTAGGAAAGCCATTTCTTAACTATATCATGAAGAAAGATTCAGATGGTATTCAAATTAATTCAAATTGTATGGACGGAGGACTCTAAAAAATAAAAGTTGTAAGAAATGAAATTTGAATTTAGGCAGTCCCAAGGAGGAGAAACATAAAGAAAAAACCAAAACCAACCAAACAAAAATAATCCTTGGTGCAATGCAACATTGAATAGGAAAGAAACAGGTGATTAAAAGGAGCAATTAGAACAGTTGGACATTTTCATAACATTAAGGATAACATACAGCTGTTTAGAGAAGGAGAAAAACAAGAAAATCAGCAGAGAACATTCATTAATTATGTTATTAATTACACTGTAGTGTAATAATTATTAATACACTTATTTTGCCAGTAGACTATGACCCTCTTTAGAAAGGCACTGACCATGTTTATCTTTCTAATCCCTGGTTCCAGCTCACGGTTGGCACCCAATCAGTGTTTACTAAATGGTTCTATTGCTGCTAGTTATTTAAAAAATGCCTATGGTACACCTACTGCAGTGAGTATATAGTTTGTTTTATCCAATCTTCAATGCATTACTGGTACTTTTAAGGAGAGGTAATTTGAACCTCAGCAAGTTTAACTTGTCAGTGTTCATATGGCCTGGAAGGAGCCACATAGGAATTCAAACCTAGGTTTATTGACCTGAAAGCCCATGTTCTTTATAATATGCTCAAATTAATAAATAGTTCCTTACAAATGAGTTGGGAAAGCTAAACTGATCAGTACAGCACTGTCATCAGTGTCCTTAAGATTTGGATTGAAAGGGAAGCTCAGGAACACTCAGATCTCCTTTGCACACGTAGGAGAACCCTGAAGCCTGGGAGGAAACATAGTTTGGTTTCTAAAGTAGTCTCTCAAAAATAAGAATCAAGATACATTGTGTAAAGGTACAAGATCCCAATGATGAATGTAACTGTACTGTATATGTAAAATATAGCAATCAAGGAAATACATAAATAAATTAGTCTCTCACTTATAATCAGGTTAATTTTTTCCAGTCTTTATGAGAAGGACTAGAATGAAAGTGCTTCTCATTAAGAAGTAAAACAAGAGTTGTGAAGCCAGTAGCATGTGATACAAAGCATAATCTCAAAAATGATGCTAAGAGCAACCCATCTTCTACTTCAAAAATCCCATCTTCCCCTGGTGATAAAAACATGATTTGTTGCAGTTTTTAAAAAAATATTATTTAAGACTGAAATGTTCTTTTTCGATTAAAATCTGCTGGTTTTTCTCCTGATCATTTAAGTATAATTTCTGGAGAATTAAATGGCAAAAATACAACTTGCTTTTCTGACTAAAAATTCCAAGGCTATCTACTTGATTCTCTTTCTAGGGAAATGATGGTGTTTTCTTTTCCAATGCTAGAAATCTAATTTCCAGTCCTCTGCTATTTGAGGAGGGCTCCTGAAGCTCAGATTTGTAAACTGATGCAGAGAGAGAAAGTGGCAGTCGAAAGCCTGTCCTGTCCACTGTAGATGGATCTCCACTGCCTTTGTATATTCTTCAACTAGGACAAACCTGCTCACAAAAATCATCCTCATGAGGAATAAAATATCTTCAAAATGAAAGTTTCTCATAGGTTTATGGGAGCCAGAAATTAATGATAAATTGGAGTTCAAGAATCTTGGACTTAAGGGTACCCACAACATTGTGTACTGCTCCTGAATAAACCAGCAGGTTCTGCTAATAAACAGATGTGTTACTGAGGTTTCTGCATGGCTGTTGGCTTTTGCTTCCTGTAGTTTATTTTATACCTTACTACTCTCCTGAACACACAAGGCTGTCTCAGGATGGACTTCTAGGAGCTGTACTAGGGGAGCCAAGATTTTTCTTCAAATTAGTGGCACCTAGTTGAGTGGAATGGACATAACAGAGCTTTTTGCCCCTCTTCTAGCAAGACAGTTTTAAAAATTGATCAATTCCTGTCACTACTAAAAAAATCATCTTGCTATCTTGCATTTCACAGCACATATATTCTGTGAAATGCAGCAAGACCTCATTACACAATACCTTGTTATAGCTTTGGAAGAGGCTATGCCAAAGATGAAGACACACAAGCTGGTCCTTGAAGTGACTTGGAGAATACTGATTGGAGATGAATGGAAGTGGAGAGAGAGGGCTAAAGGGGAGGACAGAAACTCTGAAGGTGACTCGGAAAGTAAATCTCTGTGTTCCGCTGCTTATTGAACACCAGCTACTTTCCAGCCCTGCACTTGTTGAGGGCTTAGAGCTGACATAATCAGTACACAATCCCCCACTGGGGCTATCGAGGCCTGAAAGCCAGCTTTTTTCTACTTTTCTTCTCAAATAATAAGGAATAAAATAACATGTTATCTAAAATAGATTGCAGAAGTGTTTGGTACACCTAGGGCAATCATAGGAATTTGCTTTTCTTCCTTCTTACAACTCTACATAGGTTTTCAAATGATATGAGTCACATTAGATGTTTAAGAGAGATTTCTGTGTATCAACAAGTAGCTCCATTCCTAATTTGTAAATTTTATGAGAAATACGTGTTTGTGTGTGTGTGTGTGTGTGTGTGTGTGTGTGTATGTGTATGTGGTCAAGCATTTTTATATATTGTATAGATGCAAACTTTAACAATTAAAAATTTTTAAAAGATCATCATTTTAAATAATAACTTCTAAGGGTGGAGGGTGTGAAGGGAGGGCAGGGAATTGGAGAAAAAATAAGAAGCAAGATACACCATGTAATGGCACATGATCCTAATGGTGAATGTCACTGTATTGTTTACCTAAACTGTACCAATAAACTTAATGGAAAAAAATGACTTCTGATCCTATGGTTAAGGAATAGATGGAAAAATGGAGCAATTTTTAATCTTCACTGAAAAAAGAAGCATCATTTAGAGCTCAAGGAGGTAGTTCTTTCTTTTTGCACCAGGCCTCTTCTGTCTATGGGTGTAGCTTCGGCTACCAATAGACCTCCAGCCTCATATACACTAAGTTAGAGCCACACAACTAAATAATTATGTTGTCTGCAAACTCACCAGAGGAAAAGCAAACACTAAGTCAGGGCAAAAGCTGCTTTTACTGAAATTATAAGGTGAATCCTGTTTCCTGTCGTGTGTCTCAGTTAAAAGGTGAGATTCAAACTAATCTCAGAGAGAAAGCAAAACGAATGCCTCTTGTGGTGGCCAGATCTCGATCAAGCATCTGAAGAGCAAGCAAGAAACCACTCATGAAGAAATTAAGGCTCCTCTTTACCTCCTGTGAAGAGGAACTAATAATGGTCTTTCTCTTACTGACCCTCTTGTTCGCTTCAAGGGTTCATTTCAATCCTTACTGCTATTATCATTATTTTTGTTCCTTATGAAGAGAGTTGGGTGACTTAAAAGTGATTTTGGACAGAAGTTAAAGATCTGTCTTATTCCAAGTTTCTTTTTCTTTTCTTCTGTTGTGTTTCTTTAGAAAGGCATAAGTGATGAACATATAAGAAAATTATTGTAATTATATAGCTTTACTTTTTATTTTAAATGACTATCAAGTTTAAAATCCTACAGTGGTGTTTGTCAAGTGTGGTAATTGCATTGCTGGCTTAGGATTTCCTGAGGATTCTTATTATTTTATAATAGCTTTATTGATTTTTTAGTCATATACCATACATTTTACTTGCTTAAAGTATGCAATTAAATGACTGTTAGTACTATATTTACAGAGTTATCTATCAACACAATCAATTTTAAAACATGTTCATCATCCTTACAAGACACTCCCTAACTTACTGGAGTTTTCTTCCTATTTTCCTCCAACTCCCTCAGCTCTGGAGAGCAACTAATCTATTTTCTATCTTATTTATTACCTCAGGCATCTTACATAAAACATACAATCTTATATGAGTAGGTTCTTTCACTTGGTGTTATGTTTTCAAGGTTTAGTTATGTTGTATCATGTATCAGTATTTCATTTCTTTTTACAGCTGGGTAATATTTCATTGTATGGTTATGCCACATTGCATTTATCTATTTATCTGTCAGTAAGACATTTGGGTTATCTTTGCTATTGGACTACCATGAAAAATGCTCCCATGAGCATCTGAATACTCTTTCTCATGGACATTGGTTCTCCATCCTCACTGGTGTATCTTTAGCAATGGAATTGCAGGTAAGTCTATGTTTAATGCTTTGAGTAACTTCTAGACTCTTTCCTATCTGGCAAGCACAATGTTCTGAGTTCAATCCTCAGTACAGGAAAAAAAAGAAGCTAAAAATGGTTGGGGATTTAGCTCAGTGGCGCCTCACCTGCCTGGAAAGCACAAGTCCTGAGTTTGATTCACAGTACTGGGGAAGGGTGGGATCGCTTTTAGACTCTTTCCAAAGTGGCTGCACAGTTTTGCATTCCCACCAACAGTGTATAAAGATCTTAATTCCTTTGCATCCTTGCCAAAACTTGTTACCTGTGTTTTGTTTATTTGCTTATTTTTACATATTAAGTAGTCTTTCACTGATCTACATTCTCAAGCCTTTTCATTTTTCATCTGAGACTAAGTCTTGCAAAGTTGCCCATATTTGTTAGGAACTTGTAATCTTCCTGCCTCAGCCTCCAGAATAGTTGAAATTAGAGGTGTGCACCTTCATACTGAGCCTGTATATTTTTTTAAATATAGCCAGTGTAAAGGGTATGAGGTCATATCTCATTGTGTTTTTCATTTGCACTTCCTTGATGGTTGAGATTATTGTCGAGATGCACTTTCCTGGGCTATGACCTGACTCTGAGATTAGAATCCTTGAGTCTGTACTTTACTATTAGCTGTTTATTACTGTAGAACATATAATGATCATCTCCCAGAGTTCCTATGGGTCTTATATCTGGGAGAGGTTTGGTTCTTTCTGGTTTGCTATTTCATAAGGTTCAGTTAGATACCATCCGGGGCTGCAGAAATGAGAAGGCTTGAGCCAAACCAGGTCTAGGGTCTGCTTCATGGGTATGTGATTGGTGTAGTCATGTGAGGCATAGGACTCAGAAGGGCCCTGCACATGGATTAATGCATAATGTTGCCATCTTGACATTCTTAATGATCTATTACCTTTGCTCTTGTGCTTTTTAAGTATAGTTCAGGGGGAGTGGCAAGTGCAGTAGCAGAGGACTAGGTGCAATATGTGTATCTGCACTCCTTGAAGCGCCATTGCGTGGAACGGTTGTGCTACTCCACCAACCTGAAATACTGTCTGACCCTCACAGGTGGGAATTCAGCAAGAACAAGGTTAAGCATGTTATGGTTATTCAGAGTAAATGGGGGCATTGGTAACCAATAGGAGCCACCCTTGTGTTGGACCCAGGGCTTGCTATACACAGAGAAAGAAACCAGTGCCATCCCAGGAAAGATAAATGCTCAAGGAACCCTATCAAATCCTCTCCTCCTCGTGTAATATGACCATTTTACCCAGCCACTTATGCTCAAATGGACACAGATGGAAAGGAAGCTAGGACAACTCACAGTGTAAGAGTGGGTTGAGTGTGTGCTCATTAAGAAATTAAAAACAAATAAATAAAAAACCCAAACATCTAAATTAGCTTTAAGCAGCATTTCTACTCTTCTGGTAAACACCAAATGCATATACATGTCAGAGCTATGACTAAGAATATTTTTGATGGTTTTTTGTTGTATTATATTTTTATGTATTTATTTTTGTTTGTTTGTTTTTGAGACAGGGTCTTGCTGTGTAGTTTGGATTGGCCTTGAACTCACTATGTAGTCCAGGCTGGTCTCAAACTCATGGTGATCCTCCTGCCTCAGTCTTTGGGTGCTAGAATTACAGACATGCATTATCACACCCTGCCAAGTTTTGATGTTTTTAAAAATGTTCTTGTATTTTGATGCTTTAAATGTTCTTGCCTTTACACTTAAAACTAGCACTGCACAATATTGTGGTGAAAGGTAAAGTTATTGGTAATAATTAAAAATTTTAATTTTTCTTTACTTTGAAAGACAATAATTATCAAAATAAAAATGAAACAAAAACCTGCTGTAGGTAGAATTCTAAGCTTGCAACATTGTTCACATCTCCTGTTAATGCTTTATACAATTTTCTCCCCTTGCATATGGGCAGGATCTATGGCTTGTTTCTAAATTGTAGAATATGGCAAAGGTTATATTGTGTTACCCTGAAGATTAGATTTATGTATGACATATGTATACATGCATGTGTGTGTGTGTGTACATGATTGAATGACCCTGACTTAATAGCACATCATAGAGATACTCCACTACTGGCATTGAAGAAGCAGCTATTATGATGGAAAAATTGTAAGGTATTCATATGGTTTTGTCATGCCAAGGATATTAGTATCTCACGTGCACAGCTAGAGACATGGTCCTTAGTGACATGCTAGCCCACAAGTCAAGCTACTGTCCGAATCTTATTGTAGAAGTTCTTTCTTAGGATCATACACAGATTGACCCTCTTAGATTTTTTTTTTTGAGGGGGGATTCTGCCTGCAGGTGATTTACTTGTGCATCCTCTTAGAAATATTCCATGTAGGCAGATCGCAGGGAGAAGTAGTATCTACCAGACCAGCATGGTTGCAGGCAGATCCCAACCAGGAATCCGCCCCAACCCCAGAGGCTAAGGCACACCCTCCCAGCAAGGGTCTGCTTGGAAAAGAGCTACAAAGGCACACAAGCTTCAATCAAAGGCTTGCCCGTGTACTCTCTCTGGCAGAGACTCTAGCCAGATGCCTGCTCAGAAAACAGGAACTAGGGTACACAGCTTACAGCCAAAAGCCTTCTCAGACAACAGGTACATAGAGGCCCCTGCAAGAGGCACACCTAGATACCATCCCAAGTGTGCTCAGGCCCCTGCAAGAAGCCTGCCCAGACAACAGGTGAGCTCAGAGATCCAGAAGACCACCATTCTGAACCCAGGAATTGGTGTACTGGTAAGCAGCAGAGAAAAGGCTGCTCTGTGGCTTGCTGAGAATTGAAGAACACTGGGTGAGCAAAAAGTTGCCTCCACAAAGGCACAGCAGGCTGCTTCTGTTGAAATGAGAAGACACAGAAACGAGTCCTCAAACCAGACTTCCAGATCACCTAAGGCAACCACAAAGGACAGCAACATGGAAGAATCTGGTACTCAACCACCTGGACTCCCTGAACTGGTGACTAAAGAGGATCTGGAAAAAAGTGAAATCAGAAATATTTCTGATAACATCAGAGATTGTTCCCATAGTATAAGACAGGATTAATAAACCTAGAGCAGACAAAGATTTTTTAAAAAATTGAGAAGCTGAGGAACAAATGGAATCCCAATATAGGAAACAAATGGAATCCATGAAACAGATGCAAGCAGGTTTCCAGGAGATTTAAAAAGTCCAGTGAAAGTTTACACAGCAGAATGAGCCAATGTGAAGGCAGAATTTCAGATATAGAAGATATAATTGTAATTAGTGACCAGGAAAAGAAAAAAATTCTTAAAAATAGTAAGTAACCACAAGAAATCAATCCAGCAGCTGCCAGATGATGCAAAGAAGAATAATATAAGACTGATCAGAGTCAATGAAGAAATAGGACATAGTGCAGATGACATTAAAAAAAAAAAAACTGTCCACAGAAGTAATGCTAGAAAATTTCCCAAGTAGGGGGAAACAAATTGACATCTGGATAAGTGAGTCATATAGGACTCCAACTAGCCACAATTTTAAAAAATCTAAACATAGGCATATAATAGTTGATATTCCAGAAACCCAACAGAAGAACAAAATTCTACAAGCAGTCAGAGAAAAGAAACAAATCACATACAAAGGAAAGCCTATCAGAATCACAGCGGACTTCTCAACACAAACTCAAGGCAAGAAGAACTTGAAGTAATGTATTTCAAGACCTAAAGGAAAACAGCCTCCAACCCAGAGTGATATATCCTGCAAAACTGTCTTTCAAAACTGATGGAGAAATAATATATTTTCATGACAAAAAGCACCTTAGGAACTTCATAAATAGTAAACCAGCACTCCAAAAATTTTAAACAAGATCCTAAGACACTGAGGACCACAACCCCAGGAAGCCCAGCAAAATGAATCCATCAGGGATGATAAGGAATTAAACAAAAAGGGGGAGAACCCAACAAAAAGAAAAAGTCATGACAAGGCTAAGTCAATACATATCATTTATAACCATCAATGTGAATAGTCTCAATTCACCAATCAAAAGAAATAAACTGGTAGAATGGGTCAAGAAGCAAGATCCAACAATATGCTTCATACAAGAACCATACAATTCAAAAAGAAACTCATGGACTGAAAGTTAAAACAATACTCTCCATGTGACAGGAATCCCCCCACCCAAAAAAAAAGTAGTAGCTATGTTCTTTGCAGAGTGAGTGGATTTCAAACCAACACAGATTAAGAGAGAAAAATGAGGACACTACACCCTCGTAAAGGGAACAATCCAAGATGAAGAGATGACAATCATTAATATATATATAATTATATATAATTATATTGTATATATATTTATACCAAACACCAGTGCATCCAAGTATTTAAAACAACTACTAATGGATATGAAAAATCAAATAATCACTAATGCAGTAGTAGTGGGGAACCTCAATACCCCACTTTCACAAACAGATCAACTAGACAGAAGATAAACAATGAAATACTAGAACTCAATCAAGCCATAAACAAATGAACTTAACAGATGTTTACAGAGTTCCATAATCAAAATACACATTCTTTTCAGATGCACAGGAGTCGTTCTTGCTCATAGAACATGTCTAAGTAAGTGCAATGAAACTGAATTGATCCCCTGTATATTAGACCACAGTGTGATGAAATTGGAAGTCAATAGCAAAAGAAACTTTAAGAATTTCATAAACACATGGAAATAGAACAACACACTTCTGAATAACCAATGGGTCATAAAGGACATTGAAGAAAAAAATCAATTAAACAACAATATCAATAAAACATCAGAATCTATGGGACAAAATGAAAGCAGTCTTATGAGGGAAATTCATAGCAGTGAATATGCATATTAGGAAAACAGAGAGAACAAAATTAAACAATCTGATGCTGAACCTCAAGCTTCTACAAAAAGAACAGCAGGAAAAACCCAAAGCCCACACATGGGAGGAAATTATAAAAATCAGAGCAGAAATAAATGCAACAGATACTAAGAGAATGATACAAAAAAAATCAGTGAAGTGAAGAGTTGGTTCTTTCAAAGAATAAACAAAATTGACAAACACTTAAAAAACCTCATAAAAAAAAGGAAAGAAAAGAACCAAATCCATGCAATTAGAAATGAAAAGGATGAAACTACAATGAACCCAGCAGCAACGCAAAGGACCATCAAAACCTACTTCGAGAACCTTTGCACCAATAAGATGGCAAATACAGAAGAAACGGAAAGATTCCTAGATTCTTATGAATTACCAAAGTTGAATGAAGATGACCTAAAATTTCTAAACAACCCAGTTTCAATCCATGCAATTACAAACATAATTAAAAACTTACCAACTAAGAAAAGCCCGGGTCCTGATGGATTCACTGCCGAATTCTACAAGACATTTAGAGAGGAAGTACTCCCATTACTGTTCAGTCTCTTCAATGAAATTAAAAGTGAAGCAATACTCCCAAATCCATTCCTGGAAGCAAACATCACCTTGACCCCCAAAGCAGAGAAAGATCCAACCGAAAAAGAGAAGTATAGGGCAATATCACTAATGAACATAAATGAAAAATCCTTAATAAGATAGTAGCAAATAGAATGATGATCACCAAGAAGATCATACACCCTGACCAAGAGGGATTCACCCCAGGCATGCACAGATGGTTCAACATACATGAATCAATAAGTGTAATACACTATATTAATAGAGCCAAGGACAAAAACCATATGATCATCTCAATAGATGTAAAAAAAGCATTTGCAAAATCCAACATGCATTCATGATAAAAACTCTACAGAAAATTGGAATAGATGGTCTCTACCTCAATCTGATAAAAGCCATTTATGAAAAACCAACAGGCAATATCGTACTAAATGGTCAAAAACTGAAATCCTTTACACTAAAATGAGGAACAAGACAAGGATGTCCACTATCACCACTCCTGTTCAACATTTGTAAACATTAGCCACTGCAATTAGACAAGAGAAAGAAATAAAAGGAATAAAGATAGGAAATGAAGAGGTCAAATTGCCATTATTTGCAGATGACATGATACTCTACATAGAGGACCCCAAGAACTCTACCAAAAGTCCTCTAGACTTAATAACCAAATTCAGTAAAATAGCTGGATACAAGGTCAACACACAAAAATCAGTAGCTCTCTTGCACACCAAAAAGACTCACTGAGAGAAATGGGGCAATCTGCCACTGACTCCTGCAGCAAATCTCTCGTCCCCACTTGCCAGCATGTGACTTGGGGTTGAAGAAAAACTCAAGACAGAGTTAGAGAAAGTGTGAACCAAGATGGTCAGTGCTCCTTTGGAAAAAGGCACTGGCCCATCTCTCACCAAATTTTATTATTCATCAATCAGGGTAAAGGTGCAATACATATATAGATGTGCGGCACATGAAATTACCACAGAAAGTAATGCAGGCGAGGCTTTAAAGAGAAGTCAAAGCATTTTCAAATTAGGAACAGAATAGACAAAATATGTGGTTTAATTGTAGCATTGTCCCTCAACCTATGAAGGAATGGTTAGGTAGAACTCTTGAAGACACTGGTGTAGGAAAAGATTTTATGAACAGAACCTCAGCTGCACATGAACTAACACAAACAATCAACAAGTGGGAGGTCTTCTTATTAAAAAGCTTCTGCATAGCCAGAGAAACCAGCAACAGTGTGAAGAAACAACACACAATGTTGGAAAAAAATTTCACCAGCTGTTCCTCAGACAAAGGTCTACTATCTAGAGTATATAAAGAACTTTTTAAAAAATCAGACTTCCCAAATTTAAAGACCCAACCCAAAAATGTGCATCTGAAATGAACAGACACTTCTCAGACAAAGAAGTAGAAATAGCAAATAAACATTTGAAAAATGTTCAACACTACTGGTCATTTGAGAGATGCAGATGAAAACAACATTGAGATTCCACCTCACCCCAGAAAGAATGGCTGCTATCATGAAATCAACCAAAAATAAATGCTGGCGGGGCTGTGGGGAAACGGGAACCCTGCTCCACTGCTGTTGGGAGTGTCAAGTGCTGCAACTACTGCGGAAATCAGTATGGAGATATCTCAAAGAACTACGATTGGATGTCCCATTTGACCCAGCTATTCCCCTGCTGGGTATCTTCCCCAAAGAATTAAAAGAATCATACCACAGTGATATATGTGCACCCATGTTCATAGTAGCCCAATTCATGATAGCTAAAACTTGGAAGCAGCCCAGTTGCCCATCAATGGGAGACTGGATAAAGAAAGTGTGAGATTTAAAAAAAATAGAATGGAGTACTACTCAACCATAAAAAATGAGAAATTAGAGACATTTCTAGCTAAATGGATACACATCGAGGTGATACTCTTAAGTGAAATAAATAGGACACACGTGTAAATACTGACTAGTTTCTCTAGTGTGAGAAACTGAAAATGTAAATAAGGACTAAAAGGTATAATAGATAATGTGAATTAGGAAGGAAAGGGACAAAGGGGAAGGGGAAATTGCAAGGGTAGAGAAAAGGACTGAAAGACATGGAATTAATATGAGAAAATTTTTAAAATGCAAACAAAGTCTTTGTAGATATGGAGGGAGGTAGGGGTTGAATGGAGGTCAGGGGTATGGGGAAAAGTAAGAACCAAGATTGATTATGTAAAGGTACAAATTTCCAACAATGAGTGTCATTAAATGTACCGATAAAATTAATTAAAAAGAAAGAAACATTCCATGTAAATAGCGGGGGAATCTGGAATGGCCAGAAAGAGATGTTGAAAAGCAATGCAGTTGAAAAAGTAGCTTCAGTCACACCATGGGAGTCCTGGTGCTATCATGGTCCTTTCCAATTTTTCCCAAAGTGAGACAGGGACCCAGCCTACACTCCTGACAGGGCTTCGTGCCCTGTCTACTACGGCCATCATTGAATTTCAGGGCTGCCTCTGGAGTCAGGTGTCTAAGTTTAGATGAAGTAATTCCCTTCCACTGAGCGCAGCGCTCCTAGGGGAACTCAGCTGGGAGTTCTGAGCAGTCAGCATTTCTGGTTAGCGGGGGAAATGAGACACTCATCGCTGTGGGGAATCCTGGTTTGTGCATCTTATTGTTTATAATTTCCGCACGTGTAGTGCGAGTGCCTTATAGCACCACACAGCAAAGTACATAACAAGCCAGGGCTTCCTGAAGCACGGTTGTACTGCAGAGCCTATTCCTTCAATCTGTACTTCCTAACTATACAGAGAATATTTACAAAGGGTTTTAGAGTATGCACTCATATATATATATATATATATATATATATATATATATATATATACATATATCTGCATGGGTGCACATGTACACTTTATCAGCAATATTTAAAAATGCTCGGAGTGCTCTTGCAGAAGAACATCAGTCTTTAATCAAGTCTAATGAAGACAAGAGTAATCATGGAAGCCACCTGACACAGCTACGTAGAGTGCAAAATTGGGAATGAATAGCATGAGGATTAATGTTTAGTTTTTGAGGATAAGTTACAGGTGGAATTAATTTGCAGAGATTTACATCTGACATACTTGCCACTTCGACATTCAAAATTTTCTCTCCACCAAGGAATACAACTAGAAAAATAAACATTTTGAAGACTTTATAGTGCTTACAGCATTTACCTGTTATGATCATTATATGCTTTCTAAACTCACATTAGTGATATTTTATTTAATGAGCAAATGATATAAAGACAAAATATTCTTTTATATTGCTCCATAAGTGGAGTGTGAGGAAAGGGCTGTAAAACAGAAAATAAGTGAATAGTTAGCACAATGTCTATCAATACATGTTTACTATCTTGTGCTGGATTCATAAGACAAATGTTTTCGTTGCTCCTTTCTTAGTGTAAATAATTAGATCTTGGGAAGGTATAAGGGAATCACACACGCATGAATAATTAGGTGGCAGAAAAATAGGAGTAGGGTGAAAAGGGAAGAAGGAATACGATTAACCCAGCACAGAGAAATTCTATTTGAGTTGAGATATGTAGCAGTGCATTTTGCAAGAAAATTCCATCTCCCCTTTCCCCACAGAGGTCCAGATCAAGCTGGCATCTTGGGAAGGCACTGTCTCGCTGCTCCCACAGTGCTGCCTTGTTGCTGCATTCTCCGGAGGGGAGAAATGCCACATCTTCAGATGACAAAAGACATGGAAGAGGCAGAAAGAAGGCCAAACTCTTCCTTAATATTTGTGAAGGGCCTTATCCCATTCGCAAGGGTGAAGCTCTTGTGCCTCAGGCTTCCAAAGTCATCCCCACTTAACACAGCTGCATTAGAAGATTCACTTTCAATATGAATTTTAAAGGGAAAAAAATTTAAACAATAGAAATCTTCAGCAGAGTAAGTTGAAATATCTTGGTGTAACGCAGTTTCTCAGCCAAGGTTTTGTGTGCAGGTAGTTTTAACTTTGCCGCATATCTTTTGTCAAAACATTTTTGCTACTTCAACTTCCCTGCTTTCAACAAACTCTAATGTCTAGAGAGCATCTGACCTTAATACCTATTAATTCTTCTTTTTCTTCCATGTTCAGATATTTAAAGAGCTCATATAATGGATTTTATCCTTGATTATATATAAGAATTATCTGGAGAGCTTTAAAATTTATTAAAGCTTGGGTTCCACTTCCAAGAAATAAGTTTAGAGTGAGTCTGGCCATTAAGATTTTTTTTTCAGCTTTTAGTTTATTGGTACATTTTAGGGATACAGTACAGTTACATTTTTTTGAAAGCACATCAAGTAATTCTAGAGTATCCAAGACTGGATACCACTCGTCCAACAGACAGGTGGCACCTCTGTGGAACTCTGTGGTTCTAATCTCTGGATGCAGCACTAAGAAGAACTACTTAATCTAACTTTCATGAAAATCTCTTTCCAATAAAAAGTAGGAATTTCAAGTCATACAAAAGTTTTTCAAGTCAGATGTAATATGATGGCGAAAATTGCATTTCTTGGAAGCTGATTTTTGATTTTTCACTTAATCCCCTTCTATTGGGATTGGAACACTGAATGTTGATGGGTTTGTTGGAGGTGAGTCCCTATGGGACACGACTGCTGTCTGGCATCCCACCTTCCTATAGCACAGCTATGCAGACCAAGGCCAGAATGCGCTTGGCTTTGAGAGTGACGGAGAGAAAGAGCCAGGGTCAAACCAGGGAGAAGACCAAAGCTGTGTTGTACAGTCGGCCCTCCCACGCTCCCTTTGAAGCTCTACTAAAGCCACTCACTATTCCCACTAGGTCTTTCGTGAGAATGAATCTTTTCAGTGCAAATGAGTAAAAGAGTTTGCTTTCATGTATGGGCAGATGGGGAAAGAAAACAGAGACCAGGCAAGGGGATGCTGCTACCAAGGAGAGAGGGGAACATGAAGAACTTAAAAGAAAATCAATTCTCCTAGTCAAAAGCAAACTAGCAGCTCCCCATCCAGGTTCCCCCCATTTCGGAAACTGCTAAACTCCCCCTGGTACTGATAAGGTAGAGAATCGCGTTCTTGTAAGTGAAGTTTTATAACCCCTGGGGAAGCATGTGCTCTGTAGACAACTATGTTCTATAAACAATGTTTATGACACTCTGCTCCTATATGATTCAAAAGACATTGTCTTCTTACAAGGCTAAATCACTAAACTGCCTGCCCTTGCCCTGTTTTGGTAAACTCACTGTGTCGATAAAAAGACCACCCCCATTCAACTAAATTTATAAAAACTGGAACTTTCCTTTGTTGGATAACTCAGTCTTTTGAATAGGAGTCCGGCTAAGCCAAGGTGCACCAATAAATCCTCCCTCTCTCGTCCTTTTCTGAATTCTGCAACATTAGGACTGAAATCATAAGGTGGGGGATTGTCTCTAGCCACGGAGTAAGAGTTTGGTTTTGAGTTAACTTTGAGATTTCCAAGGGTCATGGAAACCTCAGTTCACATCTGAATTTTACTTATAAGTTTTGCATGCTAAACAAAATATATAGCTTCTTGATTCCAAGTGGGTAAGACCTGCCTATGATTCACCCCTTCATTTAGACATTCTTGTGATGAGAATTCTGTGTGACATATGCCTCTGCCCTTTTGTAAGGTGGGCAGGAACGACGCTTATGTTCTATTCTAAAACATTCTGCATTCTAAAATAAGTGCATTGTATCATTCGAGTGTCTCCAGTCTCCAGTTTCAGCTGCTGTTGGAACAAATGTGGACCGAGGGTCAACACGCTGAGCCTAAATGAAATCCACTGACCCTGAACCCAGCATTGGCTAAGGCAGGAGAATGGAGAACAGGAAAGGGGCTTCACTGAGGCCACAGGGGCTCCACCGGAGTTGCATCAGAGGAACCAGAATGCCCGGTCATTAGGTACACTGGCTGCTAAGCCTTGGCATGCCTGGCCCTGCAATCTATCACCATCCATTAGTCCTCACAATGTCCTTTGTTGTGCTGGGTCCATTAGAGCAAAGGTGCTTCTCAAAGCCAGGGCTCCAAAAGCACAGTGACTCTTCCACCTGCAGAGCTTTTATACTTGAAAAAACACTGGATCCCGTAGCATGTGTGCCACAGCAAGGCAAGGAACACGCAGTTCAGTAAGGCAAATGATGACCTCACCTCCCTTCACTAAGGACTTACTGATAAGCCCCGGCTCCCATTTATAATGGCCGCACAGAAAGACAACACTGGTGAGCTTTAACCAGAAGTTTTTCTTTCTGTACACAAATTGATAAGGCTAATTGCTCAGAAAATAATGAAGGAATTTTTGAGCTATATATTATATTTTAAAGATAATAACCTGATAGGGAGGAAAGTTATTGGTGTTTTAGCCAGGATTACATTACTCAGATTTACACATTTAAAAAATTTAATTACATGTGTGCTTTGACCCTCAGTGTGATATATCAACCCTACTCAGTGCATACTTTGACTTCAGGACTCCTCTATCCAGTTGTTTACTCTCCTATCCACTTTGGTTGCTTAATGGGCATCTCAAAGTATATACATCTAAAACCAATCTCTTAATCTCCCTTATACTGTTGCCCCACCCACCATTCATTCCACAGCTCAGGCCAAGGCTGACGATCAGCTCTCGTGCTCTGCATGTGATTATCCTTTGGTCTGAAAGGATCCTCCCCGAGGTATTCTCCCATCTCACTCCTTCAGGTCTCTCACGTCTGAGCTCCAAAGTGACCTCAGCACAGAGGGCTTCTAAGATCGTCCGATTTCCCCTCTCATATCATTGTTTTCATTTTCCCTATATCACATTTTATAGCATCGTCACCATCTGAGGACTTGTATGTGTACATTTACTTCCTACTGATGTTCTCCTACTAAAATGTAAGTTATTTCAAAGTAGGGACATCCTTTCTGGTCACCGTTACAGATACACTCAGAAGCACACGCATGCATAGTAGGTGCTGCCTAAATATGCCTGAACTGAATAGTGAACAAATAAATACATGAAAGAATTGTTTGAGCATAGACCCAAAGACAATCATTTGAAGTTTATTATGAATTCATGAAACAAACTGGAGAAGCTGTGCTGTGAGGATGCATAAGCATTGAAGTCCAATAAAAACCTTCTAGGAGTACTTAATTTCTAGGAGGGACCTTTTCTCAGACTATTCTTAATCTAAGAGAAAAACAGTAAAGCAAAATGAATTTTCATTAAGAAAAATTCAGTCAGTATTTGCCTTGTGCCTGATGTTGTGAGTGATATAAACGGGTACAGGAGGATCCATCCTTACAAGCACAATGCAATCTTCTACATTGCCAGTATGCTAAATTAATCCACTAAAATGAAAAACCTTCAAATGTCTTATTCCTCTATTTAACAAAAATGAATTATTACTCTTAAGCGATCACTTGGTTTTTATATTAAAAATGGAACATATATCATGAATAATTCAAAGAATATTGAAACACTGCATATAGAAAAGAAAACAACAAATCACCTCAACTGCTACTACCACAAATAATCAGTACCCCAGAATGAACTACACAGGCAGAAGAAATGCTAAAAGTTATCTGGACAAAGGAGGGAAAAATCAACGGGGAAAAATGAGATTCTGTGGTGTTTGAAAAATGAGAAGTGACAGTTTTTTGGCTTAACAGAAAAAAAAAAACCAAAAAACGAAGTGAAGCAGAAGTGTCTTAGATACTTTCGCATGGCTAGGATAAGATAACGGACACCCACCGGTTAAAGGAGGACAGGTTTATTTTAGCTGACAGTTTGTAGATGTGTCAGTCCACAGTGATCAGGCCCAAGGGAGGACAGCATGGCCGAGGGGCATCGCAGGGGAGAAGCAGTCTATGGCAGGATAGGCAGAAGAAAGAAAGAGCAAAGTTCCCTTTCCCTCTTATTCCACTGAGACTACCAGTCTACTAGTTGGTGCCACCCACTCCCATGGTGGGCCATCCCATTATCCCCATCTAGAATTATGCTGAATCAGTAAGTGGGCTAATTTAGTTATCACACATCCTAGATCCAGCCACCTTCAGAAAGCCCCGCCTATGAGTGCATGAGACTTGAGTGCAGGGGAGGGATCTAGGTACAAGACATAACAAGAAAGAACTGTTAGTGTTCACAGGAATATCTTATCATTAGTCAAGATATTGATTTGAGGTGTAGGGGAAGTGAGAAGGGTACGGGAAAGGAAACAAGGGAAAAGAAAAAAATGAGAATATGAAAAAATGGAAATAAAGTCTTTGTAAATAGGGAAGGGAGGAGGAGGTGAAGGGAGGGCAGGGGTATGGGGAAAAAATGAGAACCAGGACCTGTCGTGTAAAGGTACAAGATGACAATAATGAACGTAATTGTACTGTGTACCTAAAATGTACCAATAAACTCAATGAGAAAAAAAAGTTATTGATTTGTAAGAGTCTTTTCTTGCAATTTTTATTTATTTATTTTGGTACCAGGGATCGAACTTGGGCCCTTGTGCTTGCAAGGCAGGTGGTAAAATCACTGAGCTAAATCTCTGGTCTGTGTAAAAGAGTCTTTTAAATAATAAATAGTGCCATGAAAACCATGACGTTGAGAGAGAGGTAGTTACGAATACATTTATTGGCCACTCTTGGTTCCTCTTCTAGGAACAGCTGCTCAGGTTGTTAACTCATTCTTTTATTTCGCTGTTTTGTTTTTTAATGTATAGGTCTTCCTGTTCATTGGTTATATTGGTTCCAAATATTTTCTCACCTTTTGTTGTTAGCCTTATCACTCTCTTTTTTTTTATGTCTAAAGGACAAAAAGTTCCTGACTGTAATAAAGGCGAATTACCATTTATTTTTCTTTTTACGTCTAGTATTTCAGCTAGGTTCTGAATGTTTACAATATCCATATGTTGAAATCCAAATCCATATGTTGAAAGCCTTACTGTGATGGTATGTGAGGTAGGGGCTTTGAGAAGTGATTAGGTCAGGGCAGCATAGCCTCATGAGTGGGATAACTGGATGTCTTTATAAAAGAGGCAGGGTGAGACCATTGGCCCCCTCCCACACACAACCAGCGAAAGGACCATCCACAAACCAAAAGATAAACTTCATAGGACTCCTCTTGACCTTGACTCTTCCAGATTCCAGAACAGTAAGAAATACAGGCCTGATGTTTATAGGTTATCTGGTATACAGTATTTTGTTATAGCAGCCTGAATGGACTAAGACTGCTTATGAAGAATGTTTTTCCTTATTCCAAAAAGATAAAGATATTTTCCTATATTTTCTTCTAGATGTTTTGAAGTTTTGTATTTTACACTTTTATTCTATACTGAAATAGTCATATGTAGTATAAGAAAAGGACATATTGTTTCCAATATAGATAAACAATAATCTCAGATACTTAACAGTATCTGCAATATATCCTTATTGTTAAATGTGTACATTTATATTTGGGCTTTTCCTTCTGCATATAACTATACACTATAATTAGTAAAGTTTTATAATAATGTCTCTGTGGTATAGGGAGAATCCCCTTACTTATTGTCTAGTTTTGGTTTTATTGTCCTACATGTTAGAAATAATTTTTAATTGTTTTTTTTAAAAAGTCTATTGATTTTTTCACTGTAATAGTGTTGAACCTGCACACGGAGGTAAAAAATAAAAATCTTCATGACTGGTTCCATCTGTGTACTTGATAAATTTTACAAATTAAATCTTTAATGTCTTTGTGTACAGTTTTGAAATTGCTCCTAGGAGATTCTGCACAATTTTTACATTTATTCTCAAAGATCTTATAGTTTTTACTGCTACTATAAATGCCATATATTTTTAAAACAAAAATTTTGCTGATATTTAAAAATATCACTGATTTTTGCATACTTATATATACTTATTTCCTTCCACTTTCTTATTGTTTCTAATACATAATGTAAGTCATCAATCTGAAAATGAGCATTTTATTAATCTCTTCCTAATCCTCATGCTTCCTTTCTCCTTTTTGTCTTGCTGAACTGAATAAAGTCTTTGGTAAATATTAAATATATTTAGTGGTAGTGAGTGCCTTATTTTGGCTTTAAATTGAAAGAATATTTTCAGTATTTCACTATGATGGTTTGCTCTAGGAATTTCTAGATAATATTTATCAAGATAAAAATGTTTTCTTCTATTCATGTTATTTCTAACCTGAGTAAGTGTTGTATTTTATCAAGTAACTTTCAGCTTTTACTAAATTGACATATAACTTCCTTCACTAACTCATTAATGCTGTTAATTACACTTCTACTTTCTCCAATATGAAACTATTTTGGCATTTCTGAGATAAAGTCAGTTATGTCTTTGCTATAACTTTTCTTCCTCTTCCTTTTCCTCTTCTTCTTCTCCTCCTTTTCCTTCTTCTCTTCCTCCCCCTTTTCTCCTTGCTCTTCTCCTTCATCTTCTTCTCCTTAAGTCAGGGTTTCACTGTTTTACTCTGTAGCCCAGGCTGCCCCGGAACTTTTGATCTTCCAACCTAAGCCTCCCAATAGCTGAGATTACTGTTATGTGCTACCACATCCAGTTATAATACCTTCTTTGTATACATCTGATTATAGTGATATTTTGTTTAGATTCTACTCCTGTTTTCATGAGGCAAGTAATATTCACCCACCAATCTGTTTGACAGTTAGTATGTAATATTTGTTGGTCATAGGATTTGCATGGTGACAAATACTTAGTAAACACCTGTCAGATATTTTGGTATTGATAATGAAAGTAATAGGATTGAAAAAGTGTCTTTTTATATGGGAAAAAATCCACTTTGAGACTGTGGGATGGAAGTTAAAATAAAGTTCTCTTTCACTAAAGAGTCCATCATGGCTGTAGTTATTACAGCAAGTCCACATATTTCCAGATATCTACACACCCAATAGAGAATAAAAACATTTTAAAGGTAGGAAAATATTTCTAAAATACTAGCATGAAAATTATTTTGGGGGGAATAGGTGCCTTCATTCACAGAGTAGAATTTCTAGACTTTAAATAGAATATGGTATCTCCCAAGATTACATTTCACCAAAAATCCCTAACATTACAGTGAAAATTCAAAGAGACAAGATGATTGACAGTTCCCTCAATTCAGTGCGTCACCTGTTACTATGATAATTATGCTCTCTATCCTCTTCATACTCCCAGCCTTGCACCTGGCCCCAAACATCAGAATTTATATTGTTTTTCAAACTGATGTTGTATATGAGCTACAAAAGAATCATCTTATTTTAAAGCCTAGGCTATACTGCTTCTATGAAACTGTTTTTTCCTATTTCTTTGTGATTTAATTATTTCAAAGCTTGATATTATGGTTCTATCTGCCAAATTTTGAAATACATCATGGTATTCCTTTGATGTGCTTTCATATGCCCAAAATTATCAGAATCAATGATATTATAAACTATAAAGAAACTTCAAATGGATAAACAATAAAAATGTAAGCTAGCAAAATAAATATACACTATAGACTACACTGGGTTGAGAACTCAGATATTTTAATACAGGTAACAATGACCCTGAATTTAATAACAAGAAAAATCAAGAGAACAAATGGGCCATGAAATTTTCTTTCTGATGAAAGGATAAGATTTCTTACATTATCATTCTCTCAACACATTATTTTGATCCTCCAGCTTATATGAGAGTTACAGGGGCTAACAAGTGAATTGCTTTTTCATGATAAGAATAGAGGGGAAGTGTGCAGCAGGAGCGCGTCTCAGGCTGTTACTTTGATGAAATGGCCTAAGCCTGGAGATATAATTGAACATGGGACACGAGGGGAGTCATTTAAATTCTATCTCTGAAACAAAGGCTAAGAAACAAAAAGAAAACCATCGGCGCAATGTAACAGACGGGCTGATTCTGTTCATTTCTGAGGTCCACCATAGGAAGCAACGTGTTACCCCGTAGTCTTTCTCCTGATCGACCGTCTCAGACAATGCTATTTCCAAGAGTCTTGTACTGTGTCCGTCTAAGGATGTGATGCACTACAAGCAACGCCAGTTCTGGATGCTAACAATCCACATTTCTGTCATTGATATGTTTTATTATTTCTCCAACATACTTGTTTTTTAACTGACTCTAGGGAAGGACAATGACTGTTATTCTAGGAAGATTAAAATTACAGGCAAATAAAAAGTATACACAAACATTTTTTAAATACTGAAGGTCGTTTGAGGCACCCAGGGAGAAGCGCTCCAAGAGAAGCACTCGTTTTGTAAAATTAACTAATATTATAATAGGGTCTTGCATTTCTCAGTCCTCTAGAACAGCTTTAGGATACTGATAAAACCTCATAGATAGCCTCTGACACATAGTAAAGGGAAGAACTTTCAAAGGAACCCACACATTTAAATTAATATTGACCTTCACACTCTTCAAGAAGCTGTAGAATTTTAAGGGAGGCTTTATTGGTTTGTTCTATGCCCTGTATAATTCTCTTAGAATTCAATGAAATATTAGAGCTGATAGACCAGTGAAAAGGCTCAACCTAGACAAAGTACTGAGTCCACCTTTATATCCCTTATTAGTAGTATACCTATATTCATCTATGTTTTTGCCATTACTATTTTAAAGGAAGCCACTGAGAACATATTAGAAAAACCAAAGATGAGGCTGCACACTCCTGATACCATGATGATAGGTTAATGACTGTCACCTAGTTATAGGTGTCACCCAATGCTACTCCCAGGCAAATGGAGAAGTGTGGGGAAAAAATTCTCCCAGCAAATGAGTCGAAATCTGAAGTTATTGAATTATCCCAGTGTGGATTTCATTTATTATTTCCCCCTACTCAGACTGAATGGAGTTTAAAATAGATTAAGTTGTTACAGAAGAATAGAGAACACTATTTGCTTTCCTACAAATGAATAACTAGCAAAATGGTTAATCTTGCACTACATTTTTTGGCTTATGTATTAGTTATCTATGGCTGCATAACAAAATATCCCCCAAAGTGACAGCATAAAACAGTCAAGAAACATTTGTTTTCCCAGTTTTTCTTGGTCAGGATTCCAGAGTGCTTTGAATGGGTGGCTCTAGATCAGGGTCTCTCATGATGTTTCTGTTAAAATGGTGACTGGAACAATGTATGTTTGAAGGATTGAATGGTTTAAGGCATCAGAGTCTAAGATGGTGCACGCTTGGCAAGATGGTGGCAGCTGTTGGCAAGAGGCCTCAGTTCTCTACCACAATATTTTGCAGAATGCTGGCACAGTGTCTTTGGACCCTAATGGCTGACCTCTTCCTAATTGAACAATCCAAGAGAGCTCAAGTAGAAGCTATGTCTTTTATTTTCTAGGCTCAGAAGCCATACCAGCAACTCCACAACATCCTGATTGTTACAGTTGGTGAAGGATGGAGGTCATCATCATTGGGAAAACTCTAAAGGCTGGGTGCCACAATTTACAGAGAAGAACTATGCATTATTTGAAAGTATTTTAGAAGTTACTATCCACATGCAAATGAAATTTCAGACTACATGTTCAGCTCAATGTACCCAGCTGAACAGTCTGATAATTGTGTTGTGTTATTTTATTTGGGGGACAAGATCACCTGATAAAAACGATGGGACTTTCAATGGTATATGGTTTTTTGTATTCTACACTAAAGTGTGGTACCAATGTCATTTTACCAGCTCTCACGTAATGCTAAAGCACAGGTTCACTGCTGAGGCTCACACAAGTTAGAGATAGATAAGTCTTTGCCTGAAGTTATATTGTACATGTGCACTGTTTTGTCTACATTTTGTTGTTAATGCAAACAAAAGCCAACAAAATAAGGAGAATGGAAATAAATGTTTGAGTAAAAGAGAGAACTGCTATAGTTGCGTCTGGTTAGTGGTATTACTAAATATAGTCATATTTTCCCAAGCTAGAAGGTAAACGGAAAGTAAGGAAAGAGATATAAAACAAGGATTGCCTTTTAACAGTGGTCCAGCTCAATTCCTCAACTTAAAAAACAAGGAAATGAAAGCAGAATAAGCTTCATTAACTTACTCAAAGCCACCCAGTAAATTAACCAGTTATTTTGTGCATTCAAGACAGGTTCCACAGGCCTGAGACTTTTCTCTTAATTAATTTTGAATTTATACAACATCAAGCAATTGGTCCAAAGTACAAATATGAATTGAATCTGTCATTTATTATTACTGAGTCAAATAACAAAAACAGTTACTTAGTAGATTGCAGTGATCCTCACATTTTTCAAAACATAAACGGGGTTAAACAATTCTGGGTTGTGAAGATATTTCAAGTCACTAGAGGAAATGTTTCTAACTTGAAAAACCTCAAGGTACTGTTTAAAATTAAAGAAATATTTTGGCATTCTTCTGATGACATTGCTACAGAGTAAAATACTTCTGTCTCTTATCCTTTCAAAGGGTCTCTCATGAGTAGAAAAGAAACTTTTTTAATATAGGAAGCACTAATCATAGAAAATAATTTCAGGTTGTGCTAGCAGTTCTGATCAGATGAAACTATTATCCTGTTTCTAGTTGGCATTTTGCAAGTGTGTTTTAGGAATTGTTTTTCAAACTGCAGTGTGAGTCATCGCCTCCTTTCAACTCTGCTTTGGCTGCCTCACTTTAGCGGGCAAAACTTTCTTATTGTCGTAATTTTATTTTCATGCCACATTACCCCGGAAAACGGTCTTCCAAACAAATGATTGCTGTCAAAAAGCAGAAGATGCACTGTTTATGTTGGATTCTAGTGAATGAAAATAACTCATTATAGTCTCTGAGGCTTGGTTTAGAAATGTCACTGCCTCAAATGGAAACTGAATTAGCAGATGCTAAATGGTAACCCGCAGTTTTAGGATAAGGTAGAAGAGGTTGTTGAGCTAATTGATTAGCACTATGAAAATTAATGGGCTCTGAAGGTGAAGAAACACAGGAACAAAACACAGGCACCTGAATTTCTTTGTATGTTCAATTACTGGGTATTGGCCATTGATTGAGTATCTACTCTTGGTCAAGAGGCTTAAGTGAGGTCCAGGCTCTATCAACACCTGGCCCTTGAAAGTCAGTTCATAAATACACCAAGCAGAGCCAGTGAAGAGGAAACAAGAAAGGAGTTAAGACAAAATCATGTAGTTATCACCAAAGCCCACAGTCCAGCTGCCTAGGTGATCCAGTCCCCAATCCCCTTGGCTGTTAACTGATACCTGGTGTCAACTGAGATGACAAAGAGCAACAAAGAGAGGATGTGGAAAGGCCGGACTCAACCTGCCTCTATAAGAGGCCACAAGCCCTGCCTAGGAGTATTTGGGGAGTGAAAGTCCAGGGAAGAATGTAAGAAGTAAAAATGTGAGCAAGACTCCTGCATCACAAGCAGAAGGAATCACTGGTGACTGAGGCTTCTCTCAGTGCAGGGACCTGACACACCAGGGAACGGTGATCCAATGAGTTGGACTCAGACAAAAAAAAAAAAAAAGTTGCAGAGTTGCAGTGGGGATTACTGAGAGATCACTCTTCTTTATTCCTCAGGGTAAGAAAAAGAACCTTGGGCAAAATTCTGTCTTCCTTTTGGGCAGAGATTGATTAAGTCCAAGGGAGAAGAATCCTCTCTTGCTAGCAGATACCAGTGCAGCTCTTAAGAAAAGTGGAAAAATAAAGGTTAAGTTTAAGGCAGAACTCTTCCAACCACAACCTCTAGCTAGCTGCATAAACTCAAACATTTATTCATCACCTAAAAATTTCAGTTCTTTCTGAAAAAATACAAGTCCATGTCAAATATCCCTTATACAAAATGACTGTGACTGGAAGTGTTTAGAATTCTTGACTTGTTTGGGATATCCACATGTAGACAAACTCTCTTGGGGATAGTACCCAAGTCTAAACAGAAAATTCATTTATATATTAGTTATACACATACACTGAAGATAATTTCATTCAATATTTTCAGTAATTTTGTGCATGAAACAAAGTTTTGCGGTAGAGAATTTTCATCATGTCAGTACTTTTTAAAAAGTTTTATGCATTTTGAAGCAGCTTGAGTTTCAGATTTCAGGAAGTTTATCTTGTATCACTGCCCATAGCTGATAGGAATAACAGTGCTCTACCTAAAGGTGTAGTTACAGAAATTCTCAAGGCCAATCCCGAGCAGCCCTTGGAGTCTCTTGGAGGTTTCCTATCCCTCTGAAGAAGAAGTGGCAGGAAGATGAGGGGTATTATTTGTCTTGCAGTATGCAGGCTGTGTGGATGAGTTGAGCTATTGACTTTTGATGCCCACTGAAAACATTTCTTTCCAAGTCTTCCTGGGTTTTCCCAGGTTTAGCTTCTACCGTGATCCTCGAAGTTGTTCTAGGTTGGAACCTCTATGGAATCCCATGATTTAGATGTGACTTCTGCCTGGCCCAAAGAAGGAACTATTTTTCTTTGCAGTTATTGATTTGCTGTCACTGCAAAGATAGTGCTGCTACCTGGCTAGTCATTGCAATGGATCTGCCAGGAAATGTCATTATCACCCCTTGTTTGTCAGCCCAAGTGTTTCATATCCCTGCTTTAGAGTCATGAGCTCTAGGGTTTAGCTTCTTTTGGGGACCAGCTGCTCAACTAGCTCAGCTCTATTGACCATGACCCATATGTTTCTAGCTTCCTCTCTGATTTCTACTGTTTTAACATTCCACTTCTTTAAGGCTATAGTTCTCCAATTATGAGAAGTTTGCAAAAGTTATGGGTCTCGCTGCTTTGTAATAGCACTACAGGACCAGTCAAGTATGGGCAGTGAAGGTTCTACCTAGGTTAATGATCTCTACCTGAGTGCAGTATAGCTAGATGTAGGACTTGCTTTGAAGGAAAGCAAGCTGTTTCCTCCACCAGAATCCCCTTGCTTGGATCTCAGCATCAGGTCTGGATCTCCTGTTTGTCCAACCTACCCAACCAAAGACACTATCTTTGCAACAAGTACCTGTTACTGTATATATACCTATTGTTTCCTTGATGGTACCATATCGTAACTACTGGGTTTAAATCTATTTCTCAATTTTGTTGGAATTTCATAAAGGTCAAGTCTGTATTAGCCATCTTTGTAGTATTGGTATCCAGCATAATGCCTAGGTCATACTGGGTCTTCAATAAGTGTACTGTATAAAAAGATATATAGATGGATGAATGGATGAATTAAAAAATTGCATACTAGACTGGGGCATCATGGTATAAAAATGTAAAAGATCAATACCTGTCCATCCCAAGCTATCGCAACCTGGGAAGCCCTTGTCAAATCCCAATGTATATGGAAGGTGTCATTTATGAGATTTAGACATTTCTCCTCATGTTATGCATTTCTGAAACAGGGAGGTATTGCTCAGTCCCTATTGGCCTGACAGTAAGAAGGATGTGGTTTATATGTGCATCCAAAGGGTGAGGTAGGTGTCCGTGGTTGGAGTGGAATCCTGGAAAGGATCCTTGGAGCACTATTTTTTTGTTTTGTTTTGTACCAGGGATCTAACATGGACCTTGTGCTTGTGAGGCAGGCGATGGCATCACTGATCTAAATCCCAGGCCCTTGGAGCACCTTTTAATGAAATGTAGCATGCGCCAACATTCATGATACTGTAGAAAATAATATTATGTGGAAAAACCACACTATCTTCTGCTTTGAGTAGAAAAGTTTTCAAGAGAGACAGTTGAATGTGAAGAAGTTCTAGGAGTACATTGATCAATTTAACTCGCTGTGCTTTCCTATTTGAAGAATGCGCAAGTGTGCTATATCATAAAATCTGTGCCTAAATAAGTTTACAATAGCTCTGTCGATGAGTAGAGAATAAAACCCCTGAGTGAGAGGAGGACGTTATGTAAATTTAACCAATGGCATTTTTTTCCTTCTTAGCAATCCATAAAATAATTGCAATTCTTTTGGTCAATAATATTATATTCCATGAAATATGGAGTACTTGCTGTAAAATTAGTGATGTTTTTCCTTTACAAAAAATCAAAAGGGATTAGTAAATTGTAACTGTTACCTTTTTTACTGAATTAAAAGCACTCTGAGATCTGCACGTATTTTTCTCAGGAAGACGAATTTCACACTGTTGCAATAAACAGAACACATGATGCTTGCAAATTCCCTGGGAGAAGTTTCTCTCTCCAAACCCAGGCTTTGTTATTGTTTAATGTTGCTGCTGAAGAAAAGAGAGAAACCTACCCAGGTAGGCCGCATTAAAAACAGTCAATATGTTTTTGACAGCACTACCCATTATTTTTGCCTTGAAATATCCCCACTCCCAATTCCAAAGAGAAGCAATGGAAAGGGATGCGAGCCTCCTGTCTTCTCTCAAACTAACTCTGAAGCGCACACAAGATTGCTGCCAAATCCTCTGCTTCTGCCAAATCATCCAAAGAGGACGATTAGTCCACATCTTCTTAAACACTCAGGTATACAAGGAAAATAACACTTCTAAAGG
The DNA here is from genome assembly GCF_012274545.1 of Fukomys damarensis. Taxonomy (NCBI): domain Eukaryota; kingdom Metazoa; phylum Chordata; class Mammalia; order Rodentia; family Bathyergidae; genus Fukomys; species Fukomys damarensis. Next base: position 23,355,901 of record NW_022900943.1, on the reverse strand, counting down.
AAAATATTTTATGAGCTGAGAGCTACATCATTAAAAAGGACGCAGGAAACCTTCTGGATAATGGCTGCGTCTCTTCCCGGGGAACTTCCCGCTTTGCTGCTTATTTTAAAGAACCCAAATGAGGACTTATCCAAGTGGAAAGCAACCTTGATAAGTTGGCAAGGCCAGAACACGCACAGAACGATGCTCAGACTGGTTCTGCCATCCCTACCGCCTCCCTGGATCCTGCAGGGCTTTCAAACCCTTCTCGCCATCTTCCACTCTGTCTGCAAAGCAGAGGAGAGCGGACTCTGTGGGGTATGAATGATTTCCTTCGCCCACGTCACACAGATGGTACTGGATGTAATGCGGACAGCGCACAGCCCTGTTCCTGCCATCCAAACAGAGGAAAGACGTGACTGAGGAGTAAATAAAAGGCTCCCTCCCGTTTCGACTTCCCCAGCGTGCAATTACAGCAAGGTCTGTGATTCCCAGCAGCACATTCACGTTCTCGCCTTCTCAGACTCTCGTGGTAGACTGTAAAGCTCTGATTTACCACCTCTCTTGGCGAGGTGTCTCTGGAAATGCTCACTCTGCGCCACCCGACACTTGATAAAACCCGGGTTACTCCAAAGCAGTGACAGGTTCATCACTAAATTCCATATGGGTTCCAAGAAGAAAAAGTAATTTGTTGTTGTTGTTGTTGTTGTTGTTGTTGTTGTTAAAGGAAAAAGGAAAAAGAAATGTGATATTCCCAGAGCGCCAAGTTCCTGTGGACCCTGTGGCGTCTGTGGCCTTCGCCGGTACCCAGCTCTTCTCCGCAACTGCACACACTACTTTGCTGTTTTAGAGAGAAGCAACTACATATACCCCCTTTGAAAATATTTAATTACTGTACTGATTTTCTTAAACTGTGGCGTTCATGTGGAGAGGTGGGAAGTCAAGCTGGCCAGGGACCCACAGTGCCGCCACTGCTGTGGGCAAGGGAGGTGTGTGGAGCCCTGAGGTGGCGACTCGTCCGGAGGAAATAAAATACTGCACGCGGAGGGCTTATTGAAAGCTTCATCTTGGAAATCCAGAGGACACGCAAGTCGAGAAACAGTTTCCTCTTTGGCTGGTCGCGTGAACTTTATACTGGAAACTTGAATGCAGTTTTGACATTTGTGGGATTTAGGTGGGGAAAAAGACAGAGAAGCATGAAGTGGAATTTTGCAGAAAAAACACGGGGAAGAACAGAGCTTTGCAAGGCCTCACCTTGGCAATGAGGAGGGTGCAGCCTTCTCTTCTGGGGCTTCACACATTACTTTATCACACACGCAGTACATACGTACTTGCACACACTTGCAAGCAGCTGAGATGTGAGCAGGAAGCCTGTGCTCTCCTGCCACACTGACCAAAAATGAGTCTGGAAATTTCGCCAAGATACTGCAGGACATTATACCCAGCAGCAGCAAGCCATGTGACGGTATTCCCCAAATTCAACCACTTTTTTTTTTTATTTTAGAAGTCATTTTTATTTGCAAGATTTTTGAGCAAGTAATTCATGCACATGGGACAAAATTTTAAATATGCACGTAGCACAACCTGAAATGTGGGCCGGTGATTCAACCCCCTCTCTTAGAGGGAAACTTTGCTACTCTTCTAAAATTCTGGGGCATATACTAGCACAACCTATCTAAGATTTTCTTTTGTTTCCTCTGAGGACTTTTTTTTTTTCAATCAAAGAGATTTAATAAAAAAAAAATGAATGTTTTTAAAAACCTGATGAATTGGATAATTTTACTAGATTCAACTTTAGCATGCTATTAAATAATTTCCCAGTGTATAAATGCAACCATAGTGTTCACAACAGATGAATCCCAAAGTGAGAATTTCTCTTACTCATCTTACTCTTCATAGGCTTATTCCTTTCACAAGAGAGGTTTCGCTCTTAATCCCACTCCAGTACAATCTTTGCATATCACCACTGATGTTTGTCATTTCAGTCTTTAAAACTTTTAAAGTATTTTCTCATAGGTTTCTATATGGAATGGTAAACATTATCATTGCTAAGTGGGCTAAGAAAAATGAAATTATTTTCTCTGGCTGCCCATGGCTCGTCATTGGCGAGAACGGGGGAAATGGTGTGACTATGTTAAAAAGAGAAGTTGAATGGGATTGAAGTGGATTTTGATCTCATGTCTAACCTTATTAGCATCTGGATTTAAACCAAGTGTTCACATCACTTTAAGCCTCCATTTCCGGTTTTCTTTTCCTCTGTAGAAAGAGGGAATACCTCAATGAGAGATTTCCTGCCTGCATATTCGATTTCCTACCTGACCATTTCCAGAGGTTTGCCTAAGAACTACTATTAGTCCCTAAGTCACAGCCTGATTAATTCGACTAGTTCAACTTTAAAAGCAAAGCATGGTCAAATTAAAATTTGCAAGCCATTTCCTCCTTTTTCAACAGAGCAACTCAAAGAAATGTTTTCACGTGATGTCACTTCATCCACTCACTCGACCCTTTCAACATTAGTGCCTTGGAAGTTCCAGTTCCATCTCAGTATGGGGCAAGCCTCATTCTAGGTACAAAAGCAGGTCACTGGGCACAGCCCCAGCTCCTAGGTCCTCCCACCGGACTCATTGAAAACTATGCACTGGAGCAATCAATGGAGGGACACCTCTATCCAAATACACTGGACCCACCAGCCTGAATGCTGTGTGAGTGAATGGAGCTGAGCTGGGTGTAAAGATTTAAGTCAAGAGAGGCCGGTGGGCTACAGAGATTGGAACCGAGAGACGTGAAAAATTCTTTCCATGAACCCAAATCCGAGGTTGGAAAGGAGAGGGCTGAGATGTGTAGGTCAAGTATTAGGCAGCACATAGGTTCTCCTGATGATACCTTTGTAACTCCATATACATGCTTTGTATGAAAACGACTTTGTAGGAAAAGCAAATTATGTCCAAGAACTGCTTTAGGTGGCAGAGATAGTAAAGAGACCCCTACAACACCAAACACAGATCTCTGCTGTCACGGAGCTGCCATTCCAACATTATGTTCTTGCCTGTCTTTTCCATCTATCAAAACAGCTCGTTAACTCTTTTCTGTTAACATGAAGCTATTAGCATTCTACTCTATTAACTTTTCTGTCATAATTTTTATATTTATAGTATCAGGGTTTTTAATATTTACATGATGTTTTAAAAAATATAAGTACTCTTCTATGCTTTGTCAAAACAGGTTGATTCTGAAAGTCAGAAATGCATAAAAAGATTTAAGTTATAATTCTAAGTACCAATGACTAGAGAGGTAAATTATGCGCTACAATGATATTTCCTTCTCTGAAAGGTCACATGCCATGACATCTGAACTAGTTAAAAGAAATACTGTTTTTATAAGCATTAGAGTCAAATGAGCAAAACACTAACAGTTTTTGGCAGCTCCAGGATACATCCCCAGGATCGCCCTGTCTTCCTTAAAGTGCTTGCCTGAGAAAAAACCAAGGTTACCAAAACTGGGCTCCAGTCAGCACCTGAGGATAGGGCTCCTTCCCCAGTCTCCCTGGGAAGGTTGGAGCCTAACTTTAAAAAGAGCCAGTTAGAAGGCCCACAGGGGTTTCACCCATTGGGACCCCTGTTTTTGCTTTTTTCTCAAGTTCAATTTTAAAAGGAAAGCATGGTCAAATTTTAAAAACTGACTCTGTTTGAGACTGTCTTGCTCCTCTTCCATACTCCCTTGTTCTCCCTTTCACATGTCCACTGGTTCCACACAAGAAAGAATAGAGCTCAGCTCTTCCTCCTACTATTAGCTACTAAGTAAAATTTGTTTTCACTGCTTTATGTCTAGCTATACTTTTCTTTGATATTATATAAAAATGACACAGTGCATTTTATTTCATAATATCTGAAATACACTTTCTGGCATTAACATTTTGTTTTTCCTGAAATCTAACATGATGATTGATTGTGTCCACTAGAGTAAGAGAAGCCCAGCTAAACTGGCTCAGCAATTCCATACCTTAGGGTGTGGGAGACCCATCCTGTCTTCCTTGGATCTACTGTTTCTTAGATCTTATACATTCCTCTTTTTGATTCCTACTGCTTCCTTTCCAGAGAACATCCAAAATAATTTTGAAGAAAAGACTTCAGCAGGACCTGAGACACGTCGGTCTGAAGTGCCTGTATTTTTGCTCTCATACTCAATGCAGGCTTTGGTTGACTATAGAATTCTAAATTAAATGAAGAAGTGAAAAGGTGAATGATGAACTAGGAGAAAATGTTTGCAATGCATATATCTGAAAAAAAAGACCTATCTAGGCACTTCTCAAAATCAACAGAAAAAGACCAAACAACCCTGGCCAACATCTGAACAGAAAGTTCATGAAGAAGATAAAAACATGACTAAGAAGTATATAAGAAGTTAATCAATAGCAATACTTATCTGGGGAAAGCAAATTAAACCTACAATAAGATATCACAGTATGCTGTCCAAAATGGCTTAAATTAAAAATATTGATAATAGAATTGAAAACTATATGGAGTAGCTGGTACTTCAGAATACACTGCTGACACGGTAAAAGTCTGAAATATTGTAAAACAGTTTCTCACAAATTTCAACACACACCCACTAACAACCCAGCAATTCACTTTCTAGACACATCTTCAGAAGAAATGTTTAAATAAGCCTCACCAAACTTGTACAGGAATGTAGGAGCTCTATGTAGAATGGCTTCAAACTAGAAACTACCAACAAGACAGCGAATCAGAAAACCATCCTATCATAATATAATGGCATACTCCTGAACAATAACAAAAAGAAGGAACTACAGGTCAGCTCGACAACTTGGATAAATATTAAAACTATTATACCAAGAAAAAGAACCTACATATCAAAAGTGTATACCTGATTAACATTATTTAAGATTCAAGAACAGGGAAAACACGTTTTCAGTGATGGGAGTCAGAATACTAGCTATCTGGGCTAGCGGCAAGTCATAAGTATTAGCGAGTGAATACTGCGTATCAGTAGGAGGGTGGGGACACAACTCGACATTTGTCGGGCTGTGCAGTTACTACAGGGACATCTTGCCACGTGAGGAGGGGAAGAATTAAGGAAAAAGAATTAAGATATGTTACGTACATGCACCAACTCTACATAATGAGCGTAATTGAATGCACTGCAACACATACTAATAAAAATGTAATACAAAAATAAAACTCTTTCAAAAATTGCCTTCCTTCAGCACCTTCAAAGTTCCTCTTCATTGTCTTCCAACAGCTACTCAGGATGACACAAAGTCAACGGCAGCCTAATTCTCATTCTTTTGAAGTCACTGATTTGTCCTTTCTGGAAGGTGGAGAAATTTTCTTTAGTCTTTTTGTTCTGAAATTCCACAAGGTTACCTCTAGACAAGAATGTTTTCTATTATTTATTTATTTGTTGGCTTTTTGAGACAGGGTCTCACTACATAGTTGAGACTGACCTGGAACTCACTGTGCAGCCCAGGCAGGTCTCGAACTCACAGAGATCCTCCTGCCTCAACCTCCCGAGTGCTGGGATTACAGGCGTGTGCCACCATTCCCGGCAAGAATGTTTCTTATTTATCTCATTTGCCTCTCAGTGTACTTTTTCAATTTGGTTACTTATATCTTTCTTCTTTGGGGGATGTTTTTTCTCCTACTTTTAGAGAGAATTTCTCCCTTTTATGGACTGAATTATGGGCCCTCCCCAGAAGATGTTGAAGTCCTAACTCCCAGTACTGTGAATGAGAACTTACTTGGACAGAGACTCTTTGCAGATGATCAAGTTAAGATGAGTCATTAGTGTGGGCCCTAGTTCATGAAGACTATGTCCTTATACAAAAAAAAAAAGAAGGAATTTAGTCATGAGATAAATATGAATAATAGAGAATATGAAGGTGGAGATGGGATGATGGTTTCACATGCCAAAGAATCCCAAAGATTGCTAGCAATCCAACAGAAGCTGGAAGGAAGGCATGGAACAGTCTCCCTCAAATCCCTCAAGACTTTCTACATCTTGATCTTGAATTTCTGTCTTCCAGAACTGTGAGAAAATTAATTTCTGCTGTTTATGTCACTCAGATTATGGTATTTTGTTACCACGGAGCTAGCAAACTAATATGTACCCTTTTCCCTTTTTATTAAAATCTATTGTTCTTAGACTCTAATTAGTCAGAAGATGAATATTTGAAATTAAGCCGCTATGTCTCAAATTTCTTTCATTTTATCTTATATTTTTCTCAGTTTTTGAGTTTTCTGTTTTGTAGCAATTATACTTAATTTCTAGGCTCTCTTGGTTGTTTTTTGTTTCTATTTCACAGTAATTTGATTCTTTTTTATAGATATAATATCTTTTCAAATCTCTTTAGGAGCACTTGAGAACTTTTTGAAAGTTCTCTTCTATTTTCTTAATCACAACTATTTTCTCTGGTGATTGCGGTCTTTCTCTTTTATATTACCTGTTTTCCCCATATGCTGAACTTCTGTGGAGAATTCATCTCAAAAATTCTTTTCCTCACTTCTCCTCACCTGAAAAGTCTACATGAAAGATCTATGCAGAGGGTGTGTGGAGCATGAGTAAAAGAACGGCTACATGGCTAGTGACCATAGAACTGTATGGTACCCAATGCCATAGAGAGAAACACCTTCTGGGTGGCCAAGACTTTTGAAAGAGGTCATGGCTTTCCCTACTTAGTATCTTTAGGGAAGGGGTCTGGAGGTAGTGGTCAGCGGCCTATGTCTCTGCTGAGGTAAAGGAGCAAACAGGGCTGTCAGGTGCAGGTAGTGCTCCCCGCCTTATCCCACACTGCCCTGCTTTACCTCCCTGCTCCTCTTTCTCTTGTCTGTCCTGGGACTCCACACCCTCAGGCCCTCTCGGCTTCTGAGTGCCCACCCCACTAACCGCCCTCAGAGCGCTGTGCAGCTGTGGTCTCCCTTTCTCTCTGATCCTCTCAAGGTGACTCCGGCTACTTCCCACCTTCCAGAAACTTCTCGGTCCTATACTGATTTTCCCATCTCCCTTCAAAGATAAATATTCATTTATCTTGGATTGGGGTATAAATGTTTTTTCCTTTTTAAAAAGTAAATGATTCTGCTTGGAGGAAAAATGATGACATGACCAAGCATGACATCCAGCAACCATCTCTGTTACTGCAGTTGATCTCAAAATATATGCTGTCTTCTCCTGCAGGCACCTGCAGATCATTTGCATATATTTGTGTCCCTTTTACCTTGGAAAAAACCTGAAACCATGTGCACAGGGTGGCATTCCTGCCAGGAAAGGGGTAAAGGATTCATCTCTCTATGCCGGCAATAACTTTTTCCCTTCCAGAAATGAGCTCCTATATTTTAGCTGAACAGGAAAAATGTGCTGATTAAACATCTAAAGAAAATGAAATGTATTTGTCACAAAGAAAAATTTAAACATCTCTTTTTGAGGGTTGAGTGCGAAATGCATGTATTGTTAGAGCTAAAATTAGTTTCAAGACTGATTCCATTCTGTCCTAGTCCACAGCCATTCTGCTAAAATCTCAGACCTATCTTACTGCTTTCCTTTCTTTATGTAAATGTGGCACTGCAAGTGCATATCATATCTGAATCTTCATACTAGATAAAGACAGGATCTTCTGAGAACTTAAATATATATGAGTATATATACCACCACACACTGCCTCCAATGCCATTGTGCCTGTGCAGTTTAATTGTGATCTGATATCTGCAGTATCAACTATAACTAGAAATACATAAGATCACTATCGGGCTGAACTCTAGATAAACCTGATTCAGGAATTTAAGCTCTTTCAGATTTAAGTCATAGATTTATCTCTACCGATATGAAGTTGCATGGCTTATGTTTAAACACATGAAAAACTCAACTTGCCATTATTTTGTAGCCTCAGTGCCCTTTGGGGAAGAATAAACTGATTAGAGAGAAACCTTGAGGTCTGTTGAGGTGGAGATTCAGTAGTGACAGGTAGGAAGGCAGTATTTATAATCAGTTAAGTTTTGATGTTAAGCAAAAAAGCAGTAACAGATGGTATCTGAATTGCATTTGGATTATTGCCAAGAATGCACAGGTAGATACTGTTGGAAAAAACAAATGTGGCACTCTTAGAAACTCATTTTCAAATCCTGTGCTCTTTGAACATTCAGGGTTATGTCCGGGGCCACAATTGCTGACATGTGTATACATTTGTGTGTGTGCATGCTACACATTAAAAAGAAATTCACTGTACCTAAATTTGAGTATCTTGAATAGGTACATTAGCCAGAACATTGTCCATCACATTACAGAAGAATACTCCATTACATAAAATGATTTTATAAGATAGTAAGTATCCCTATAAATTTAAAATTTGATTTATATACAAAATTCATTTTCTGTGCAGCCTTTGGTTTATTCATCAAATCATTCACACATGTTTATTGATAACTGCCATATTCATGTTTACAAAAACATATCAATTTATGTAGAACAAGACCAGAACATGAATCAGAACAAAAGATCCCGACTGAACATATTGTCTTTCTGTTTTCACGTATGGAGGTGACAATGTTTCAGCTTTGCTCAGTACCAGCTGTTGATTGACAATTAATGCCTCAGTTATTGACAGCATTGTTAACTCTGGAATTGCATCTTCATGGTCTGTGGCTCTCCACTTTTAAAACCTCTTCACAAGTCCTGACAACTAGATGAAAATTGAGAATATCTAAACAACCAGTTGTTTGTCTATTGTGCATTGATATAATGAAATGAGCTGGTTTCTTTTCAAACATGGTGGATTTAAACTAAATATAGTCAATTGGAAGTATGTTGAATTTTTTAGTAAAAAGTAAAGCCATCCACATGGAAATCCAGAGTCAAAAGTAAAGCCACCCACAGAGAAATCCAGAGTCATGAGATTGACTTAAATACATGAGGGTCATGTCAAAGCAAAACTAACATTAATGTAGCCTCTTTTATTTCTGTAAGAGGAAAACCAAACTGTTACTACATGTAGGAGAATGTTTACATCGAACAATAAAGACTTTTCTCTAGTGAAGAACATCAGTCTAGGAATTGAGATCCAGAACCAAATGCCTGGATTTGAATCCTGGCTCTGCCCCTATAAGCACAATGTGAGTTATAGGGCAGCTGCTTTACCTTGTTTTGCCTCAGTCTTTTTGTTTTTTACTTCAGTAAAAGGGCGATAAAATAGTACCTTTTCCATATGGTTGTTTTAAGATGAAATGAGTTAAGACAACATGCCTGAAAGAGTGGCTGGCCTAGTGTTAAGTACAACTGAGGTGCTTGCTCTGGTTACGCTGATAAACACTGACTTTATGCCACATGCTTTACACTAATAACTACTGTCAGTACCTCCAGATGGACAGTGAATATTGTTATCTTCATTTTAATTGATGTGAAAATGGATTTCAGAGGAGATAAGGGATTTTTCTGAGACAACATAGTTAATAAGTGGTTGAGCTGAAATTCATACCAAAGTCTTTAATTCCAAAGCCATTTCTCATTCCAAGGAACTAACTAGCTCACTGGCTGACTCTCTCCTCTTCATTCTTGACTCTACTGTTCTATAAGAACGTCCTGGCCAGACTGGCACAGACACCTCAAAGGTGCCCATCTGCTCTTGTCTGTGTTTATGGCTGGGGCACTTACTCAGCATGGAGCACTGGCTCTGCAGGGAAGAAAGAAGGGAACAGATGGGATGATCAGAGGACCCTGGTCTTGCAACTCTCTCTTCTGTGTTATCAGAAAGGCTCCCTGCAGTCATTTCCAATCAGGGTGTATGATTTGCTTTCTCTCTCCCTTTCAAAACATTTTAATTTGTTCATACTATATTTCATATTTCATTGTTTCCTATAGATGAAAGGAGGAAAGCTTGTTCTGAAAAATATATAACTCCTCCTTTCACAAAAAAGACCCATCCCAGAGCAGTGTTCACAGTCAGTGCTGCCAACTTCAAAAATAAATGGCTCTGATATCTTCAGAAACCAGATTTTCATATTTGTTCTCTGAAGAGCAGAGGGTACATTTTTAATAAAGCTCTAGTTATGATAAATGGTTGGCTCAAAAATAGCAGGCAGAGGCTCAGCCAGTACAATGGTCTAGAAGCCATTGGGGTGAATAATTTGCCTATATAAACAGGAGCACAGGGAAGTCTTTGGTAAGGCTCAGCTCATTTTAGCTGAGTGACTTCATATCCTATTATCAGGTCTTATCTCATAGAAGATGATTTGCTTGCAGTTCAGATTGGGCTGCTTGGGCACAAACCTAGCTACGTAACCTCAAATCTAAATCGGGAGAGCAGATATTCATTTTCTCTATCATATTAGAGTATGCTTAAGATATGGTGTCAATATAACTTACACATATTTATTTGTAACAAGGCTCAGAGCTTGAAAATCATTTCAATTTAGTTTCTTACAGGGGCTGGATATAAATTAATTTTGATGACACAGAAATGTATATATACCTAGCAGCAAAAGTAATCCCCTGTTACAGTGGCTGGAGCTACTAGGTGTTATCTGCAGCAAGGAAGAGCTAGGAAGAGTTAAGTTGGCTACACAGAAAAAAGTGGCAAATGCTTTCCTGTGTTATACATTGAGTCCAGCTCTCCATGGTAGGTTACAGGGTGAGTGGTTTCAGAAAAGGCCAGTAGGTAACTAAGCGTTGGCCTAACTGCTGTGTGAGCCTTCCGGCCATGGTGAATTCCTCTGAGGTCCCCTTTACATGGACCTCATGGTCCATGGAGAAGCAGGAGTGCCCCCATATGTAACTGGGGACATATGTAACTGTAGACTGTCCATTAACAGGGTGCTATCTGGGCAAAGAGAGAAGAAAAAGGCATGAGGGCATTGTCATTACCTGGAGGACCATGCTGAGAAATACTGAGCTTTCTCTTTAGCCAGGAGACTTGCTGTACAGGGGGATCTGAAATGAATATCCTAGTCTGCTCCTCTCTACTCTTTCTGCCCACTACTCATTAAGTAGTTAAAACTCCAAGTGTGCACAAGGAATTAGATCCCACTGAAATGAAAAATCCTGGAAGATCCTAAGAGCCATTGGGGGTGAATAATTTGCCTATATAAACAGGTGTAGAAAAGGGAAATGTGCTGGGAATTTTCTTCTGGCTCTCTAGACCTCCACTTCACCGCCCTTTTGCCATGTGTCCTGGGGGACTGAAATTCTATGGATTGTATCAATGGGCCTCCCTTGTCTTCTGGCTTTTAATTATGTTGAGCCAAGGGCAAGAATTAGCAAGAGACAAGGGAGGACAGGAGATAAGTGAAACTGAGGTATTGATACACAGAGACCCTCTCTACAAAGTAAGGAAGCAGAGCTACATCCTTTAGTGCTGAGCACAGCTCCTATCTGACCTTACAGGAGTAGTGATTAACCTTAGAAAACACTTTCTGATCTTCCCGCTGTGATTAAAGAGGGGCAAGCAAAGGTATGTGTGACTGACGCAGTTGTGGGTGAGAATGGTTGAAATTTCAGAGATGTCACATAATAGCATTCTTTCACCATTTCAAGATGAGTGCATTCCTGATGTGCAAGAGGAAGAAGTATTAGAGGCAGGAACATGAAAGGTGTGGCAAGAGTTGGAGAGGAATTGACTCAGGAAACACATATTTGAAAGCATCTTTGATGACCGGGTCTGGGTAGAATTACAGAATAAGAATTTGTAGCGGTATCAACCTCACGGCTAGCACTCAGAACGCTGTGAGTCGGACCAGAAAAGGCAATCAGCTGGCAAGCTGCAAAACTCAGTTTACCCGGCAGAGAATATAGAAAAAAAGGACAATGAGGATTTGAAGATGTTAGCAGGAGAGTAACTGAAGAAATTTGCTCTGGGGTCATGACGAGACTGAAGATGGCGCAGAGATGAAAGCTGAAGGAATGAAGGAATAGAGGTCACAGAAAGACTGAAGAAAAAAATGTGGTGAGAACAACAGATGGACAGAATGGAAGACTTTCTCACTGTAATCAGGAGGCCTGTGCTTGGGGTGGAGGGAAGTAGCTTCTGCTGATGAAAAGCTCTAGGAAGTGCTCATGGAAAGGAGGCAGAGGTCATTTGCATTCAAAAGGTGAAGAAATGAAAAGTCTTTTCACCAGAACACTAAGTTTCAGAGGAAGAGTGTCAGCTTTAGCAGCTTGGAGCAGAGAGGGGTAGGTAGTTAATGGCATTGAAGGTATAAGGTGAATAATACTGATTGTTTTAATCATTTTTTTCTTTGTTAGTTTGTTTTTTGGTACCAGGGAATCAAACTTGGGACCTTGCACTTAGGAGGCAAGAGGGGGAACCACTGAGCTAAACCCCTGGCCCTATAATTTTGTTTTTAAGAGGGTGGAATAATGGTCTAAAAGCAATACTGGGCAGCAAGAGGATGCCCAGCCTACCTCCTGGCTCTAAGGCAGGTGGAGAATGAGTAGCTGCCTCTCAACAAAGCTGCCAGGATTTTGAAGAGCCAGGATTCAGCATAGGCCACAGATGAAAAAAGTGTGAAATGCTACTGTCAAAGAATGAGAAAAATTCATTTGCTGTGGATCTGGGGTGCAGTGAATGGAACTAGGATGGGGATGATTAGGGAAATTTGGAGTTGAAAGAAAGGTGACCAGAACAGCATACAGTGTAGTCAGCAGTCTCTGTAGAATTATGAGGCTTGCTGGGATTGGGTAGACATCCAAATGGACTGCTCACAGCAGTATGTTGATGCTGGAAAAGACTAGAAAGGAAGAAACAGGCCCTGTGCTCTCCGGGAGAAGTCAGATGAGATTATATATAGGCTCAGTAGACTTTGCAGAATTCCTAATCCAGTCAAGAAGCAGGCATGGAGATTAATTAGTTTCTTCGCTTTTTAACAGTGATTTTCTCAAACTTTTTGGTCACAGGACTCTTTTATACTCCAAAAATTAGAGTCTTTCAAATAATTTTTGCTTATATGGAATATCTTTTTTGTAATATTCACCTGGTTCCCTCATTGATTAATGAGTAGAATTAGATATTTAAACTGTATTCATTTTTACATCTGTAAGATTGTAAAGCTATTACTTTTGTTTTTGACAATTATCTTTAACAAACTATATTTTGTTTTCTTTCTTTTTTTTTTCAATATCAGGGATCAAACTCAGGATCTTGAATTTGCAAGGCAGGTGCAACACCACTGTGTGAGATACTCAGCCCCTCCAAACTGTATTTTAAAAACAAAAAGAATAGAAGAGTGGGTTTGCTTTACATTTTTGCAAATCAATTTAGTGTATGACAAATAGAAGACAGCTGGCTTCTGGTACCTGATTCTACAGTCAATCTGCTGTAGATATGTTGTTTTAGTTGAAGTATATAAAGAGAATCTGGCCTCACACAGGTATGTATTTGGAAAACAGAGGAATATTTTAATAGTCATTGCAGATTATTGTAGATATTCTTCTTTAATAATTTCACTGAAGCTTGCCAAGTTGTAGCTTTCGAAAGGTTAGTTTTACTGTGGAATTTGAAATCATTTCAATAAACTTTTCATACTCTGTTAAATTAAAATTCATTGGTCTGTTTTTCACTTGGAAAGGATCTTTCACCCATGCAGGTTTTCTAACACCATGCATTGGTCATTTGGAAAATACTGGTTCACTAAATTATGTAGATCTTCCAAACATTGATATGTTTCATTATATAATATTAAAAGGCCCAGGTTGTTAATACCATCCACTAGTCTCATTTTTAAATGCCTAGGATATTAGGAGACTGTCAAATTTACAGATGTTTATATTTTTTTAAATTCTAATTTTACCAGAAAGGTTGCATTTTTTTCATTAATAAATTTGATCAGTTGTTTTCCTTGAAGTGACACATTTTCTCACTTTTAGGAAATAATTTGCTAAAAACTCAGGTCAAAATGATATAGGAGAAACACAACTCTCAACATGGTAGATGTCAGCTGTGCCAAGCTCAAGCTCATATCCCCTGAAATCAAAGAAAGAGTTCCAAAAGACAAAGGAGATTAAGAATAGGAAAGGTTTATTGGAAATAGGGATAGCTTCTGAGGGACGGGAGTGAACCCAAGCGTGTTGGCACCAAGGCCCGTAGTCAGGAGTAATTTATACAGCAGAATCACAGTGTGGGTACAATGTGGGCCAAACTATAATCAACCAATAAGATTACAAGTAGAGTTGATGAGCTCATATTGATCCATGAGGGAAGTGGGCATGTAGCAAGATTATATGGCTAGCATCATTAAACTTGGCTTATCTATGACTTCTAAAACAGGAACATTTCAGGAAAGGAATGAGTCCAGGTGTTCTGGTCATCTCCCCAGGTGTCTGATGCGTATCTGGACTTAATAGACTGGGTGGTACTAACTACAGTTCTGCATATCACTTAGGGAAGTATATAAATTGGGCCATTGTGACTTTATCTTGAGGACTTGTCATCTTCAGATACACCTCTAGCCACAATTTTGCTATCTGTATTTTTCAGTGACTTCCTTAAGAGCCCAGTCCCTCTCTGACTGTATAATTTCTATCTAACTTAGCTGTCTATAATAAAAGTGACCATCACTATTAAAACCTCATCAGTTATTCTATGAGTAAGTCATTTCACAAAAAAATAGCTAACCAGGTTACAACTTAAACAACTGTGCCTTTCCTGAAGTAAGATAACCATCTTGCTTCAGTGTGTAGCAGTTACTTAATGTGTACTTCTCATATTGCCACACAAATTAATAAAACTTACAATCAATGGCTGAGATTTAAAATTAATAATTTTTATTGCTTTACCAAGGACAATCACAAGTGAAGCTGGAATTTTCTTTTACTGTGAGTGAGTGACAGTGAAGAATACGACACTTACTAGATTATTGTCACTTCCTTGATTCATTTTAAGGTGCTAAGGTTTAAGCAGTATTGCTTTTGCATGACTAGTACAGTACAAATGTCAGAATAGTGGAAGTGAGATGCCACACGAGGGTGTGGCAAAGTTGGTTGGCATGACCTGTTAATTACATGATCCTGTAATGTGTGTGCACAAAGCAGTCCCCAAATCCCTGCACGTGGACTTCTCTCAAGAACTCAAGCAGGTTTTTCAGTAGGATGGCCTGGACCTGTTGTCAGCCTGAGATGTGGGATCCCAGACTACCTCTCAGGACCCATAATGTAGAAGTTCTTGTGGGTTTCCTCAAGATTTGGGCAGTACAAAAGGACACAAACACCGAGAGGAGCTTGCTATTTTGACTTTTTTTCAAGGTAGTCTGCCCTGCTTTCCCCCAAGCTGTTCTTTTATTGCTTTTTCTCCTTTTACTTGGCCCAAGCTTGCTCTGCAGAGCCAGTTTCTCCCCCTCTTCACTGTTACTTTCTCAAATAAACTTGGCCACTCCTTTTGCTCATTTTGTTAAATTCTTTGAGACAAGAACCTGGAATCTAACTCAAGAAGGAGAGGTGAGCAACCCTGGTAATATTTAGCTGGTGAGCCACTTTTAGAAGCAGGCCACTCAATAACAGAAAGACAACTAATGACTTAATATTATTATGAAAACATTTTTCCCTTTGTGTATTTCCTGAGTGTCTCAGGCACTCTAAGAGTGAAGAGACCACAGTTTAAAAATCATTGCCCTTCCAGATACATGTGCAGAACTTGTACCACTGGAGGGACTTCTTTGCTAGTATTTATCTCTGGGGTTTGACATAAACTAAGTTAACAATGAGAGTTTTGTTGGAGGAAATTCACCAGAGTGAGACCCAAAATCAGAGCAATCATTTCCACCTGAGTAATGAAGCAAGGGTTGAGCAAGATAACATTCAGGTGGTTTTTGAAGGGAGAAACATAGTTTTACTAGTAGAACTAGCAGAGGAAAACAGGTAGAGGGAATATGATACATTAAATACACTTTTGCCCATTGAATTGAAGAATAGAAGAAGGTACACACTGTGCTGTTGAAGATATGAGCCTTGTACTTGAAAGTGAGAGATCTGACCACCATCAAAGTAACCATATTGCTTACAATCGTATCAGTGGGTGCGATCCCATAGGAAAAGTTTGGGGCTAAGGGACAATGGAGTGGAAACAATAGCAATCTTTTGGGATCTTCTCTTTATAAGAGATCAGAAGAAAAGATGCTGTCAAAGGAATGTGAAAGAAAATAGTCAGAAATTGAGTTTAGGATTTAGAAATGAGTAGAATCCTGGGATCAAGGGAGGAAAGAGTTCAAGGAAGAAAAAGATGTTACAAAGTATCAATAACTTCAGGGTACTCAATATTTGAAACTGTCCATTAGAGTTGATAATGATGAAATGATTGGTGTCTTTTAGTTGGACCATTTAATATAAGTGATGTGGGCAGAAACCTCATTACATTAAGTAAAAAGTGTGTTCAAGGGCAGTACAACAGGAGGAAAAGGTTGTTAATGGCTCTTAAGAAATTTGGATTTAAAGAGAAGGTGAGAGTAGAATAAAAATATAAATTTAGAAAAGGATTCTTTTTTATCATAGAGGAGGTATGTACATATTTGTAGCTTACATGGAAAAAATTCATCAAGAAGAAAAGAAATTTTAAAAAGAGGAATATGTAATGAATTGTCCTTTTGACAAAGAAGATAGTCTTCAAAGCATGCAAGAAATTAGGCTCATGTTGAAGAAGTGACACTTCTTCTCTGAGACAGGACAAGCATGGGAACAGATAATTAGCTTTATATCTGTGGAGCGAGAAAGTGAAACATTTCCACACCTGGTAGCTCCTATTCTTTCTCTAAAATAGAAAGAAAATTGTGTTTTTAGAGTGAGATTAATAAAACAGAGGAAATATTCCAGCCTGGATTTCTCAGCAGGCAGAGCCTGAAGCAAAAAGTTTATTTTGAGTACGTGTGTGTGTGTATGTGTGTATGAATAGAGGAATGTTGCACAATTCCAAGGAAGTGGAAGAGAGGAAGAAGGGAAATGAGACAGAGAAAGAGCAAGAACAAGGGTGAGAATAGGCATTACAAAAGTAATTTTGCTTGATCTGAAACACAACTGACTGTGACCTCCCAGGTCCATCTGCCAAAGGCCATGTACAATACTGTGGGACAGTCCAGGGAGGCAATGTTTTCCAGTAGGCTTATCTACATTTCTCACAGCTTTGTCCCAGACAGTGTTGATTTCCCTACACGACTAATTTGTTAATATCTTAGTGTCCAGCAGGCTCCTAAGGAAGCCCCAGGATAGCAGTTGAACTGCTGCATTCATGGGAAGTTGGAGATGACATGAAGAGTAGTTGTTTATGATATGGCTGGGACAAAACTAAGGGGTCGTGGTAAAGGTAAAGCCATGAGGTTCTGGCATAATGTGTAAGAGGTGTCCAAAACAATAGTGAAGACTTAAAAAGTCAACTTCTCATCTGAAGAAATAAAATCTCTGCACAGCATTACTAGCACAATGGATTCCATAATTCATTTTAACAATGATTTACAAGAATGTATTACCTTCTGCAGCAACATCCAGTGGCCTTGATATAAGTGAGACATACTATTGCAGGTTTTATATTGGAGATTTCTGGGGTCAAATTAGAGGAAGATGAAAGGTGGAAAGATTATAGATGAGAAATAAATTGAAGCGGCCAATCATAAAACCTGGATATGTTAAGAAGGAGTCATGTTCAAGAGTGGCCCAATAAAGTCAGAGAAAGGGATAGGAAGCTCTGATACACATGAACTTTGGTTTAAAAGGAATGAAAGGATAAAAACTTATGGGATAAAAATCAAGGTCACACAATAGCAAATTGGAGTTTCCTATTTTGGGGAAAGACTTTGGCACAATGAAAAGCGCCATTCTTGAGTCATGGATATGAATTCACGAAATTCAAATGGAAAACTCTACATGGAAACTCTACATGACCTTATATCAGGGATTTTGGATGTGTTGACCAGGAAGGTTCCCGAATGATAGTAAGGAGGGAGTAAAGAGAAGCAAGATGCCAAAGTTATTAGTGAATGTAAAAATGTGAATTAGAGGTTAGTGACAAGAAGGCACAGAGATGTCTTCATTATTTTATTGTTTAACAATACTGAATATCAAAAACAAACAAAAACAACCAAAAAACCAAAAAAACAATTCACATACTTGGCTGGGGATTTAGCTCAGTGCTTCAGTGGCCTGCCTCACAAGCGCAAGGACCCGAGTTTGATCCCCGGTACCAAACAAAAACAAAAACAGCAATACTGAAAATCAACAGCATGCTGGGCACTGTACAAGGGAGTATAAAACAAAAATTAATAAAGTAGTCTGCATAATTTGATAGATACATAAGAAATACTGTACAGTGTTATACTATAGTAAGATATGTATATACAGTAAGATTTTAATGAATTTACATACACTATGCTCAAGAAAACATAACTGATGGTCAAACTAAGTCTTAAACACTGATTAAGAGTTTGACAGGTGCAAGAGAAGGAAAATGAATTGAAAGTAAAAAGAAAAACAGAGCAATAGCTATTGGGCAGTAGAGAGTCAGTAGATGGAGACCAAGAGGTGTTGATGTATTTCATTATTTTGACAACTTTAAAAATATGATTCCAGGGTGAATAAAAGACATACATTAGGGTATCCATGGGTTTAAGGATGCTGGGTTAAAACCATAGATTAACCAATTAACCTCCAGTCCTGAGCCACCGGCTCAGTTTTCCACTGGTGTGATCATCCGGCTGCTATCTTTATTCCCTAAATAGGACTTGACAATGCAACAAAGCACATTGAATCTCTTACTAGCTATCAGTGAGGATGATATTTTATTATTAAATTCAGAAGTAAAAATAATGCAAAAAAATTCTACAAAACCAAATAGCCCTAGGTATTCTAACAGCACCATAAAATGGAATGTGCGATCAAAACAGAATGTGTGTGTATATTCCTGACAACTCCGCAAATGTGTCCCATACATTACACGACGTACATTCACAAATCAAGCCGGAGGTTTAGCTCAGCGGTTCTGTCACCTGCCTTGCAAGCGCAAGGACCAGAGTTCCATCCCTGTACCAAAAAAAACAAAAACAAAGCAAACAAACAACAACAAAAAACACAGATCGATGCAATGTCAGACTCTGCCACAAGCTTTAATGACTGGCTGGGTCCTGGTTCCCTGGAACAACCTGGTAGGACAAAGTCCTTATTTTTCTGGCAATGACTGTACTGTGTGTAATAATTCTTTTCTTTTGCATGACCCATTGTTGTGGGCTAATGTTCTATGTTCTTGGCCTCTTTCTCAGGCTATCAAAAGGTGATGGTTCCTCAAATAAATGGAACCCGATATTCCTAGTCTCCTTTAGATGACTCAGGTCCAAGACTTTCAGTCCCTGGCTAGGCAAGATTAACGCCCTTCCTCAGACTGAAGCAATTACTGAGGATGGACCTTAGGCCTTCTGCGTCTGCTTAAAAATAAGGAATCAAAGTCTCAGAGGGAAATGAGGTAGCATAGAAGTAACAACTACGTAGAGAGCAGGCTAGGAAATCAAGATTTTTTTAATATTTTACTTTTTAAGAAAAACTGCACTTTCAGGACCTAAACTCAGTTTTCTGTTTTTGTTTTTTTCCTTTTCCCATTTCCTTTTTATTTGCAAATGTTCATCTTTCACCCATGAATGGACCACCCTTTGGGATTTTTCCATATAAATATACCATTATGTCACTATGGGTGGTCCATCCTCTCCCATCCACTGGACAAAACTAGGACTATAGATTATTGAATTCCACAGACTTCCACCAACCAAATCACATAAGACATCCCCAATTCCCAGCTGTATTGTGCCTCATATCTCTGAGCACTTGGACTCTGATCTTGAGTGTGTCCTGTATCTACCTCTACTAAATCTTTCTCATGTCATATATATGTATATACACACATACACACACAAACACACACACACACACACACACACACACATATATATATACACACATACACACACAAACACACACACACACACACACACACACACAGGGTATGTGTGAGTGTTATTTAGAAATTCTTCCAAGTTTTTGTTTTTTTAGCACTGTACAAATTTATAGTGAATAATCTGATTTAATTATAAAAGTTATTCACACCTTCAGTCTGTTAATTTTCTTGACATTTAGATTCCTTATCTCTCAGGAACTCTGAAGAAAGATTTCAGAAGTCAGTCAGTACAGGGTCATTCATTTTTCTTGCCTGGATCTCTGACACATTGAAGGGAGATCACAGGTCTCTTCGCAATGAGGACAGGGTCCTCTGCTCTAGGATCAATGAGTTACAAATGTTCACTCTAGAGAAATGAAGGCAAGCAAAAGAAAGTCCTAAATGAAAAGCAAGACATCATGTCTCAAATTGGGCGTTTATTTTAAAGGACAGATGCTGGTTGCTTTTCTTTCTTTCTTTGTTTCTTTCTACCAGTTTTGGAGAAAGATTAACTCATTTTACTTTTATAGATTTGACTATTTCAAATTTGTGAAGAAGCAACAAAAAAGAGAAATGGCTTCATAGGTATCGTTAGCTCTTTAAAATGGTCCTGTGGATTAGCGATTGAATGATGAGGGCCTTGAAGAATTTTCCCTGCTTATCTGTGGTCACTAGCTGATGTGCTACCCTCAAGTAGCTCTTACATTCAGTTTTTGAGGAAATAGTGGAAATATCTCAGTGCAGCTGACAGAATTTGACAGGATTAGGCTTAGCACCAGTTATCTGATTAAGGTAATTATTGGCTATGTGACTAAATAAGGAACTAACTATAGGCACAGTTGTTTCCTGTCTCGGAAATTAAGTTTGCTCTTCTCTAAAATGAAACCTAGGCACAATTTTATGGGATAAACCCGGCTCCTCAAGATCAAAAACTTCATTCTACACAGGATCACTCAGACATAGGAGACAATATAACTCCCAACTTGCTAGATGTCAGATACACAAAATTCATGTCCCATGAAAGTGAAGAATGAATTTCATAGGACAGTGGAGGTTAACAGTAGGAAAGGTTTACTGGGGAGCAGGAGTAGCTCCTAAGAGACAGAGAAATACCAGAAGTGGGTTTTCACCAAAGTCCTTTGCCAGGGTTAATTTATATAATAGCAAAATTACATTGTGGGTATAACATGGGTCAAACTATAATCAACCTAGAGAATTATAAGTATAGCTGCTTAGCTAATATAATAGGAAAGTAGGTCATGTCGCAAGGGTACATGGAAAGAATAAAAGCATTTTTGGGAAGAGATAGGTATGGATACTCTGGTCACCCGCCTGGTGACTGTGTCTACCTGGCTTTCCTGGATCAGGTAGTGCTAATTACAATATAATTCCAAGTCACTGCTTACACCTTAAGGCGGCACATTGGTCTGGCCACTGCATCTTTATCTTGAGATCTGGTCTTCTTCAGAGGGGCCTCCAGCAACTCTGATGTCTATATTCTTTCTGCTGACTTCCCTGCGAGTTCACTCCCTCTCTGACTGTATATAAATTGCTTTCTAACTAACTGCCTATAGTAATCCTTCCTGAGTTTTGCCTGTCATGGAGTGCTTCACGGGACAGTAACTGGTCCATTGTGGGCCTTCAAAATCTGCCACCTGACTGCGGTCTGCTTGATCCTGGAATCTTTTCCTAGCTGATAATCTGTGTATCCCTCTAATTCCTCCATTTGGGAAGTCCTATAGCCTTTACCAAATGCTTGATGGGACCTGTTATCCAGAAAAGGATTGTGTGGGCGGGGTACGGATTTCATTATGCTGGTTCCTCAACATCACTGTCACCCGTCTCAAACTGGAAGGTGTAGGAATAAGTCAATCAGTCAGTGGAATATTTCTACCATTATCTATAATAATGTTAATGACAATAATAGTAACAGCTGTACTCATTCACCTTCCCACCGACAGCGTAGGAAAGCACGCTGAGCATTTATTTTTTGTTTGTCTGATTACAACCATTCTAACTAGTTTGAGATGTTATCATATTGTAGTTTGGAATTATATTTCTCTGATGAGTAGTGATGTTGACTGAGTCTTTTCATGTACATGTTAGCTATTTGCATAATTTCTAGCAATGTCTACTGAGGTCAAGAATGTTGGAGAATCATTTTGTTACTAACTCATACTCAGTTGTAAAATTTTCTGAATTTATTTATTTTTACTTTTAAATTTATTTATTTATTTATCGAGACAGGGTCTCCTATGTAGTTGAGGCTGACCTGGAACTCACTATGTAGTCCAGGCTGGTCTCGATCTCACAGCGATCCTCCTGCCTCAGCCTCCTGAGTGCTGGGATTATAGGTGTGCACCACCATGCCTGGCTAAATTTTCTGAATTTAAAGAAATTCCTAACAATAATTCCTACAATATAAGAGAAAATATAAAAGACACTTTCACATTGGATCACATATTATTTGTTAAGTGAATCTCAAGTAAGTACAGTGTTTTTTGTTTTGTTTTGTTTTTTTGAGACAGGGTCTCACTATGTAGTGGAGACTGACCTGGAACTCACTATGTAGCCCAGGCTGGTCTCGAATTCACAGTGATCCTCCTGCCTCAGCCTCCCGAGTGTTGGGATTACAGGCATGTGCCACCACACCCGGCTAAGTAGAGTGTTTTAAAATATAATGCTAATGTGCTTCCTTGGGGATCCAGAATCTCATCATAAAGAGGTCGAAGAAAATCAAATGATTCAAAAGAGTCTCTCTGGGACCTAAATTTTACAGATTTCTTAGTAATATTTTGCTTCAGAGAAGGTGCTTACATTACATCTTAGTTTCCTCATCTATGAAGCAAGAACTTTGGACCAGATCAGGAAATTTCAGTGTATGGCCATAAAACTGTATGAGTATGGCAGAGAATAATCCAGAATTTCTAATGGAATTGTAAACACCCCAGGAAATTTCAAAATATTATACTATGGAAGACAGGTTAAATACAAAAGGATACATGATTATATTTATATTAAATTCCAGAAGAGGCAAAAATACAGGGACCAAAAGCAGATGAGTAATTGTCTGAGGTTAGAGATAAGGGAGGGGAAAGGGTATGGATTCCAGAGGAACATGAAAACTTTGAAGGGTAGAGTAACTGCTTTATATCTTGGTTGCATACATGTATCTAAATTCACCAACCTGTATATCTCAGAGGAGTGAATTTTTCTTTATTAAATTAATGCCTTACCTAAAAATTTGCAAAATTTTTGAATTTGAATTTTTAATAAGCTCCCTTAGTGGCTGTTTTATTCACTATACTTCCAGTATAGTGAATTTATTCATTTATTCATTCCTTACAAATTTAGATTTCCATAAAACTCCAATTTGGGTGACAGTGGCAAAGTGTTCCATTATGTCAAACATAGATGTCCAAAAATACTTTTAGCTGTTATTCAGACTATGAGTTATATGTAAGACTGAAATCTCTAGAAGTTAAAAAAAAATTTTTTTTTGAAAGCTTGGGAATCCTCTATCTAGAAAACAGAGCTAGGAGAAGCATTTTTGGGTGAGCTAGGCAGCCTTTTAGGGCTGGTCAGATACCTGAGCCACTGCCTGAAAAGGAATCTTTTCACCTCTGGCTACATCTGTTCACTCTCAGATCTCAAAAGAACGTAGGTTTTGAGAGCCAGATGAGCCAAAACAGATGCTAACACTTTTTTTTCCCCGCTGTGCCCACCAGTGTACTCATTCCTGCTAGCTTGATTTTGAAATGATTTCAGTAAGCAAATAAATTCTTTCCCAAATCTCCAAGGCCTATCAGACTAATTGAGAAACAGCACAACCACCTGCCCAAAGCCCCTTGTAGCACTGCTAACCCCCTTCGGAAGAGCTGAGCGTGGAAAGGGCAGGAATTCTAGTTCCTTGCTGCTCCTGTGGATTATGACATCACTCAAGTTAATTGATGGCTTTCCTGTCTACCTCTCCATCCGGGACCGTGCATTACACAAAATAGTTTTTGGTTAACCCAAAACAAAAAGTGCTCACCCTCTAGAGCAGTGCCCTGGGGTTTGAGATCATGTTATGGAAGGCTCACTGCTGCCAGTTACTGAGGAGGGGCTTGAAGTGCCAGCTGTTGCCTGGAAATAGCCTCCAAGTGGGCAGAGAGAAGATCCAAAACCTGAAGAGGATTTCCACACTCGGGGTATAACAAATGAACAGTTCCTCAACAAACAAATACTATAGAAAGAAAACAATCATGTAGTAAAACCAAAATGAGAAACAAGAAACTGGGAATAGTCAGCCTCCAACATATAAACATAAACCAAACCACACTGGTCAGAGGAGGCGATATGCTTCATGGATTTGTTCTCTCCTGTTTTCTGCTGCTGTCTACTTGTTTATGCTCTCCCACACTTCCTCCTCCTCTGTCCTTGCCTCCCTCCTTCTCTTCCACAATTCAATATTTAAATAAACATTGTTTTACATCGTGGTAAAAGGAGGCCGGAGAAATGCCATGAAAATGACAACCAGGAGAAGATCACAATCTAGTGAGAGAAACTGAAAGACGCACAATGACACCGACACACAAAAGCGTTTTAAGGAAATGCCGTACCCCGGGAGCTCAGAGGAACAAGCAGCTAACTGTTCCTGGGGAATCTTTCTGACCTTGGTCCAGTGGTTGTCATCCGGGGGATATCATTGCCTTGCAGAGGACATTTGGAAGTATCTGGAGACGTGTATAGAGTGACTTCCAGCGGTGCTGTTAGCTCTGACACTTGTGGAAGCGGGGGGGTGACTGAGAGAGAGGAGCCTCTGACTGCAGTGTGGCTCTGAGAGAGCCTTGGTCCAGCTGATGAGGAATCCTGGAGCCGCTTGTCCATTAAGGAAGCACATGCTGGAAGACTCCCTCAGCAGAGGCTATCCATTGCATAGACACAAGGTGGGCAGAAACGGCTTATCTTTAGTTTCCTTTCCAAACTCTCAGCCTCAGTCAGGGTCTGAGTGGTGCCTGGGAAGATCATAGTCCTGGCACGAACCCTCTGGAGGATCCTGAGGTACGGTCAGCTAACAGTGCTTCACAGCAGGCTCTCTCCAGAAGGGACATTTTGCAGTTCATTTCCACAGTCCCCACAAATAGTTTATGACTTCTGACTATGCTGCTAGCAAGATTTGTTAAAAATCTCCATCTTACTTCCAAAGGCTGGGTGCATG
Source organism: Fukomys damarensis (assembly GCF_012274545.1). Lineage (NCBI taxonomy): Eukaryota > Metazoa > Chordata > Mammalia > Rodentia > Bathyergidae > Fukomys > Fukomys damarensis. Next base: position 23,330,828 of record NW_022900943.1, on the reverse strand, counting down.
ATTTGTACTGTTCAAGAAGAATTTGTTATACTAAAGCTTTTTTGCTTATGTGGCTGCTGCCCTAATTGTGTGTGTGTGTGTGTGTGTGTGTGTGTGTGTGCGTACGCGTGCATGCGCGCGCGTGCAGTAACAGAAGGCTTCTGTGTTGCTAATTAGGTGAAGAATCGGTGGTGCATGCCTACGTAATCCCAGCACTTGGGAGGCTGAGGCAGGAGGATCCCTGTGAGTTCAAGACCAGCCTGGGCTACATAGTAGTTCCAGGTCAGTCTCAACTACATAGTGAGACCCTGTCTCAAAAAAACAAAAAAACCAAAACAAAACAAAAAAAAATTAGGTGAAGAAAAGTGGTGCTTCTATGCCACTCTAAGATCACAACCTCTGCCTCTGTGATGCTAATGAAAAGGATCAGAAAACACACACACACACACACACACACACACACAAATACACTTTTTTTCCTGTAATGATTATCAGTTACCTCCAAAGGGTATTAGTTATAGTTTCCAGAAACCACCTTTCAATGTCCATCTCATAGCCAAAGGATGAGCTTTCTAATCCAGGATGCCAAATCTTTAGATGTTTGAAAAATCCTCTCTTGATAGGTCATGGAAAACTATGCAAGAAAAATCTGATATTTTGTGTCATTATATTTGGAAGAATACAATGAGGCAGTCAAACTCTGACTGCTTTCATTCTCTCTTGGCATCTTGATTTTGGCAGGTCTAAAACATCACGTGGGGAGCCATCTGCCTTTTCAGTTCTCTTAGGAAGAAAACATAGTTCTCCTGTTGTTGATTGCACTGGAACCCAGTGGGCTCTTCAGAAAATGAGGTGAACACACACAAAACAGAAATCTGTGTTCCCTGCAACCAGCCAGAGTGTGTTGCCCATAGAATTAATCCCATCTGCCCTCTCGCTTATGAAGAAGACCCTTTGTAGTCAACAGCTTGAACACCTTGATTGTTGGAGTGGGGGAGAGCCTTTCCAGGTGATGGAAGTAAGAATAAGATGTGGAATACTATGCAGCCCTGTGTGAAATTTCTTAAAACCCAACTACCATTAGGAGCTGCCCTGAAATAGAAGATAGTAGGTAAGATAAAGACAAAGACAGTTATAATTGTCAATCTCAATCTCTCTCTCTTTCTCTGACATTTTGAGGAAGTAACTAGCATTACTAGTAACATGCAAGTGCTCTAGTTGACAACCAGCTAACCATCTTTACGAAATGAGAAGGGAACAGAATACATTTTGCTGGCAAGCCATTGGCATAAAATTCCATCACAGTTATCATGAAATCCCTGTATAGAAATGACCCCATATCAGGCACTGCCCTTTGGGGACAACAAACAGAGGTAGTTTATAGGGGAAAAAATCCTAAGTTTATGATCTCATATATTAAATAGAGTCAGATAGCTGAGGATGGATGGGCTTTCTTTTATTATTTTTCCAGAGGATTGGACATATTTATTTTATCTAGAAATTATTTTTTTGGGAAAATACAAGCTACTGCACCATGCTCCATCAATGTCAGAAGAGTTATCAGACACACAAATACTCGATAATGACTTTAAAAAGTGATTATGAACTAGTTCATTTCTTGATGCAGCACACACTACAGTAATAATCCAAATTGCCTGTGACTTATGAGTATATTTGGCAACAACCACTAGTTCCCACTGTAGTGTGAAATTAACACCACAGACTGTAGCTGTGGCATTTATTGAGCACAAGGGAGCTGATTATAGCCTCATAAATTCAAAGGCAACCTCTGCTATTACTTAATTAGAATCAGTATCTATGCATAAATTATAGTAGCAATAACTAGTACTGTTATAGTTAAAGATTTGTCAGCTTCCTTATTATACAACAACCCCTTATTTTTGCACCTGAACCTATAATTTTGGGAGGTTATAATGGTCTGTAAGAACTGTTCAGAGAAGAAAATTGGCACATGATGTTTTGGAGGCCAGTAGTGTTTTGTTTCTAAGCAAACTTTTAAAATATTAATCTTGTGCTGTTGCTTTTTTTCTTAGGAATAAAACCACTAAATCCCTAATCCACCCTTAGTAATAAATTGTTTTGGCTAAATAGGAATGTTTTTAAGAGTAGAAAAATTTTCTTAAAACAAGTATCATCTTGACACATTTTCTTCCAGCATCCTTTTCAGTTTTAAATTACTCTAAACCAAACTTTATATGCACACACACACCCTCTTAATAAACATAGAACTATTATCATGCAAATTCATTTGTATTCTTTGCTAATATGCAGACAGTACTTTCACATGGTTAAAATCAGTGCGTACTTTTGCTTCGAGGTCTAACTTTAAAAATTTTTTTTGACTAGCCTTTTCTCATATGCACTTGGGCCTCATAGATGTAGCATGCATATGGCTCAGTATTCTATCAGATTAATTCGCTGAAATACTTCGGAAGGGTAACATCAGCAGTCAAATGAGATCTTTGCATGATGCAAATGCATATTCCAGACAAAAAGGTAATTTTTAGCCACAGGAAGAGCCAAAATGTGATAAATCAATAAGGAGATAGTTGACCAAGAATGTGGAGCAGGTCCAAGAAATAAAATAAATCCATTAATTTTTTTTGGCGTTACACTGTGTTTTAAAATATCATTTGGCTAAGTTAACAATTTTCCAACTGGATGCTTTTCTACTGTGTAGATGCTACCTAATTCATTTATAGAGTTAGAGCCACATTGTTTAAAAATGAAAAATTGGATATAAAGAAGTAGGACAGCTTGCTTTTCTGCTTTCAATTATAGTCATTAATCTTTCTATTCTTCAGATAGATATAGCCTAACCTTTATCAATATACCATTTTTAAAGTCATACTTTCAAATTTGTCTCTGTAGAGAGTTGTTTTAGATTTCTTTTGGAGAGTACAGGGGATCGAACTCTGAACCTTGTGCTTGCAAGGCAGACAGTGGCACCACTAAGCTAAATCCCCAGCCCCTGTACAGTTGTTTTAAAACACATCAGACCGATATTTTGAAATATTGAATACATTAGTGCTAATATCAAATTGGCATTATTACTGTTGCTTTTGTTATCCATTCTAAAAAGTGCCTTTTTAGTCTGCCTTCCCTTGGTTGTTATTGGGCTATTGATGTCTTAACAGTAGGAACATAAATCAAGCAAATATTTTTTCTCTGCACTCAGAAATAATCATTATTTGTTCCGGATGATTGAAAAAGTTAACAGCTATTGATAAGCTTGCACTTGATTGCCCCCAGGCACAGACTAAGCAAGATTTTCTTTTAAAATAAATTTTAGGGGCAGGTTTTAACAATGCAATCCATCCAGCAATACCCTCCATCTGCTTGGTTACACAGAGTATCTACTTGACCCTGAAATTTAAAAGCAGGCTGAGGCACACAGGTGACAATCATCAGGAATGGCTTCTGGACGCTGTATCAGCACCAAGCCCAGATTCATGAATCCACTGCATAAATGACAGAACTGTATCAGCTCTGTTCAATCCCATCAGATACTTACAAGGCCTTGTGTTTGTGAATGGGAGAAATACTGCCAGACAATGGCAGCTGTAATAAATGTGTGAGGATGGAAATACAGAGAAATTACTGTAGATAACTCAGTATATCCAGAGGCAGGGCTGCATGAAATAATTTCATAGGCTTCTCCTATGATGCTGAAAACTAGAAAGAAGCAAGAGAGCTTTCTTGTTTTATATTTTATGTTAGATGTCACCATTAAGGCACAAAGGAAAATACAATTGCATGTAATGCCAAGAAAGGCACATTTTAAGAAATTCTGTTCGTCTTAGCTTTGGAAGAAAAATTAGAAGGTAAAATTTAAACCAACTTCCCAGTTGATAAAACAATTATAAGTGTTTCATTAATAATAGTCGTTGGAGTGTGTGTGTGAGGGGTGGGGCAGTTATGTCAACACAAACTTGCAGCCACAACGTTTCATCTTTTTTCCTCCCTCTTTTTCCAGATTGGCAGGTGATGCTGGGATATGCGTGAGGATGGAAATGGGGATTCCCGGCAATACCGTAAACAGAATGATACGGAGCAGTGGAGACGGGATTTAGTGAAGAAAACGGAAGGAGAGAAAGCAAGTGGGGAAGACATTCCTCACAGAGTAAGACCTTGGAGAGAGGCAGAAAAGAAGGCATCCTCTCAGATTTATGTGTGGTGTGCTATGTAACCTCAAGGAACTGCCAGGAAATATTTGCCTCCCCTTCATGGCTGGTTTTTAGTAGGATCTGTGTTTGTGCAAAAAGATACAGAAGCAAGCTGAGACAGATCACAAGGGCTGCACACAGCTTTGTATTTAGAATGAAAGGTTTGGAATCCTTCGTGTATATTTTAGCAGAAAAACATTTCATAAGAGTATAAGTCCTGCCATTTTGAAGGCAAGAGTCAGTTTGGGAGTTTTGGTGGGGTTTCCAGATTTAGTAAATAAAAATATAAGACACATCTAAGCCTGGTGGCACACACCTGTAATCTCAACACTCTGGAGGCTGAGGCAAGAGGATCACAATTTCGACCTCAGCTTGGGCCACTTAGAGACTTAGCAAGACTATGTCTCAAAATAAAACATAAAAAGGCATGGGTACAAAGCTCAAAAGTTCTGGGTTAAACCACCACTACCACACACACACACACACACACACACACACACACACACACACACAAAAGATATTCAATCAAATTTGAATTTCATAGAAACAAAAAAATAACTTTTACCATAAGTATGTCTACTATCATCCAGGACACACACTAAAATTTTTATTATTTATCTGAAATTCAAATTTAGCTGAACATCTTACAGTTTTATTTGTTAAATTCAGTAATCATGAGGCAGGAGGATCGCTGAGTTCGAGACCAGCCTGTGCTACACAATGAGTTCCAGGTCAGTCTCAACTACATAGTGAGACCCTGTCTCAAAACAACAATAACAACAACAACAACAACAAATAAATAAATTCAATAATCATACGGCAAGGTGGAGTTGAATATAAATAGGGTAAGGAGTCAGGGAGATACAGCATTATAGTTTCTGTTTCTGAAATCAGAATTTAATTCTGGCAGTGATTCCAATTCTCCCCTGGTATAAAAATTACAGTATTTTAGTAGAGAATATGAATATTTGTTTACAAAGGAGTGGACATCTGCTAAGAGGGGTAGCATCTTAAAAAATGATGTAGGGCTGAGTGCATACATTTTAGATGAATAAAAATCTATTTCTTGGAAAGGTGACTTAATACATTTTATCACAAAGAGCCATAAAAGCTCAAAATAACTTACTAATTTATATAAAATAGAAACTCTATGATGTGCCTTTGTCAATTTGCCTAACTATACATCTGCATTTACTGAATTTTCAAGTCTAAAATGAACTAGGGGATTGGTTGTCATGTCAACTTTGATGTGCTATCGTGAGACCTTATTTTATTTTCTCTTATTTTAAAAATAAGCCACTTATGCAATAAAGTCAAACAAATATTGCTGCATAAAATGTGGAAATAAATATTTCACATGGTTTCTAATGTTCATGGAGTAATATTAACTAACCACAACTAGACATATCCCCTTTGGCAGTTATGGCCAAAGATATCACTTACAGAAAATGAGCTATTAAAAGATGCTGCCTTTTGTTTTCCTGGTTCAAGAACTGCACTGAATTCATACTCATTAAGTGACCCTAAAGAGTGCCAGCTGTGCTCTATGGGGTATAAGAGTCTTTCACTGAGAACTCTATTGCTAAGGTGCACTTAGTCCATGACTTTTCTGCATATCTCAAACATTTTCCTCATGCAGCTTACACTGGTATTTTAAAAACTGATAATAATATCGTGATACATTAGAAATGAAGCTCTTTATCCTTTCATAAGGAAATGCCACCTACATATGCTGTTTCTAGAGATCATGGGTCAGTTTTTACTGTTAAATAGGTTAAATGCTACGACTTTTTAACAAACTCATCTCATCATGCTTTTCTCCACCCCCGCCGCCACCTCCTCCTCCACCTTCTTTTCCTTTCTGTGGGACCTGAACCCAGGGTCTTATGCACACTGTGAAGCTCTACCACTAAATTATACCTGCAGCTCCCTCTATGCTTTTAAATGTTTGCATGATCTCATACTAGGCTTTCCCTTCAGGTCGTACAAATCCTTCACCTTTTAATGTCTACATTTTCTGAAAACCTTCCTGACAGTCAACGTTGTGTGTACATTTACCACGAGTAATAACAAAGATGATGAGAGTAAAGTACTGTGCAGGTGAAGGCAATGATAGTGAAAGTAACACTAGAAGCAGATACTACTGTAGCAGATACAGCAGGCCTTCCTGACTGTTCTTTGGCAAGTGGACCGCCTTTTCTTTGGGAACTGCTGATCCCTCTCCATATGGTTTTAGTGAGTGTATCAATTACGGTGTACAACGCTCGTGTGTGCATGTATTTATAAACATCTCAGAGACTGACTCAGCAATAATCAAGAGTCACACATCAGACAAAAATGAGTTTTAGAAAAGTACACTTTTGTGTATTTGTCATCAGAGATTGAGAGATATTTCATATATACTCCAAGAAAAGAAAAATTTATATAGGAGACAAATTATAAACATGATATTTCCTAAAATGGCCTTAAAAGTTTTTTTTTCCATCTGATTCTTTTTTGAGGGGGGTCTTGTTTTTTTCCCCATTAAGTTTATTGGTACATTTAAACCAAACAATACAGTTACTATTATCATTGGGATCTTGTACCTTTACATGATATATCTTGGTTCTTGCTTTTTCCCCACACCCCTGCCCTCCCTTCACCCCCTTCACCCTCTCTCTCCATCTGATTCTTAAGAGGCCCTAAGCATTATGTTGATATTGGGTCAACAGTGATCACCACAGAGTGATTTTCATAATGTTTACTATGATACTGAGTCCAGAAATCACAAATGAAAAATAACTTTTAGTTGGTGGAGGTATGAGAGAGACTTGTGGAGACTGTTGGACTACGAGGCCAACTAAGAAGGATAGAGGAATGGCTTTTTACCAATTAGTAGGGTAGTGCAGTTATCCCTTGTGAGCAGGGGGCTGGATCCAGGATACCCATGTGGATAGCAAATTCAGAGATGCTTAAATCCCTTACACAAAACAGCATAGGACTTGCATATAACCTTCACACATACTGTCATACATTAAATCACCCCTGGATTGTTTATCATACCTAATGCGATGTCAATACTATGTAAACAGTTGCTGTGTTGCACTGTTTAGGGAATAGTGAGAAGAGAAAGGGTACATGCAAGTTCAGTACAGGTGTGACTTTTCAAAAGAATTTTCAATCTGTAGTTGGTTGAATCCATGGATGAGGAACCCACAGATAATAGAGAGCTGACTGTATTCCAATATTTAGCAACAAGTAAGACCACCCTGGCTCTTTTCATGATAAAGAGAAATGTTGGTTTCTCACTCTTGCTCATCAGATCTGGGAGCCAGCAGTGAATTTTCTTGAGATTCTCCAACTTCCTGCAGCCAGGTCTCTTGGGAGTCTAGTCTAACACAGGTAGACAAGGTGGAAAAAGGCTGGAACTCAGACTCACAACTATTTAAATGTAGTCAAAGAAGTTTCTTAACATTTTCTAGACATGAAGACATTTCTCTGACGTTTGTTCTCATTAATCTTGCTTTTTCTCCCTTTTTTTCAGAGTAGCGGTCTCCCCATATTTCACCAGGGGCTGAAATGAACAAAAAGTTGATATCAGGTGTTCATGCCTATCTCAACATGTGTACTTGAAAGGAAACCCTTTCAGCGGGAGTCCCTGCCAGGCCAGTCTATGGGAGGAGAAAATGAAGCCTGAAAGATTGAAATAAAGGACCGAGGTAGAGACAGGGATCAGGGAAAAAGAGTATGCAGATACGTGGGTGAGGGCCAAGCACAGAAGCAGCAGGTCATGTGCAAATGACCTGGAAAAAACCCATAATGTATAGAATCTGGAGCTTATATAGATAGAAGAGTCCAGGATGCAGAATAGTACCTACATACCAGATATGTAGGACCTACAAAAATGCGAAGATGCAGAGATATTCCACCAGAATTGAGATATTTTATAAGGGAGCTGTAGACAACCCGGTATATCAGCCCTGGAGGCATCTTTGTGTTCATATAGGTTTCCTGGATAAGGGTTGATGAGCTTGAGTTGGAATAGATTGCACTGGATGTGATGTGAGGGGATGGATGGGATGGGATGGGACGGGTTTGGAATGGATTGGCCTAGACTGGATGGATTGAACTGAATTATCTCCAGTGGCTGAATCTATTTTGGCTGAAAAGACAGGCACTTCCCAATAACCACAACTAGAGAGTCAGAGAAGAAAAATCACATAACTTTCCACACTCTGAGAACAGGTTGGAAGGGGAAAAAGAAAACAGTTGATTTCTTAATCACAAGATTTGGCCCCAAGATTTTGTGTTTAATGTCTGAAAAGAGTATCTGTCTGCCAACTTTCTGTTGTGTACAACTGTCCAAATGAGTTACAGCTGTTCAGTTTAAAAGCTCCTAATTCTAAACCAACTATATATCTTGGTTCTACGACTTGAATGACACTGGAACCTTTATACTCTTTTATGGAGGAATCTCGTGTCCCCCCATTCAGAAGCAGATTTTTCTTCAGTGGTCCACAGTTGTGTACCTCCAACTTCAAACTACGACTACCCAAGTAAATTGGAGTAAAACCCTTTAGGAATTCTACTTCTAGTGCCTAGAGACACATTTACTCCAGGAACACATTTACTCTTCATTCAAACCAAGGCAGAATGTCCAGGAACCAGCTTGTGCTAACCTGGAAAATAATACAAAAAACGTTTCTGGTTTGGTAAAAGTTAATTTTTTATTATTCCTTTATTGATTGTTTCTTTGTTCTTAGAGAAAAATCTGAGCTGTCCTTGCAAATCTTATGAATGTGAGATGACTCTACATGGAGTCTCTACCTTATGAATAATGCTAGAGCTCAAATGAGCATGAAACATGAAATGTTGTGGATCACATGCAATCAAATATAACCAGACAGAAGGGAAGACCAGAATAAAAACTTTACCAAGTCTGAGGCCAAGCCTGAAGGATTTCTGTTGTAGAGATAATCTGCAGAGGTATGTTCTAGGAGTCTTTTTTAATGGCTGTAACTTTATGTCCAATAGCCTACTGGAAAAAGAAAATGAAAAAGGGATAGGGAACTCTAAGAGATAGAAAAGGCAGTACCAGCAGAATCAATTAGATAGCATCGGCATCCACTTCTCTGTATGAATTCAGAACTTGAGCTCCCATTTTGAAAGAGAATTGGTTGTTCAAGGAAGGCCAGTGTCTCACAGCCACCACTTTAAACTCAGATCAAACTTTTAGTGCAAATTGTCATTAGAAACCAAAAAATAAAACCTTACAAGGGAGACATTAGACCAAGGTCTCAAGGTTAACTGGATGCTCAATCTAAAGAAGAAATAAGCAAATATAATTTTTATCCAGCAAACTAATATTTGCCCAGCATCTGGTTAGCATTAAAGGAGACTGGACTATAGGTAGCATCCTGGCAACATTCAGATCTCTCTAGTGAAAGGCCAAGGATACTGATAAATAGGATAGACAGGAATTGGCCCTTCAAAGTTTTAGGCATTAGGGCATCAACTCAGGGCAATTAGACAAGTAGTGAAACACAGCAAGAAGCCTCTTGGACCCCTCCAAGCATTGTGGTACTCATCAACAGCAAGCAAGATATAAATATTAAGGAAGCACTGATTTTCAGTATTTAATACTGTGTGTATTTTTAATCAGTGCTTCTCAAAATTTAATGTACACAGAAGTCATTAGAGGACCTTATTAAACTGTAGCCTCTGATGCAGTTGGTCTGAGGAAGGGCTTTCGCTTACATAGTCCTAACAAGTTCCTAGATGATACTGTGGCTTGAATAGCAAGGACCTAGAACTGTGGTTCTCAACTTTGGCTGTACATTAGCTTGAAACAATCTTGATCCCTGAGTCTTGTTCCAGAAATTTAGATTTCACTCATCTGGATTAGGCTTTGATTTTTGCAGTTCTTAAAGGTCTCTTTGTTGATTCCACTGGGGCCTTACTTGAGGCTACTTCTACTCGCTCTCTAGTGAATTTTAGATCAAAGTTTTTCTTTATTTCTTATCTTTAATTCTACTACCAAGTTTTCTATTCATTACAGGGATTGTAAATGTTCAGAGTCCTGGGCACTTTGACCATGTCTTCAGTTGTAAAACATTGCAGGGTCATAAATCTTGTTTAATTTTCTGTTTTGTAGTTGGATTTGAAAAGTGGTAACACTGTATATCTCAGAAATGTTTCATTTTGCTTTCAAATATATTTTTACTTGCTATGAAAAGTTATTTTAAAATATGTCCTTACACAAATAGTAAGATGAGAAATCTATTTTTTTCTCTTTATTTTAGAAAACATGCCCTGTCTTCAACATATTCCCCGAGACTTCTATTGTGTTTATTTACTTGTGTTGCTTGGCTTGTGCCCTAATGCTGTGTTTGTTCCCCCATTACTCTCCCAGGCTGCAGCCGATTCCAATAACACATTCTTAGGAAGTTGATGTCTTGTTTAATTCCACATATTTCTCTTCTTAGAAAGAGAGGGCAAACAAGGATAGCTATCAGATACAAGACATGCCGAACACAGCTAATCTAGCATTCTATTGGGAAGATCATTGTATGAAGAAGATCCAGTAACTAACTATCTTTCCACTTACATCATCCATTCTCTTAAATCTTTCTCCTTCCCAACTTTCCTGCCTTCTCCACTCGCATTTCACCCCTTTTTTCTATCGTCTTAAAACAGAAGGTCTATATCAATTAAAAGCCTGGATTATAAGGACCATGATTCTCTGTTAAACTGGGTTTTTTTCTCACTGTCATTCTGTAGTATTCCAAAGACAATTTCACCCTAGACACGATGCCTACAACTGGATGGGGCTGCTACCAAAAGATCCTGGTTATGCCCTTGGAGTGCAAATGGCTTGGCATCTTCTAAGGAGTGTTGAGTCAAATACATGTGTGCTTTTCTTCACAAGTTTTTTTAATAAAATTTTAATACAAAGATATTAGCTTTGTTCTCAGAAGACCTATCATCAGGGCATTTCAGACTAAGGATTTTTATTCACTAGAGAGTGGTGAAATAAATTCGGTGATTCTTGATCAGCAATGTTCTTCATACATAAGAAGCATGGAGGTGAGAAGACAAATATCAGAGATTATTTTACATTGATGGATAATGTCTTTGAAAAATGGATTTCCTGTTTCAGCTATGTAGATCCAGATATTTTTACTGTGAATTGTTTTGAAAAAGATCAAAAGCCTCCATTTTAATATGACCAATTTGCCAGAACCCCCTTTTAGTCGGAATCTTCCAAAAATACTATAACTCCAAGATAGTTATAATTTTATAATCTACTGATAAGAAGCCAGCCTGTTCTCATCGCACACAAAAAAAGTAATCTGCCTTTATATTTTTTTCTTGTGACTTCTATAGTAAATGAAAACCTCAAGTTTCCATTTCAAATTCAATTGGAACATCGGATATTATTTGGTTCTCTTTTGCCCAGTTTCTCCTTATTGTCTAATGGACTTCTTAAACATAGAGATTTTTCTCCTTTGCAGTTTATTTTTACCCCCTTTAAATTTTTTGAAGCTGCTGTTTCTTTTATAAGAGGAAGGAAACATCAAAGTTTCTTAAAACGCAAGGCTCGAGAGGAAGAGATACTATAGTGCAGCAGTGTCCTGGACGGCTGTTACCTCTGGTACATCAAGCATACTTCTGAAGGCTTGGGATGTTTGGGAGGAAACTGTCTGGATCCTCACCTTTCTCATATTTCTTCCCTGAAACTGAATGGGTCTACAGCATCCTACAACCAAGCCAATTCTTTCACAACTGTGATCTTCTACTTTACAGAGGATGGCACAAGTCCCACATCATTTTAATCGGGGCAAATACCCACAAGGCGCTGAAGGAATTTGCAATACCAGTATGAATGTTGCAAAACTGAGTGTCATTAGTGACTCAATAACATATCAGGTAGTTTCCGAGTCACACTTTCAAAAAATAGAATAAGGTCAAAATTGTGCTGCCATACTGTAGATTATTAAAATAATTTTGAAGATATAACATATAATTTTGACTACTAGTTCAAAAAGAGTTCCAAAAACTGAGTGACATTAGTGTAACAAAACTCTTTTCTTTTAATTATTAGGGAATCCCTCAGTGATTACATCTATAAAAAAAATGAAAAACTAGAAGAGAAAAAATACTAGACCTTATCTCATTTTGAAATAAGAATTACTTACACTAATGTGGATTGATTAGGAAAATGGCAATATCCATATAATTAAAATAGTCAATATCCAAATAATTAAAATAATTAATAATTAAAAGTCAACTTTTTGCTTTTTATAGCAAGACCTTTATTGGTACATTTAGGTATATTATATATAAGACCTCAAAAATTATAATACATTTATATTGCTTTGAGTAATTATGCACTACTAATGATACTAATGATAACTCAATACAATTTTATCTCTTAAATGGATATACTGGCTCGTGCCTGTAATCCTGGGAGGATGAAGGAGGATGACTGAGGTGTGAGTCCAGCCCGGCCAACTGAAGGACTTAGCAAGACTCTGTCTCAAAACAAGAAAACTTTTAGAAAGGATGTTATGTATGTTCCAGCTCCCCAAGAGGGACGTGCTGTGTATCAACTCCCCATGATGCATGTAATCATTATGTATAGTAAACATATGTTCATAATTTTTTTTTAATTTAAAAAATAAAGAAAAGGGTTGGGGATATAGCTCACTGCAAAGGCTCTGGGTTTAATACCTAGAATTGCAAAAAAAAATGATTTAAAAAAAAACACAAATTTAACCCTTGTAGCTTTATAATTACAGGAAAGATATTGAAATTTTAATCAATAGAATTTGCATAAAGTTAATAAAAACAATTAGAGATGTTGCAATCTGGATATTACATTAGGATAAAATTCAGAGGGCAAAATACAGTGAAACCAGATTACTAAAGTCAGCTTGCTTGTGTATTTATTAATGGATGATGACAGATATGAATTCATATATTTATATTGCATTGGGTACATTTGTGAAGTTTAATTTTATATATAAATACTGATATCCTTTGCAGTTGTTTAATCTCTTGACATAAAATTAAGATACCTAAAAGGGCTACTGTTTGGAAAATAGGTTTTCAATATTTTTCAGAAAGTACACATAAAAACACATTAAATTAAAAATTCACTGATCTAAGCATCTCACGGCCTATTGTCAGGAATTTGTGAAATTACCCAATAAAAGAGTGCTTCTTTCTTCTGCAAAACCCTTTTATGAAACTCCAGCTCCATCATTTCCTATGAGTATACACAATGCTGAATGAAGGGTCTTCTTACCCAGGTTAGTCTTACTTGGCATACTTTAGATGGAGGGAGGAATGACTACTAAAACTGACCAAAGCAACCAACGTAAATTCAGCCCTGTATCAACCTCATAATCAGGATGTAGCCTCCAGCTAGAGATTATTAACAGTGTAAGACATTTGATATTGTAACACTTTAATAATTTTTGGTAACTAGGACCTCTCTTTGGTGAGTACGTGAACCATAAATTGGCAAATGAAATGGAAAAAAATGGCAAAATAGTTCAAATCAGAATTTATTCTGCTGTTTCAGTTCTTGTACATATATTTATGGCCTTTTATCCTATATATCTTAAAATATTGGCAAAGAAATAAATATTTTTCTTAATAACGAAGGAAATGGTCATGAAGACCACCAGTGGATGAGAGTTTTCAAAACTTTCTGAAGAAACTAAACCTGACAGAAACAAAGAGTAAAAGTTACAGTTTCAGATGGTATTTCAGCCAAGGAGGGAGACAAGCACAATTCCGAAAAAGGCTGGAGATTTGAGAGTCAGAAATAGCTCTACAAGGAAGGTTTTTCTGAAATCCTAGGGAATGAACTGCTGTCTTGTTGCTTTTCTTCCAATGAAAATAAATAAAAGGAATTTCTCTAAGAGATAAATCAATTAAAATTTTTATTTTTTTTATCTTAGAGTTATCTCTTTCTATTGCAGTCAACTATATTGATGACTTATACCAGCTAAATTTCAGTTACCCGTTGACATTTCAGGCTGCAAGTTTTTCACAAATGCCTGATGGCCTTTGCTTGTGGGTTTTCACCTAAGAATGAGGTGACAGAAGAGCTAGTAGAAGCTTTGTATATAGAGATGGAGTTTGCCAAATAAAAACTTTGCTTTAGGTTGAACAAATAAAGAGACAAATGTGACATGTGGTCCTTTGATTTTAGAGTAAGGAGACTTTTGCTGTTGGGTTTTAATATCCATGTTTGAAAAGTAAATTGGGAAAAATCCCCAGGAATATAAAACAAAGAACTGTCGGGGCTTTAAAATGTAAGAAAAAAAAAGTGGCAGTAGAGTACATAGAGGAGGCAGAACATCTGTGTAAAGAAAGGCCTAGAAAGACAAACTCAGAAAATGGAAGGGGCGAATTCCAGAGAAACAGAATACAATTTTCTGAAGCCAAAGTGAATATAACTCTACCCTGAGTGGGACTCCTGAAGTCCAGCTAAATGAATAGAAATGGCCCACTACATACATCATAGTAAAATTTCAAAGACTAAGGGTAAGGAGAAGATACTAAAAGCTTTCATGTTATGTGTACAATAATGATAATGACAATAGCAGCTTCCAGTGTTTCGACAACTGAATGCTAGAAAACTAATAATGCCTTGAAAGTTCTGATAGGACTACATTTATCCAATCAGTCAATCCTTTATGAAGGTAGAATAAAAAATATTTACAGGAGTAGAAGACACAGAGTTCTTACTTCTTATTTATATTTTCTAGGAATTAATTTGAACATGCACCCTAGGAAAATGAGGGAGTGTGTCATCAGTTTTCCATTATTGTTAGAAAATATCTGAGATAACCACCTTAAAAAGAAAAAAGATTTATTTTGGCCCCTGGTTTTGGAGGTTTTTGGTCCATGGATGGTTGGCCTCATTGCTTCTCAGCCTGTGGTGAGACAGCACATCATGGTAGAAACAAGCACAGGAGGAGGCCTGTTTATCTGATGGCCAGAAAGAAGATCCTAATTCCCACATTATCTTCAAAGCCATGTTACTAAAGACCTGCAGCATCTACTAGATGGCATCCCTTAAGCATTTCCACCACCTTTCAACAACTGCAAATTAAGGATTGAGTCTTCAACACACGGACCTTTGGAGGATATTTAAGATTCAAACTACAGTAGTGCATAAACACAGAAAAAAGAAAATATGGGACCTAGGGAAATGGTGCTGCTGTCTAAAGACACCGAGGTAGAGAAATCCTGGAAAGACAACATTGCAGCAGAAATAGAGAACAACTCATGTTCTTGGGAGAAAAGGGAGAAAGTTGTTGAATTTCTAGTAATTCTCAACCTTTCTCACACATTGGCATGAATATTAAAGATATCATTTGTCCAGAGCACTAGGCTAAATGGAGGAAGCTGCATATTTCTGGGAAGTGACTTCTCTATGCTCTGTGAATGTCACGGATCCCTTTAATTGACTACAAGTCTGCAGTATCAAGAACATGGCTGATCTGGAGCTTGGTCATGGAACAAGTGGTTGGAAAGCTGTGCATTACATAGTGTGATTAAAGCCTGGAATGTCTTGATAAGGATAACAAGGGATTTATTTTTTTTTTAAAAAAAGAAAATCTAAATCAAATTTTTGCAAGGAATAATTTCTTTGGAGTCATATTGGTCATATTGGCTCTTCAAGGGGGAATATGTAATCTGGGCACCCTGCCTACAGCAGAAAATATTTACATACACATGTTATGATAGTACAATTGATTGATTTTTACATTTTAGAATTAACACATCAGGGGAAAGAAGTATAAGTGGAAATATTCCTAATAATGACAATAAAAGGAAAGATTTAGCTGTTGATGGTTGGATAATAAAACAGAGAGCCAGGAAATGTTGCAGGAAGACTAATGACTTTATTCAGAAGCAAAGAGATACTATACAAAACCCAGGAGTTTCCTGCAGGTTTCTGTCATCAAACTTTGGTACTGAGTTCTGATGAAAATGGAATATAAAATCTTTAACCTGGATGTTCTTGATGAAGGGAGAAGCAATGTAAATCAGCTTAAAAGTAACAAAGGAATAGAAGTTAAAAGCAATTGAAAATGAGATCGGAAAACTCAGAAAGAAAGACATGGATTTCACATTTCTGTTACCAACACTCTATTAGACGTTCTATAAGGAGTGAATGATGGAGGAGTTTATGAATGACTAAATAAGAAACAGGCATCGAAATTCTGTTTGAAGTTTCCTTTCACGGGGGGACTGGATCAGTAAGAGGAGGTAGGGAGATGGGCAGTGACATAAAACATCTGTATCTTCATGTCCCTGTGATTCATGGCAGGAAGTTAATGAATCAGGCCTAAACATGACACTTCAAAAGCTTCCTACAGAAGGGCCAAATTTGGACACATTAGACTAACAACTAGAAGAAGTGAAAATAGAAATTTACCATGGTTCTCCTGACATCAAGAATGGCAGGGTGGAGAAAAGGAAAACATGTAAACAAAGTCTTTGTAAATAGAGGAGGGGGAAGGGGGTGAAGGGAGGGCAGGGGAACAGGGAAGAAATGAGAACCAAGACCTGTCAGGTAAAGGTAGAAGATCCGAATAATAAATGTAACTGTACTGTCTACTTAAAAAGTACCAATAAACTCAATGGGAAAAAATAAAATTAAAAAAAAAGAAGGGTGGTTGGCTGCATGCTCAATAATCATTGGCTAGAAGAATGAATCCGCTGAACGGTGCAGGGATGGAGGGCTGGAGCATTTACGCTGACACTTGTTTACCTTCAAGACTTGTTCACATCGTAGCAGCTGCAACTGCTCATTTTTCCCTCGCGAACTGGATTCAGATTCCCACTCTTCAGAGAAAGTGATTCTATTTGTAACCAATGGGGGAATTCCGATCTGTCTACTGAATGATGGAGCACCACCACTGACTGCATTGGAAGGGGTCTGATGAGGTCCAAAAGGAGGATGTGTGGGAAGCTGCTTTCATCTTTCTCTCATAATTGACAGACAGGCTTGAGGCTTTTGTTCTTGTTTTTTTGTTTTTTTTGTTTTTTTTTTTGTATCAGGAATCAAACTCAGGACCCTATGCTTGCAAGGTGTGGCACCACTGAGCTAATTCCCCGGCCTGGATGGGCTTCGGTTTTATGCAGCGACTGTTAGTAACCACCTCGTGACCAGTAGGAGGCAACACTGAGGAAGAAGCCAAACATCCACAGAAATGGACGAACCTGTGTTCTTGATGTCAGTGAGCTGTCATTAAACAGCTCTACTTCAACATATTTGTATGTAAGATAATAATTTTTCCCATTTTTTTTTCCCATTTCGTTGTGTTGGGGACTTGTTATTTGGTTTCAAAGCATAACAACAAATAAAAGGTCCTTCTAGATTTTTGATACCAGTAAACATATGGGATTGGAAAACTCCCTAAAAATTGCATTTATGAAAATTAAAAACAAAACCACACATAATTTCATCATATTCAGACACAATAATATTTTTAAATTTTTCTTTTTGAATTATTGTGTCCTCTAAATTTTGGTGGCCTGATTTCCAAGCACAATAGTCTCTTCTATGGAGCTGCTCTGATTCTTTTGTCTTCTAAGACAAATTTTGCAAAATCTCATTCCCTTCAGTTCAATAACTTCAGAAGTTTCATTGTATAAACTCTAGCATAAAGGGCAAGTTTTCTCCTGGCAACAAACAGGAAAGTAGATTGCATGGTTATATTTGTTTATCTAGTTTTCTTATCATGATGTTTATCCTTTTAACAAAATGTGAGAAAAAATCAAGAGCAAGAGAGAAGGGAAGAAAATGTGTACAAGACACAAAGTGAAAGGAAAAATGATAAAATAGTCTTTTCAAAGAATAAAGGAAATGAGTTACAGATGTAAAAGAATGGTGAACACAAGGTTTTCTATGGTTTCAGAATTTCAATTAGAGCTCCAAAGCTGAAAAACCCGAGGGACTACCAGACACTTCTGTGAAGGATCCACCAAAAGGCAGCAAAAGGAAAATAATCATCACATTCCTTTGCTTGTACAAGAACTGAGAATTCATACGGCAGGATCATTTGGAGGATATCTTAGATAATGCAGTGGACTATGGTGGTGTTTATTGTATTGCCTTCCATAACCAGTAGGAAGTAGGTAAGGCCAAAGAGACCCCAGAGAGGGGGCTCAGAACACAAATACACACGCACACAGACAAAATCAGAAAAGGAGAGCTCAAAGTGCTTGCTTCCTGCTTTTGAGTGCTTCTGATGAGAAATGGAATCACCATGAAATGTGCTGATTTAACAAACTAAAGACGTGTGCTTTTTATTATAAAATACTTCTGATCACTAGAAAATGGAGTCACATCTGAATATTCTTATATCATCTTTGTTCAAAGAATTCTTTTCCTTAAGCTTGAAGGGTTCTAGGCTTAAGGGGCTGTTGATGTACCTCTTGTAGTGGAGGGGAGGGTACAGAAACTGAGGTGCTGGATCCCTAGAGTTTGCTGAAGCTAATAGAGTGGAAACAGTCTCTGCTGGTGGAGGAGGTCACTAAAGGCCCTTTTTTTGGGACACAAAAGAGTCAGCATTTGAATACCTGCTCTGACAGAGGTTAGTTGACAGATGAGAGAGAACTTCCACCACCTAGGTACAAAGTTCTTTCTTCTGTTCAATTTGTTCATCCTTTCCTGCCCCTCACCCTCCAGGGTCCAGCAGCAACATAAGAAGAGAGGCTGGGAAGAAAGATGAGGAAAAATGAGGTGAAAAGGCACGGAACATACAGATTATGCTGTTCTTCCCAGGAGCAAGTCCTGAATTGGGGACAGGAGAAACTTGGACCTGAATAGTAAAGTTGAGCTATAATTTAGACTGAGCTGTACTTTTATTCTTTCACCTGAGAATGTCTATTTGTGTCTGGAAATAGGCAGGAAGCCCAGAATGTGCCTGGGATACCATCCAGGGAAAACACATACTCTTTGGGTGGGAAAGCAGTGGCTGGAGAAAAGTAACGATGATTCCTGCTTCTTCCTCTGCAGGGAGGCTCATCCATTAAACCTGTCACACTGGGTGAAGGCCTCGGAGCAGACTGCCAAACAAGATCTCCGGGTTTCTAGTCATGGCTTTCACATGAAGCCATTCAGCTCCATTGTGATTCCCACTCCTCCCAAATAGTTTACTCTTCCAGTCTGGGCACAGGAAAAGTGAGCAACTGGCTTTGACCAAGGTTGAGGTTTTGCTGTGAATGTACAAGGAAGGGAGTGAGGAAAAGTGAACTGAGGTTATTTTTCAGGAAATGGCAATAATGATGGTGATAAGGGGAGTTCAAACAGGGAGAAAAGGAAAATAGAGACAGCCGGAGGATGGAGAGGGAAAAGGGTGGTGTTACGGCACAGAGGGATGGGCAGATTAGGAAATGATACAGTTACGGAGGGAACTGCAAGAAGCACCTAGAAGACGAAGCCATGGTGTCCCAAGCATGATGATTGGAACTGGGAGCTCCCAATAATGATAAGACTCAGGGTAGGGCTGGCTGGGTGACGAGGTAGTGGGAAGCAAGACAAGAGAGGTCCGATGGGGGTTAAAAGTACAATATTGTGGATGGATTAAAACAGGTGTGAGTTAGTACTAACTTGAAAAGAGTCAGGCACATTTTTCAGTCTATCCCATGCAAGGCCAAAAAATTTGTTAGTTTCTAACTGTTTTTCTCTTTATTTTTTTATGCCTTGAACTAAAGCTGAATCCATTTTTCCTAATTTAAAGTAACATTAGATTACTGGGTACATTAGTATTAAATACAGGCTTGTTTACTTAAGAGCTCAAAAATTGTTTAGTATCTTAGAAAATCAGATTAAATTCATGATAATTTATATTTATCCTGACTTCATTCAAAAAATACTACAGTTAGGAAGTAGTCTTACAAGTTAAAAATTTCTTTTGAAGAAGATACATAATGTGTTTTACTAAGTAGATCAACTCACTATAAGAATAATCAAATTCATGGTACTTTTTTTGTCTACCAAGGTTTAAAAAAATACCTGTACAAGGTTTGACCATCTTTCTACTTAGGAAAGACCTTTTTACTTAGATTCTCTATCCTTTGAGACTTTTTTGTTGTTCTTATAGGTAGGTGCCTTCAAGTGTAAAATTACATTTGGTCTCACTGATTTTTTATATCATTTACAATAACCCTCTTTTGCAGTCCATTTTGTCTTATATTAATATAGCCACATACAGAGAATGCTTCTCTTTCTTTCTTCCTTTATTCTTTCCTTCTTTCTTTCTTAACCTTACTCTTCCACCCACTTTTCTTCTCTCTCTTCTTCTCTTCCTCCCCACCCTACCTTCAATACAAGTTCTGGATATGTTGCAAGTCAGACCTGAACTCCTGGGCTTGAGCCAATCTGCTGCCTTGTCTCCCAGGTAGCTAGATTTACAGGTTGTGCCATCACACCTAGCTGTTAACCTTTTTATTGTGTTAAATCACATTTTATATTTGCTATTTTAATCATGTTTAAGTTTGTAATTCAGTGATATTAGTTACATGCACATGGTTGTACAACTGTCATCATCTTCTGTTTCTAACATTTTTCATTGAAAAATTGACTCATTTTGAGTTTCAAAATTTTTCTGTATGGTGTGAGGGAGAGGATCTAACTTAATTCTTTATGCATTATGTAGTTTTATGCCTGTTTTTCTTACATGTATATATTATTAGTGCATGTTAATTTTCTAAGCTCTCATTTTGTCCTTTAGAGCTATTGGTTTTTAGCCTATAAATTTGCAAAACAAAAAAATCTTATAACAAGGCACACTCACCTGTAAATAGCTTAAAGCAACATCTAACACTGAAGACATATATCCAGGAACATTCTGAGAATCATTTTGCTACATCATTGTTGAGTGGGAACATGAAGGAGATTGAAGGGGATATAGCTCGAGTTTTCCTTCCTTCTATTTCAAGCATGGTAGGCCACAGTTCTCCCACCCCTAACTAATCTTCATACAGATTTAAACATGAATGCTGTGTTCTAAGTTACATATACCCCTCCCTGCTAGCTGGAGCCACATGTTACTAGGACTTGCTCTATTTCTTTTTATCAGATCCATGAATATAGGCCATCCAACATTCATAAGTTATAAGGAGCAAAGCTGAACTTTGAACCTATTTATTTGTTATAAAGATACTTTTATATCTGGAGGCTTTATTAGTCACATTGACACTATTGCATAAACAAAAAATTGTTATAGTTTTAGCTTAAGAATGTGAAATTAAAGGCATACTTTTTCTTCCTCATTAAATATATTGGTACATTTTAGGTATACAATACAGTGACATTCATCATTGGGAGCTTGTACCTTTACATGATATATCTTTTTTTTAACAGTACAGTTAGATGCAGTTATCATTGGTATCTTGAACCTACATGATATATCTTGGTTCTTAAGATTTCCCCGTTCTCCGGCCCTCCCTTCTATTCCACCACTCCTCCCTGTTTACAGAGGCTTTGTTTCCATTTTTTCCTCTTCTCATATTTATTCCTTTTCCTTCTTTCCTTTTCCTTACCCCTCCTACTTTCCCTTCCCCTTTAAGCATTTTCTTCCTAGTTCATAATATCAATCACACATTCTGATTATCATTTACATTTTCAGTTTCGCACACCACAGAAACTATTCAGTATTTACACATATGTGTCCTATTTATTTCACTTAAGAGTATGGCCTCAATGTGCATCCATTTAGCTATAAATGTCTCTAGTTTCTCCTTCTTTATGGTTGAGTAGTACTCTATTTTATGGGGGAAAAAAAATCTTCTTTATCCAGTCTCTAGTTGATGGGCATTTGAGTTGTTTCCAAGTTTTAGCTATTATAAACTGTGCTGCTATAAACATGAATATGCATATCTTGCTGTGGTATGATTCTTTTAATTCTTCTGGGAAAGTGCAAAGCAGAGGAGTAGCTAGGTCAAATGGGACCTCTAATCCTAGTTTTTGAGGTATTCCATATTGATTTCCACAGTGGTAGTATCAGTATACATTCTCACCAGTGATGGAGAAAGGTTCCTTTTCCCCACAACCCCATAAACATTTATTGGTTGATTTCTTGACAGCAGCCATTATTTCTGGTGAGGAGGAATCTCAGTGTTGTTTGCATCTGCATCTCTCAAATGACCAATGATGTTGAACATTTTTTCACATGTTTGTTTGCTATTTCTACTTCTTTGTCTGCAAAATGTCTGCTCATTTCAAGTGCCCATTTTTGAATTGGGTCTTTGTTTGGGAGGTCTGATTTTTTTAAATCTTTATGTATTCTAGATAGTAGTCCTTTGTCTGAGGAACAGACAGTAAAAATTTTCCCTACATTGTACATTGACTTTTAGCTCTATTGGTGGTTTCTCTTGTTGCACAGAAACTTTTTAATAAGATGAGATCCCACTTGGTGATGCTTTGTGCTAGTTCCCATGCTACTGATGTTTTGTTCATAAAGTCTTTTCCTACGCCAATGTCAACAGTTCTACCTGATCTTCCAGCAAGTTTAGTGTTTCTGCTTTAATATTTAGATCTTTGATCCAGTTCAATTTTAGTTTAGTGCATGGTGAAAGATATGGGTCTAGTTTTAATCTGTGGCAGTTTGAAATCCAGTTTTTGCAGCACCATTTATTAAAGAGGCTATCTTTCCTCCAGTAAAGGTGGTTGGCTCCTTTGTCAAAGAAGAGGTGGCTGAGTGTTTCTGGAGTTGTTTCTGCATCTTCTAATCTATTCCACTGATCCTTGGCTCTGTTTCTTTGCCGGTACCATGCTGTTTTTACCACAGTGGCTTTGTAGTATGGTTTCAAGTTGGGGATTGTGATACCCCCTGTCATGTCTGTGTTGGCTAGAATTGCTTTTGCTCAGTTTTGGAAATATGGTTATTTTCTGATATCCTCTTCTATCTCTTTTTTTCAGAGTACCACAGTTTTTAATGTAAAGGTCTTTACTTCTTTTGTTAGATTGATTTCTAGATATTTCATTTTTTGGATGCTATTATGAAAGGAAATGCTTCTCCAATTTCTCTCAGTGAGTCTGTTCTTTGTGTACAAGGAGGCTATTGATTTTTTTAGTGTTGACCTTGTATCCACCTGCTCTGCTGAATCTATTAAGTCTAGAAGTCATTTGGCAGAGTTTTTTGGGTCTTCTATGTAGAGTGTCATAACGTCATTCCTTTCCTATTGTTGTTCCTTTTCTTTCTTTCTCTTGTCCAATTGCTGTGGCTAATGTTTCCAAACCATACTGGATAGGAGTGGTGATAGGGGGCACCCTTGTCTTGCTCCTAATTTTAGTGTGAAAGATTTCTAAAGGCATTTTTTAACTAGTCCTTATACATAGGGAAGTTTGGAGATGTCTTTAGAAGCTAAGAGAGCTAAACATTTACCTTGGAGGATATTTAAAAAATATTTTTCTATATTATATGAACTCAAAAATAGATAAAGCAAAACAATTCAACCAATTACTTCTTTGAATAATGATACAAGATTTTTTGTAGTACATATAAATGATAATTTTTAATAAACTAATGGACAGTGGAAGAGTTGTATAAATCAATCTTCTTCAATCAATTCTTCTTCCCATACACCTGGATCCCATTGTTATTACTGTCAAAAATATGTATACTGGGCCAGGGATTTAGCTCAGTGGTTCTGCTGCCCAGTTTGCAAGTACAAAGACCCAAGTTTGATCCCTAGTACAAAAAAAAAAAATGTATGCTGTATATATGCACAAGTGAAAATTCCCCATGATGCAAATGCAATACATTTGCAAACATGCAAACATGTACTAATTTAAAAAAGAAATTTTAGGTCTGGTTCATGCAAAAACACTTCCTCAATTCTGATCTTCCATTTCTCTGTGTAAACTTCATATCTTAAAATATTGTTTCAAAGCAAGAGATGAGAAGTTTCGTTGTTAGTTAGAGTTCAAGTGCACATCAGGACACATTTTTTTCCTCTGGATACTTCTGCACAAATGACCTCCTCGTCTCCTGTCTCCTTGGTTTCCTCGTGATAGTACTTTGCTTTCCTCTTCCCAGCTGTGGATCTGACTAGGTGAAGTCACGAGCATTTCAGTCTTTTCTCTAGTTTTGACTTTTACTAGCCCTACCTGCCTGCCCAAGGCCATCCACATTTTTTAATTTCCAGAAAGCCTATCCTACTTGCATTGATTAGAATTTTGCCAACTTTTTCAAAGGCACTTTCTATACTCATAAGCGTTTGTCTTTCAAGACTTTTAGGCCTCATTTGCTCTCTCTGTCTCTCTGGACCTGAGCAGAGTTTAATCAACTACTGAGGGAGCATCTGAAGTTTTGAGCATCTGAAGGAAGCATTAAGTTTTGATTCCATGTTCCTTGTAGAGAAGTGATAATTTAGGTTTTCAATCTTTTTACTCAGGCATTTGCTACATGAAGGGGCTGCTAAATAATTAATTTTAGAAATTTGCTTATTGGAAAAATGAAAGACTCAAGGACCAACTATTGCCTAAAACAACTAACTACCTCCCTAGCTAGGCATGTGGGCGTGAGTACATGAACATGAGGATGTTTTCAGAGGGTGGAGAGAAAAAAATCTGGTTAAGGCACAATTATGGAATGTGCAATGATAATTTAAACACAGTTATGCTCTAAGAACAGCTTATAGTATGATGTTACATGCAGATATGTACACAAACACTAAGAAGAACATAGAGTAGCCTGGGTGTATCTTTTGAGTGTAGACGAAGGGCAGCTGCTTGGCAGTACAGAAAGAGTGACAGGTTTTATTCAAATGGACCTGATTTCAAATTGCGGCTCATCTCTTTTACAACCTTGGCCAAATGGTTAACATTTGCTGAGCTGCAGTTTCTGGGTCTCCAAAGATTAGCAGCTTCTAAATCCTAGGGTTACAATAAGGAGGAAAGATAAAGCAGGTAATGTAACTAGCACATGTTGGGGTAATAAATGAATTATTATCATGTAAACAGCCAGGAGCTGCAAGTTTGCAAATTGAGTTCTCTGCAATTATACCTGGAATACAAAATCAACAGTCTCTGCACCCAGTGGCAAACTGATTGTTATTCTAAGAAACTGGTGGTTTTCAGGGCAAGGGTCAGTTTTCAGTGTTGTTTAAGCAACGTTGGCCACTGCTGTTGGTGGCTCTGAGGTCAGCAAAACCTGCAAAAACAAGGAGCCAACTGAAAAACCCTATAGTTTAAAATAGGATGGTCTAATCATAGGAGAGGAAACTCTTAAGATTGTGTTCCCTACTCAGAAAGGTTTTGACATCTGTACCTGAAAACTGTGAACTTTTTTAAAAGGTTATATCTGTATGTGCTGCCATAAATAAATGTCAAAGGCATATTGATGTGTGAAAAATTATAATGAACACCTGAAGGTTTCATTTCACAAATCCATTTCCTCAGCCTCTGGTAATGGAAATGTATTTTATCTGCAGACCATCTCTTCCCTTTCATAAGGTTTCCTTGCCAAAAGGCTGGTTTCTGAACAAAGCTAGGCAACCTGACACTTTCCTGGGAGCTTGACTCTTAAAAGACATCTAGAACCGCATAAAATGGAGCAGAGATGATATATGCCTATGACAGTGACCTAAAGAGACTCCATCAGTTCCTGCTACAGTAAAATCCAGAACTGCCCTGATGATTGTCCTTTACCAAAGTCTTTACCTCATTTTTTCATCCCGAGCTTCAATTCTTGCTTATGGAAGATAGGAATTAACCTTAGAACATCAGTGGGCATCCTTTCATGTCCTCTACATATAAATCTGATCCCTTACAGTTTTCCCATGAAATTATTCTTCTATTTAAACTATCCCTAATAGATTTCTGTTGGTTCCAAAGCAAAGTAACAAAATAAAATATTGTGTCTATTTTTATGTGTGCATTTTAATTCATTGGCTATAATTTATATTTTTAAATGTTTTTTACAACATGCATTATTTTTGGAAGTAAAAAGTGCGAATACTTTTTTAAGAGATAAGTAGCTGGAAGTGTTCTTTAAGATGAAAATAAACCTCACTTGAATCCTCTTTGCAAATGAGGAGCAGTTTTTACTGGGAAGAGGGGACAGCATTTACAGCAAACTGGCCACAAGATAATCTGAGGGAAGCAGAGAACACTATTAGAAGGGGAAGAGAAACAGGAATGGAGCCTTCAGAGGTGTCAGCTACCACACCACCTATGTGAGACTGGCTTGGACTCTCGTCACTTCTACAATCCATGGATATTCAAAACCCTATCTGGGCATTCTGTAAATATCCCAGAGAGATCATATTTCATTCTTGGAGTAATCTTGGCAATTTTGTATACTGCTTCTGTTCTGTCCCATATAATTCAAATGTAGCATTCATTTCTTTCTTTCTTCAGCTTCTGACTGTAGGGGGTAACATTAAATACGACTTGGGAGCTTAGCATCTTACCTGGATAGGTGGAGGAGGTCACAAAGATGGGTCCTGTTATCTCGGATCCACTATCTTGCTAGCTCCTTTCTTCCTCCACTCTGCAAAATTCTTTCCAGAATTCCTAAATGCTGTTATCTTCTCTTACACAAAGAAATGTTCCTTTGTCTGTGATGTCTACCCACCAGCCCAGGATCCCATATATTTTTTTCAAGTAGATCAAAATAGATTTTCATCTTATTTTTCCCAGCAAATTCTCTTTCTAAGAGGATTTCTGATGCCACTCATTAAGAATAAGTTTTTCTCCACTTTTAATATTCACATGTAATACAAAACGCGGAAGTAATCTGTGTGAATGGAAGAGATACAGTGTCTATGGGGGCCAAGCAAGAGGAGGAGACCTTGAAATTTTAAAAATAGAGAAAAAATCTATCAGCTAATTTTCTCAGCTGGAGAACTTCCACAACGGCTTAATCCATTCATTGATTCGGCAACTATTTACTGAGTGCTTACTACTCTATGTTCCCAGAGGCAATCAGCTAGGTGATGGAGAATTTAAAGATAATTGGAACATGATTTGAGGAGTAAAATTTCAGGAGGAGACACATGCATAAATTGATAGACATAAGTCAGTGTTAAAAATGGAAAACTGTAAAGTTGAAGTAGTTTACGTGCAGAAGCCCAGACCTGTACTGAATGTGGAACCCAGGCAGAAAATAAGTGGAGAAGCATACATCATGTCTAAATATGTCAAACATAAATCATGCTAGCAGACTGCTAAATAGAATATGCTGTACTCTCTTACCTTGATGAATAGAATTTGGTAAAACTTGACAGGCCAGGAATTCATTTAAAATTCTGGGACTCTCACTCCTTGGCACCCTTACGAACTACAGCGGTTCAGGGTAGGTGGTTTGTGGCTTTTGGCCTGGAATCTTGGAAACCTCTTCTCATTTTCCTGCCACCTATCCCTTTCTATACTTATATGCCTGTGGACATCCATGCCATGTGTCTAAGCTTTGGCCACAGCTCCCACAAGCAGCTGCCCCAAGGTCACTATTCAGCCTGGGTAGCTACACCTATGGCCGTGTTGTCTGTAGGAGCAAAGACGGAGGAAAAAGACCTACCCAGGCTCTGAATGTGGATGCACACCATTTAAATAGGGATCCCAGAACCCCAGATATCTAAACATGGACCAGAAGAGGGGTACATCTCTGGATGGGCCCATCTAGTCTATTCCAGGACTCTCCAGCCTGCAGCTGTAATGTCTTACATTTGTAAGACACAAACAGACAAGAGTTAGAGAGAGACTGAAGCACATTCTTCCCCGGGTCAAAATGCATTATCGCTTAAGCTATTTTACCACATTGTTCTCGAGATGAATCACCCTAAAATGTTGCAGCACACCAGATTCACATTCACTAGTTTTGTGCAAGAGTAGAATAAATATGTTTATTTGTTTTTTAGTCCTCATCTGATGAATTCTTGGAAAACTTCTATTTTTGGACTTGTAAAGCATTACAGTTCTATTTTCCAATGGCTATATAGGCTAATAAGCTACTACCAGGGAAAAGAAAATGGAGAGAAATTCTTTTTGGCTGCAAATTCCAATTTAGTCTAAAGTATAATAGAGCCATTTTCAAAGACAAAGGACCATGTGTTTTCAAGCATTTCTTCCAATCAGACGTTTTCCTATCAGCTGGCTGCATTTACTTACTACCATCTGCAGTCCAGGCTTGTCCTGGATTATTTTTCATCAGGGTCACAAGGAAATAACACAGCCCAGGTTGAGCCAAAGCAAGGTAACTCCTTCACTACAGAAATGCTGTCTCTGCTCTCCTGCCCATCTTGTCTTCACCTCAATTCACAATTTTGCTTGGATTTCTGCTGATTTTTGAGTATTTCTTTTTCTCATCTCTCAGCTGCTATAGATATTCCAGTTTCTCATAATTTCCATCATTTCTGGCCCCTTGCCTTCTTTTGTTTTCTAGTAGTATGTCCTCCTGACTTCTGTTGGTTCCCCAGCCTGTGATAACCTAAATCAGCTACAGCAACCGACCCAGCTTCCTCACTAGAGCGAGCCTCACATTGATTAGTAGAGTGAAAATGAGCAAGCAGTAATCTACTGAAACAAAACCCCTATCTCCAGTCCTGATTCGCTTAAGCCAGAGTAGTAAGGATGAATTTTATTTCTGAATTATTTAGATGCTTCTTTTCCAATACTCATCTTTTCTTGTACTCATCCACAGGAAACCTATGTCCACCCCATACTATGGTGATCATCGATATTATGTAAAATCATGAATCCAAGCATATCTGTAATACTGTCTCTCTACTCACTTTCAACTATTCCCACCTGGACTTCACCAGAACCTCTGATTTATTGATCTTTCCATGCTAAGAATTTCATTCTGTTCCTTTCTTTACTTCCTTCTTTGTCCATGTTACATACCTGAATCCTTTGTCTAAAACCATTCTTGGGCTGGGGATTTAGCTCAGTGGTTCCACCACCTGCCTTGCAAGCCCAAGGACCTGAGTTTGATCCCCAGTACCAAATAAATAAATAAAATAAAAAGCATTCTTTTCCCCCAATCTTTTATGTCTCTGCATTTTGTCACAGCCAACCTGGGATCAACCCTGCTTCTGGACTTTCTCTCTGGCAAAATTCAGCATTATAATTGCTGAAGAAAATCACAGAAGAGGAAAATTAAAAATCTGTAATCACTAACTTCAAGTGAGCCCTCAAATATACATGTTTGTCCTACCAATCTAATCATCCCAGCTAACTGGCTCCTCACTTCTCCATTTCCTCGACACAATAATGCCTTCCTACCTTGCCCCTACTATGCTTGGGCATTTTTCTCCCTTTACAAAAAACAATGAAGCCTTAAGAGAGAATCCCCTCAATTTTTAGTTACTGATTCTGCAAAACTACAGTTGTTCTCAAGACACTCACCTCATAACCTCACAATCTTTATGATACACCTACCTTAGCCTTCTTTTATATCTTCTAATGTTTTATTGGAAACTTCTATAGCGTTAAGGATCCCTAAACTTATTTGATAAATTAGCATTTCCAAGCTCCCTGGATCATACTTTAAGAGGAAGGCCCTAGAATAAACCCTCAGGTGAGCCAGGCATGGTGGAGTGTGCCAGTAATCCCAGCACTTAGGAAGTAGAGGCAGGAGGATTGGCGCAAGCTCAAGGCCAGCCTGGGTTGCATAGTGAGATAAAAGGCCAGCCTGAACTACAAAGCGAGACCTTGTATCAAAATAAAATAATCCAGGAAGTCATGCTTAGTATCAGGAAGGACTAGGAAAAATACAATGATCTCTCCTTCTGCAAGGTTGTTCAGATGTTGGCTTGGAAGCTCCTCTCTTTCTTCTCTACTCCACCCCATCACACCCTATTGACTTTTACTCACTTTCCATCTCTCCACTCAAACACTGAATCCATAAGAAAGCTTTCATCATAAACCCCAACCCACCCTAAGCGGCACCACCACCAAGTGTTAGAAAGGTCCTTTGTCTAGGCTTACAGGGGACCACGTTTCCTCCCTTATTGCACTGACCCAAATTTAGTATCATGCACTCATTGTGTGACAGGTGCAACAGCTACTGTTGTTTATCGTTTCCACAATATCTAGCATTATCTGCCCCCCCATGAATCTATATTTGAATGAAGAAATTGAGAACGAGTTAATAAATAAATTAGCTTTTTAAGTTGATAAACAATGTTGGAGATTAACAAATTATAACCTCAGAATAAAATTACCCAGCCTCTCCGGATATTTTCAGTGTTGGGCAAACCATTCCATTGCTAAATAGTGATACAAAATTTATTTTTTAATTAAACTCAAGCCTATCCCCTTGTAAATTCCCCCCAATGCTTACAGTTCAGCCCTGCTGGGAATATCAGCCTGTTTCTTCTTAGTGGTATTCCCTTCCAATATTTGCATACTTTTAGCATGTGTCTTGTATGCTTTTTTTTCTCCAACATCAATAAACACAGTTGCTTCAACTGTTCCTGATTTGAGACAGTTCTCAGATTCAATTATTCTTTCTGCAGTTTCAGCACACTCTAATGAGCGCAGAAACATGATAGAAACAACAGAGCCACAAAAATCTCACATCTTCACAGTAGTATCTATAAGTCATTACTCTGAGAAGATGAGTCTGTTTCCTTCCTTCTACCAGTTAGACTTTAAATTACAAACTCATTGAACCACCAACCTGCAATATCTCGAAGAAAGATCATACCTACAAGGCAATGAATTCACAGGACTTGTGGGATTTATTGCAAGTACTTTTATTGGAGTAATTTGTTGACAAATGCTCAAGAAGGAACACAGAGTAATCAGTTATAATAAAACCTTAAGGAGATAATTTCCCCAAATGCTGTCTAGGAGAAAAACTGAGATTCCTTGACTAAAGGTAGGTTTTCTGTTCCTTCTCACTAATAGTTTTTATATGTCGTCTCCGGAGAAATTTCAGATGTTTCAAATCTAAACCTACATCAAAGCTGGGATTTATAAAAATAGCAAAGGAGTTCTATTTATCTCCATCCACTAATCCTAGCCAGCAGCTGAAAAGAATTGGAGTTTAAATCCTATTACTGTCTCACAGCCCCCTGCCCCTAGGCCACAATGTCAAGTTGATACAATTACCTTGGGATGAGAAAGAAGTCTGTCACATTGACCAACTGTTTCCAGTGTTCAGAAAGAAGGGACAATTTTGTCTTACAGATTAAGAGAATTATACTTCTTTCTAATAACTGGAAATCTTTTCAAGGATCACTTTTATAGGTTCGCTCTAAAAATGAGAGGCAGAAGAACAATGTTACTGCTTGGTTTGGGGCTCAGGAGGCCAAGTGCCACTTAAGGGAGGGGTGCAGAGAGCTACTTACTGTGTGTTCTAAAACAGCGATACTATTAACGAGTCCAAGGAGAAAGAAGTGGCAGCTGCAATTTGAATATAACCCAATTGTCCATTGCGTTGGGACAATGCAAGTATCCCAGATCCAATGTTTGTCAATTGAGAAAATTAGAAACAGAGCTGAGGCACTAGCTGTAAGAGTGGAGAAGAAAGGGTTTATAAAGAATGAAATTCACAGAAGCGGCAAACATTGGTATTATCTCATACACTAACAAACTTCATTGTGCTCAATGCTAACATTTCCTCTTGCTATGGCTAAACACTAAAGAAAAGTTTGAATGGCTTAATGATTAGGGTCCAAGACCCCATTTGTGACTATTCTGGTATGCACAACCCCCTCTTCAGGCAAGCTTAGCTTCTAAAAGTTTCTTTCACCTTTTTTCTTTGTTCTGTCTTTGCACCTACTGTTTCCACACTCTGTTTTCTGTACAGTCAAATCTTACCTAGAATTAGAGATTTGAATTAAATACTTTCCTTTCCCCTAAAGCATTTCCCGATCCTCTCAGCTGAAAGTAATCTTTCCTCAGAACTCATCTGAAATTTTTCCTGCCTTTCTTATGGCATTGATCCTTTTTTTCTACGCACATTCTATTTACTTTTCTATTATGTAAAGTATGTAGAAACTGGGATTACATCATATTTATTTCTTCCCAGAATCTTTCACATAAACAGAGGGAAAGAAGAGATGTATTCTAGGTATGGAAGACACAAAGGAAAAATTTCATACATATGACTAGAAAGGAAGAAGAAAATCTTGGCCAATGCACATGGAACCAGTAAATTTAGAGGAACCTTGGATTTTCATAACCACATCCACACTATTTTACAGCGTGTGCCATCAGACTCAGTAAGAACACTCCCACCTCTTCACTGCCCTCCTATTAAAAAAGAACCTAGAGTTCTTTTTTTCCCAGAATTCATAAAGTAAAACACTGGTAACCATGACTAGATAAAAATTTTAAAATTTAACATATGCAAAAAATACCCATCCACAAAAAACAAAGACATGCTTTTTAAAATGGAGCAAACTCATACTAATGTACCTATTAAGAACTGATGATTTATTAAAAGCAAATAGCTCCTGCACATTAAAGTAATCAATATGGGTTAGTGTAAGCATTCCGGTGAAGGAATTGACAAAACTTTGAGAGTTTCAATAACCATAACCATTTGGAGGGAAATTTGAAAATGTCTACCAAGATGGCTCTAATTGCTTGTTTGGGGGCTATACCGTTGACTGCATTAACAATTTTGCAAAGGTACTAACTACTTGAGAGACGTTGTACCATTCCTATTACGTTGAGTCATGTGACACACAACTCCATGATGTCCCACTCTTGCGGTTGTCAAGCTTGGTAACTAGGTTAGTAATCTCTGTATCAGTCTCTTGTAATCTACATTTTTCTTTTGTAACTGATTACTAACTATCACGGTAACTCAGAAAACATAGGAAGATCTGTTCTCAGCAACATTTTTCCTAGTGGTTTTAATATCCACCGAGGATCTTTGTCCCATTTAATTAGTTTACATTAATGGTGGCAAAATGGCCATTTGTTAGTTTGCAGTTCTCCATAGACTCCTTGGATGATGCCAAAGCCACGGGGCTTAGCAACCATGACCTGAACCTGCAAAACTGAGAGCCAACATGAACCTTCTCCCATTAAAGGATGATTTATCCTAGGCACTTGTCACAGCAACACAAACCTAACTAATGCACAGAGTTTGCTCTTTTTGAAATACTTATTTATAAAAGTTTAATTATCTACATACTTAAAATTCAAAGCTAAGTAAAAGTTATTCTTAAATAGATCTTACTCTTGTCATTATTTGATTTCTGATGATAGCCAGTCTTTTAGACTGTAAGGGAAAAAGGAGCCCTTCTACACTGTGGGTGGCAATAGGTACTAATAGAAGCACTATGAAATAAGTAGGGAAATTCCTCCCCAAAAAGCTGAAAATATAAGCTGTATTTGGCCCAGTTATCCCCCTTTTGAAATCTTCCTGAGTTAAAGATATCATATTACAGGAATATGTATCCATATTTATAGCATAAAATGCATACTCATATTTATAGCAGCACAATTCATAATAGCTAAGTCTTGGAAACGACCTATACATCCATCGACAGGTGAGTGGACAGGGCACATTGTATTTGCACACAATGGAGTACTATTCTGCCATGAAGAAGGATAAACTTGAGTCTTTGCAGGAAAATGTGTGCAGCATGAGTTCAAAATGTTACGTGAAATAAATCAGACACACAAACGTAAATATCATATAATGTCTCTATTGTGAGAAACCCAAAATATAAATAAAGAGCAAAATAAAAATAGGCAATAGCAAATAGGGAGATAGGTCTTCTGCTAATGAGGAGGGGATCAAGAGATGGAAGGAGGGCAGAGGGGAGAAGGGTATAAAAAATGAACTGAGCTGGGCTATGCACATAAACTGACTCTCAACAAGAAATGTAATCTTGTGTACTGCAACAGGTGATAATAAACACAAACACTGAAATAAATAAATAAATAAATAAAACAACGAAAAGAGATCTCACTTCTGTTCAGTTCCATTCCTTGGCCTCCTATGCACCTCTGACAGACAGTCATTTTCATTCTGTGTTGGGTCAGTATATCCCAGAAATCCCTAACAGTTTATAGAGCTCTTCTTCATTCTTTTAAAAAATGGTATAGCATTACATCATGTGAATGTTTCATCGTTTATTTAATGATCTTCTGTGAGTGGGCATTTATACTGTTACCAATACTTTGTTTATATCAATAATGCCACAGTGACAAATCTTGTGCATGTAATATTGCTTCTGTTTTTTGTTATAGCTTATATGTTTGAGGTAATATTCCCAGAAGAAAGTGGCTTTCTAAAAGGCAAATTCATTGAAAGAGGTTAGGTATTACTACTTTCTTCCATGAGTTTATACCACTGTGATGGTTTTGAGGGGCAGAGTATGTGTGCCCAGGGGACGGCATCTAGAGGAAGATTCTTTTCTAATATCTCTATACATGTTTTTGTCTTGTCCAGGTTGGCTCTGCAATTAGGGCTATAATGCTGAGATGTCCCCCCCCCTTAAATTCATTACTGTTTTATGTTCAGGAAACTACTAACAACTGGATCTGAAAAAAATTGGTGACTTCACATCCACTTCTCTGCTATATACCAGGATTCTTCTCTTCCACCACAGCATCTTCACAGGAGGAGTTCCTTGGAGCTTATACCCTCTGTGATACATTTACTGCTGTAGGGGAGGCAAAATGTCACCTCTATTCTCTGTGGGCTTTTTAGGCTGGGCATTATGTCTGGACATGAGCAATCAGTAGGAGAAGGGACACAAACTTTTTGAAACTTGTTAGGTAGCACAGGAGCCTTAACGAGTAGATGAAGACCCATTGACACAGAGTTGAACTCTTATACACCAAACTGGACAGAGTAGTAAATTATGACACTAGGGTGTAATAAAGGTAATTCAATGGTTAAAGAAGTAACCATGAGATAAGGAGTGGTTTAACAAGAACTGCTTGTGAAGATTTCCGTTGGTCTCAATTTCCCACCTTCATGATAGGCATGGCACTTTCTTTCTGGCATTTCATCTCAGATTTTAAGAAGCAGGATAGCCAAAGTGATTATTTTGCCCCAGGTTGAACTTAAAGAGGTCAATCTACGAGAGTGGCATATTTTGAGGTGAGTTCTAAATGGTACTGCTGGTCTGGTACCAGGTGCTACACCATTCCCTGTGCTTCTGGCGCCAAACATTTTTAACTTCTCTCAGTTCCTTCTTATACATTTTAAAGCATCTGCCCCTCCACCAATTACTGTGAGCTCATACATATTACATAACACCTTTCATATTTAAAAAGAAAATAAACTCTCTTTGAGATCCTTCTAAAATTTTGCTCTCTTCCTAGTCCAATTTTCCAAAAGCTTTATCTTCAGTTGCTAATTTCCACTGCACAGTTCAGGACATACCAGAATGTCTTACTCCTGTAACACTTCACACAAATCTTCTGGTCTTGAAGATCACCAGCCAACACTAAGTGACCTACACACCGGACATTTTTCTCTCATTTCCATTGTCCTTTGCAGACTTTTGACACAGCCAACCCCTTCATTTCTTAGATCTTCTATTTTTTTGGTAGCTTCTAATATCCTGATGTCCCTTATTCCTTCTTTCTTCTTAGAATGCTCTTGGTAGTTTTTGTTGTGGGATTTGCTTGCATAACTTCCAAATACAGGCTCAGAATCAAACCACTGTTTCTTGTCACTGCTCTGCCTAGTGATTTCATCTGTTCCTGTACCCTTGGCTAGTGACACTATACTTACTTTTCTCCAGCCAAACTCTCCTCCCTGAGCATTTGAAGCACAAGCTTACTGAGGACTTGGCAGCTCTACTTTATGGCTTTACCAGATATCACAAATATAACATGCACAAAATGGAACTGCTAATTGTTCTCTCCAAACCTATGTTCCATATACTGGGGTCAAATTGGATTTTACCTTTTTTCTTAAATTCCCAAATTTAATGTTTATTGCACCACAGGGCTGCTATAACAAAATAAAACACAACACTGGATTTTGTAAACAATACCTATTTATTTTTTCATAATTGTTAAGGTAGGAGTCTGAGACTGAGGTGTCAATCTTGATTTGAGGCGGCTCTTCTTGGCTTAAGGATGGCTGTCTTCTTCCCGAGTTTTGGTGTGTGTCTGTATGCAAAATTCCTCTTCATTAAAGGCCATCAGTAACATTGAGTTAGAGCCAGCCTTATGACCTTGTTTAACCCAATTTTTTTTCTTATGAAAGCTCCTGAATACAGTCACATTTCAATGTGCTAGGGGCTGTGACTTCAACACAGGAATGTTCTAAGGACACAGCCCATCCACTTGGGGTATACTTCAGCTCATAACACAATTCAAAAGCAAATGTTGATCACTGTGCTGTCAAAATGTCCCCAAACAGGTGCATCTCCCCACTTCTCCTGCCTTCACTGTAGTTCACGATACTGTGATCTCCTGCCTTCCTTACTGCCGCAGGCTAAGAACAGTCTTCTCAGTCCACTCCTCACTGGTCCCCAGTTTCCTCAGGTGGAGAGAGAGATCTTCCATGTGTGAACAGACCAAGTCCCTGCCTGAAGCACTTCCTCTCTACCAAGAAACCTTTGGTTGCTTTGACGGGATATGGTATAACCAAACCCTAAATCCCTTGCTTGTCTGGCGTTTGACTTATTTCTTCACCGACATCTCATCTTACTGTTAACAGCCACACTGATTTTATTACACAGGTACATTTGGGTTCTTTCTAGTCTGCATAATTAGTTTCCTTTTTGTCCTTTAAGATTTAGCTTAAATGTCACTTTTATAAGGAAGCATCTCATAAGATCCTTATTAAGGACAAAAATTCCATCTTCTTTTTCTCTTATTTTCATGTTTGCTTCATTCATAATACATATTGCTATTTGCTGCCTGCTTTCTGGCTTTATTGGCTGATTGCCTCCACTCCTGGAATATTTTTCTATTTCTACCCAGCACTTATCACATTGCCTCCCAAATGGTAGCCACTCAATAAATACTTTTTGAAAAGAAAAGTGAAAAGTGAATACAAGAGTGCTTTGCTTCATGAGACCAGAGACTATTTCAGTTTGTCCATCCATGTCCCATTGCCCAGTATAAGACAGACGTTCAACAGACATGTGTTAGCTTAATTAAGTAATCTTGGTCTTACAGAGAGGAGCCTGCGGTTTTAGGCTTTAAATGACTTCTAGGAGAGGAGAAACAGGATTTTCAACTCCAATTCTCTAAATATCAGCTCTGGAAATATTAGAGGTTATCTTATTTAACTGCCAGATTTTGCAAGTCAAGGAAATGAAGCTCAGGTGGTGAAATGACACACCTAGCTATTTGTTTTGGTCTCCATGGCAGGGCCAGATTTGTGATGAGCTAGCTGGGTAAACTTCCTCTAGATACTCTCTCCATACTTAATTTTCCCTATCAAAGCGGTCAAGAAGTTACAGCCCTTCTTGGATTCTTAGCATTCCTGGATCCAAGCATTCATTTGAGCTCAGAACTCTCAGGACTTCCTTTCTCAGTTTGTTCCTTCTTTTCCCCCACCATTTCTCTTTTGTTTTAAGGTTAGGGAGGAAAACTAAGTTGGAGTACATATACTTGGCTCTGCACTTCAGTGAAACCGTTAGAAAAATAAAAAGAGAAAAAAGTATAAAATTTCTCCACTTTTATGTACCTTAGGAAGAATAAAATGCCTGCCTTAGCAACCTCTAAAGGAATGTTAAAAGTTGCGTTTCCAGCTCTTAGCCATAGCTGAAAAAGTATGTATACAAGTCATTCAGAAGAAATATCATTAATCAATCCCTGTAATGAGGCAATAAATGGGAAAAGAAAGGAGTAAAATAATATTCGTAGCAGTAACTGAATGTGAAATTCCTTGGTGTGCATGAGAGCAAACAAATACTTGCATTTCTGAGGTTTTCACTTTATTTTAACCACTGGCATCGAGTGACTTATACTGCAAGAAGACAAACCGTTCTTATTTACACTCAAAATGTCAAATCCCATTTGCACTCAAAATGCCATCACCTTGCATAATTTCCCAACTTAACCTGCACAGAAGAGAAAAGCTAAAGGCAGAATATGAGACTGGGAATGTTAAATCCAGCCCCCTTTCTCTGCTGCCTTGATCAAATTTGCTGCAACCATTCCAAGATGGAAATGTTTTGAATTCTAAAATAGCTTAACACCAAATGTGTCATAATTAATCTGAAACTATATTTAGAATGATGAAATTTGCCATGAAATCTGAAATATGCTTCAAATGTCAGTCTTATTTTTAATTAATATGCCAATCTACCTTTGCAATAATCAAGTTTTACAGTCTCCCAGCACTAGATAGCTTGGATACTGCCTTGTGAGTGTGTTTTTTCCTAATCTCACAATTATGATAATGTCCTTCTCTCACATCCTTCCTTCTTCTGCAGATTGTCAAAGGAAATCTGATTTCGTCCCAATGGTATACTTTGTCTGTAAAACCAAATGATGTGAAATGAAGTGTCTTGTCAGACTGGTCACAAGTTAACAAAATCACTTTCACACCATCCTAATGATCTGATATTCGTCAGAGGAGAGCAATATGTCATAGAGCTTCAGCCAACCCATTTCTTTCGACTAAATTCTCTGATGATAGAATTGAAGGCCTCCGATTTAAAAGAAATATGTCTTTTATTTATTATAATGGGTGTGGAGCTTTAAAATGTTGGTCCATTATAAGATACAGTGCTCATTTTATACTCTTTCCAGCTCTCATTTATATTTTCTATGGAACTAAAAATATGTGGTAGTTCATAAAAATAATTTTAAGCAGGTGAGACCCTACATTGTAAAAATTCTGTCACCTGCTCACATTGGACCATTATGAGCAGAAATCTTGTCTGTGGATATTAATGTTTTTGTCTTTTTAATCCTTTGTTGAGAAAGAGAGAGACGACAATTTGCTGAAGGTTTCACACGCATACATTGTATCTTAGGACTGTTTTCTGCCATCACAAATAGTAAGATTATCAGTTATGGATCCAGTAAGGTTGCCATGAAAAATAAGAAATATACAAAACTGAGAGTGGTTAGAATCTTATTGAACAATTTGACCTGGAAAGTTTATGTTTATTTCATTTGTTAAAATTTAAGCTCGAGTTTTGTTTATTTCATTTTACTAGTAATTTATTTATTTTTATTGTATGTTTAAAAAGTACCAGCAAAGGTTAGAAATTTAAAGACTGGTATTTTCCCCAGAGATGGCTGGAAAGTCATTTTCATGGATGAATTTCTTAGATTACTTGACCAAGAAATAATTCACCAAAACCAGACAGTGCAAACAAACTAAAAACCTAGCGTAAGTAAGAAGCAGTAGCTGTATATGGTCAAGTCAGTGATAGTCAGTTGGTTCTTGCACACATGTCCTGACATGAAACCTGCAAACCTTCAAAACAAATCTCTGAGGCATCCTGACAATGCCAAGAAGAGAAACTCCAAACAATTGTTTCTTAACCTTTCTCAGGAAAACAAGGCTGGAACCAGCTTTCTCTCCCCAGGCCAGAGTGTGCGCTCCAGCTCTTCCTTTGATGCTACCAAATAACGCCTGCTTTCCAATATCTTTAAGAAGAAGACAACATAAGCTTTCTTAGAAAAATATAATCGTACTTACTGGGGAGTTTATGTTCATAACTGTACTTATCAAAGCAATATCTAGTGCACAACCAGTACTGCAAGCAGGTAGGCAAACCTTGCCTCATGAAGCTTGCACTGCAATGGAGAAGATAAAAAATTAGCAAGCAATGACAAGAATAAATGTAAGATTAAAACTGTAATAAACACTATGAAAGAAGTAATGCTGTGAAATTTTATAGCAAGGGGAATCTTACTTAAAGGGGTATCCCAGAGGGTGCCTTTTAAAGCTAGGATCCAAGGATGACTAGGAAGCGAGCCATGAAGAGAAACAAGGAAAGCTGTCTCATCATAAGAAAACTAATTTATTTGTTCCTGCTGCCACTAGGCCTGTTTTATTTTGTGAGTGTTCACTTCTCAGTAGAAAACTTTGATCTCTCATAGTTGTATTTTAACCATTGAACCCTTGTTTTTTTGACTCAACTCATCTTGCTTGTAAAAATTCCCTGAGCTTTTCTGTTATTTCTCTTGCCAA
This sequence comes from Fukomys damarensis, assembly GCF_012274545.1. NCBI lineage: Eukaryota > Metazoa > Chordata > Mammalia > Rodentia > Bathyergidae > Fukomys > Fukomys damarensis. The sequence continues at coordinate 23,290,603 of NW_022900943.1, read as the reverse complement.
AGCCTGTGATAGTTCTAAAACATTCCTACCTTACTGCAGCACAATCCAAGCAAGGATAGACATGACTAGGGCTCTCCTGTGTGGCTCTGACTTGTGATCTGCAAACTCTCTTTGTTCCAACTTTCAGTCACTGCTACTCAAATCTCCTCCAATGAAGATTTATAACATTTAAGAGCTTTTTGCTTAGCAGTTCCCATTTCCTCAGCTTTTGCTCCACGTGGCCTTGGTGAGCTGCACGCTAGATAAAGGAATAAACTATGTGCTAGTCATGTTTTGTCTTTGAGATAAAATACCTAAAAGACACAAATTAAAGGAAGAAAGGTTTGTTTTGGCTTATGGTTCTAGAGGTTTCAGTGTACAGATGGCTGGCCCCAGGAAGAAGAATCAAAGCAGAAAGGCATTGCAAGGGAAAGCTGCTCATTTCTTGACATCCAGGAAGCAAAATGTAGGGCAGAGAGCCAAAGAGAGAAAGGAAGGAGATAGGGACAAGAATATGACCTCTCAGTCTGTACCCTCAGTACTTTCTCTAACTGGGTCCCACTGCTTAACACACATTCAGCTATGAACTCATCAGTGGTTTAATGCATTGGTGAGGTTAGGGCCCCATGATCTAATCACCTTCCAAGAGCCCCAACTCTGAACACAAGAGTTTTTAGGCCACATTTTTCCTGCAAAGTACATTAGACCAGCCAAAGCAGTACGATCCAGTATGATGAACTTGCATGAGAACCAAGCCCCCCAAAAAGAATATTCAAACATGGTATTAAAAAGAATGGGGAATGTAAAGGAACAATTTCAAATAATGTTGTTTTAGTACTCAGCACAGACTTTCTCGAAGCCAGGAATATATCCCCGGACTTCCACTTTATTAAATGAGATACAATAAATTATCCCTTTTTGCCTTGGTGAGTTTCTGTGTTGGAAAATATAGCATTAGTCATCCTTCCAGATGTGTATTGTGCACACACTGCAGAATTAATACTGGACCAATTCTTGAACTTTCCAACAAAAAGCTAAATTATCCCATTAATTTAGGAGCAGTGAGGTGTCAGGTTCTCCTAACCAAATTCCCTAAGAACACACCTGGGATTGAACAAATTAGAAAGCATTGGCAAGGAAAAAGAAGAGTGTTAGAAAGCATTCATGTTGGCTTGGAAGAGGAATGAAGGAAGCCTACATGCTGGATTGAAGACTGTCAAAAAGCAGCAATAACTCCACAGTTGGTTACCTCAATGTGTTGGTGTGGTAGAAGACCTAAGAAAAATAACCTAAAAGGCAAACTATTTGCTTCTACTCAGTTTCACTCCATAGTATGTGCTAGAGCAGAGCTGTTCACCTTATGGTGTCAAAGAAGGAGAGAGACAGGAGATGGGGTGGGGGGAAGAAAGAAGGAGGAAGAGGAAGAGGAGGAAGGAGAGCAGAAGGAGAAGGAGAACTGAAGGGGCCAGGAGCAAGATACAGCCCCCAATCACACGCTCTTCAACCAGATCTCACCTCTTAAATTTCTGCCACTTCCCACATCCCATCAAATTATAAGCCTATCAGTGCATTAATCCATCGATAAGGTCAGAGCATTCATAACCTAATCACTTCCCCAAAGCTCCCTCTCTGAGTATTGCTTCACTGGGGACCAAGCCTTCAAATGCTCAATAGTTCAATCTGTAGGTGTGGTGGATTAATGGTCAACTGGAGTGTGGCAGCCCAGCTGAACTGAATCAGTATATTTCGGGGCATGGAAGACTCACCCACAGCGTGTTGCCAGAATGGAATAAAAGAACCAGAGGGGAAGATTGTATGCTTTGGATTTCCCAGGAGAAGCTTTGTTGTGGCTGGTTTACCTGATATGATCTCCTCTGTTCTCATTGGTGGAGGGGCTCCAGTCCTCCCTGTCACCAGGGGTTGCTGCTGTTCTCTTCAAGGGAGCACTGGTCTTTGCCTTTGTCTTGAGGGTCATTTCCTGACTCCAGTGCGGACCCCTCAGCCTTCTGGCACAAATCCTTCACCACGCTGGGACACACTCTCTAGCTCCCACCACTGGCCTTTATACCAAGGCAGATCCTTGATACATACTTTCATGAGACAGTGTCACGGGCTATAAGCCTTTTACATGTAGGATACTGCCATAGGATCCATGCCCCCTTCTGGATTCTTGGGTCTTTAGTGCATGGACAAATCTCTTGCACTCTTTCTTTTGGGTGAATATTATATATATGAGATAGTACTATAAATTTATGTGTCCTGTATTAAATTTATTATCTTGCAAACCATGACTGCAACAATAGGGAAGGCAGACTAGAGAGGGAATAAAGCTGAATTGGTAAAGAATCAGCAGTCACTCATAACTAGCCAAGAAAGGAGGAGGTGGATATTTAGCCTTTTGGGGGTTACTCAAGGACGTTTTTTTTTTGTGTGTGTGTGCTTGGACAAAATTGTGAAGTTCTTGAGTTTTCTCATTTTATCATGGGCTGAGGGTGATTTTGTTTGGTACCACTTCTGAGACATTACATCTAGCAGGAGAACATCATGGGCCAGCTGTGGGAGCCAGCCTCTACCAACACCAAGGCTAGCTGTGAGCATTAATATAGTTCTTGGATGTCAGGGGTGCCTTTTTCTTCATCAGAAGCTAAAAGAGCTACATCAAAATGAGAGGTATGGGACCCTCTCAGAATGATTCTGGCCTTTCCATTCCTAGCAGCCACTTGTACAGGAAGGATAGGAACTTGCCCTCCTAGTTTTGTGTGGAGAGAGGTAATAAGACTTGTAAAATCTCATTAGTTTTCTGAATCTGTATAATGATGTCAAAAATCCCTTTACCAGGGATCAAATTATCTCACTTTCTTTTTTTTTTTTCCAGCTTTAATTGAGTTCATTGGTACATTTTAGGGATACAGCACAGTTACATTGTCATATAATTCAAATTCCTTCAAGAAAAACAATGCTCATTCAACTATCAACTCTCCCAATGAAGTAATGGAATCTCACAAGACAAAGAGTATTTTGATCATTTCTCCAAAAAGAAATATAAAAAAATGTCATTCTTTCAACCAAACAACATTCATAGAAAATTCCCAAACTCTTCTATCTCACACAGGGGCAACTTCCTTCTTTTTAATGACTCCATGTTCTTCCTCATCTACCTTAAAAGGGACCGCCAGGAGATTCAAGACAGAAAGCAAGGGCAGCACTTGGTCCAGATTAGCTAATCTGGGGCCAGAACAGTGAGTTCCTGCCTCTGGGAAGTAGAGCTGTACTACTGTACTCACGCCACAGAGCTGGCAGGAAAGGCAACAGACTCACCAGACCCCAAATCTTCTTCCATGTAGTGCCTGAGCCTGCACAGCTACTCCTATGCATATCACAAACTTACCCCTTTGATTTCCAGTAGTACCTTGACTTCTTTCCCTCCTGCTACAGAAGTCATCATCAGATTGTTACAATGTCTTTTCTCAAGAGTTCTTTGTGCTAAAAGATGACATCAGGCCAGAACACATAAGAAAGTATTGCAACCATCTGGATTTTACCAGAATATTCTACCCTTCTCCTGCCATCTCTCCTTTTTCTTCTGCTCTCATAACAGATATCCCTTTTCCTAAATATGTTCCCTCCTATTTTTCCTATGAAGAAAAGCGTATAGGTGGAAAATCCAAGTGCAATTTCTTTTTTTTAATTACTCCAAAAGATCTATTCTTACTGCGGGAACCATTCATTCTCTCTTATTTTCCCTAGTTAGCCATCAGGAAAATGGAACAAAAATAAGTCATTCACTCATTCACAACTGAGAAGTTTTTATGAGCTTGACACTCAGTAAATGAGATATCAAATAGTGTCCTAATAAATAAACAGAACAGAAAAATGCCCGAGAGTCCTGGACAAGAGAAAGGTGTTGTGGATGGAGACAAAGTATAGAAGGGAGAGCACTTTCATGACTTTTCCACTCACCCAAAGGTCCGACTGGGATGCTCAAACCTAACTCTTCCAGTTGCTCCACAGTCAGCCAATGAATGGAAAGGTTTTAGTGAAAAACACTTAACACAGGACCCTAAGGATATGAAGACCCTGACTGCAACTACTTTCTTGGTAAAGCAGCAAATTTCACCATTCTCATGTCAGAACACAGTTAACATGCTACTGTGGAAATAAAAACTAAACACTAAAAAATGTAACTCTGAAATCCAAGGGATTGCTGAGGTTTGGAATGAGACGTGTTTGTTGTAGGATAAGAATAGCTATGCTAATCTAATGCAATTCTATCCTTTGGGTTTCTCTGGCATTTTTAAGTGAGCTGATCTTATTTTCAATAACTTTAATAAAATTTGAGATTGAGGGAGGCATAAAAATCTATATTTCATCCCAGGTCAATGTTCTGCTCTGGCTATTCTAATTTTTAAAGTAATGTGAGAAGAATTTCAAAAAATAAAACAAAGAACGTCTCTGCCAATGCTGAAAACTGACATGAAATGGGATGTGGATTTTGAAGCATATGAATTCCATGTGAATACGTTTTGTGGCTTTCCCCCAGGTGGGAGAAAGGACATTTTAAATATTGTTTAAGTTGGTCTCAAAATTATACTATATTTAAAAAAGAAAAAATTTGTACTATAAACTTTTAAGATTCAACTGCTATGTTATTATCTATGTTTTTCAGTTTCGTATTTTTTTTTTTTTACAGAAAATTGTAACATTTTTTAGGTATTTGAGAGGGAGAAAGCACAAAGAGGTACGAGACCCAGCTATGTAAATGTTTCATTCTGCCTTTTACATACATATCTGCCACATTTTAGTCGGCTCATGTTTCTGCTATTCATCTACTGTTGAGGGAAACTCCCATCGGTACCATACACAATGTCCACAGGTATTATAAATATCCTTTCACAGATCTCTACTGAGGGATAAAGCATGGGGTCAACTCAAAGTCAATCTTAAATTTTTAAGGCAGGCGAGTATATCATTTGCATACAGATCAGTAATCTGTCCTTTACTTACACAATATTTACAGATCCCCTAAAGTCAAGCCTAATCTATAAAACAAACAAGCACAAAGCTGAAATGGGGGTGGGGCCCATCAAATTGTAATCACTTTGAATATTTGTCAGAGAAGAAATTATGGACGTAAACTGCGTTTGGTTAAGAATGCAAAATCTCCACTGTGATCTGAATGAGGACACCAGATCCAGAGCACTCCTGAGTTATCCTGGGGTGCTAAGCATTACTTGTTTTTCTATTTATGATACCACCATAAAATGTAAGTTTCAGGTACTAATTGCTTGTGCCTGGGGGAGGGGGCCGATGACTTGTCACTTACATAAAACCCTCTTTGCAATTATGTCTGGCTTGATGACTGTTTGCTTGAGATTTGCTTTGCTCAAACATACCTTGTCTCTGAAGTTTTTCCTCTGAAAGTCACTTATCTTTCTCTGCCCACCCTGAGGGAAAAATATGGTATTCTAGAAAAAGCTGGGCCAGATGATTGGGAACCTCTCAGGACTTAATCATGGAGATGGCCCTTGCCCATCACTCGAGGGTGTACCTGCTTGGCCAGAAATCAGAAGGTTGGAGACAGCAAGAGTGAAAGGGCCAGACAGGAACAGCTCTAGAGGCCAACAGCACTCAGTCAAAAGTGAGCCCACGGCAGGACAAATCCATGAAGGTTAGGGAGCTGAGCCAGACCATCAATACCAGAACTCGCTGGTGGTCTCAACTGGATTCCCACCATCTCACCTGCCCACCACATCCTCACGCTGAGGCTGACCTCCCCACTTCCCTCAGGATCCTTCATGGCTCCCACACTAGTCCTGGCTGAAGCTCCTCCTGCAGGAAGTACTGGCTCTTCACACTTTCTAAGATTCTAACAGGAAATCACAGGTAAAAGGAAACTGCCAGAAGCACAGCAATCGACACTGCAAATAATTCAGAAGTCTTGACATCATCAAGAAATTACAAATTACATAATTAGAAATTTAGAAAAATACAAAGTGATGTAATCTGACAGGTTTTTCTCATGTGAGTAAGCAAAGAGGGGAGCTTTCCAACATCACCAGTCTGGGACAATTTTTCCCAAATATGCTCTGGAAACACTGTTCAACTTGTTTTCTATACACAAAGACTCAAAGACAGAAAAGCTTGACACTCTGGGGTAAATAGATTACAGGATTTCCCCGGGCTGTTGATATGCTCATGTGAACTTTGATTTTCTAAAATACGAACAGTATATACTTGTACATCTTTTCCAAGCCTACTTCTCCACTTCATTCTTTTAAGGTGTGTGCCTAGGTACAACTCTTTTCTCTTTGGCCACGTGATCCAACCATGAGGTTATTGAATTCAAGTACATATATACAGTCATTCTTTAATATTCAAGACCTTCTTCAAACACCATGTCACTTGCCCTTCAATTTCTACTTTTTTCTATACTCTTATTCCACACCCTAATCATTATAACTGCTCACTCTAGTTTTGAGATTTCATAAAGGCAGTCTTTTCCAGAATCTTCCTTGACTTCTCAAGGCTTCCATTTCCTGTCAGTTTCTTGTGGCTGTTATAATAAATTATCATCAACTGGGTGGCTTGTAAGACAAAATATTTTTCTTTCATAGTTGGAGACCAGAAGTCTGAAACGAAGGTGTTGGTAGAGCCACCCCCTACCCTTTCAGATTCAAGAGGAGAATCTTGAATCCTCCAGATTCTGGCGACTGCAAACATTCTTCGACTTCTGTCAGCAAAATTACAATTTCTGCCTACCTTTATACAACTTTCTCTGTGCTCTGTCTTTTGCTCTTCTGTAAGTTGTAAGGATACTCAACCTGTTTCAATGACTACTTTCATAACTTACAGAAGAGGGGGCCATCTTAAATCCAGAATGATCATGATGCTTAATTATATCTGTTAAGACTTTTTTCTTAATGAAAATCACATTCACAGATTCTGAATGGACATACTCTTGCGGGGGCACCATTCAACCTGCTCAGGTCACCTTCCCCTCTCACCCCTGTCCTTGCACCTTTGGCATGCCTGGTTTCCATGTGATGGAAAACTCTTTTCCTTTTGCAAATGCGGCATTAGTTCACTGCTATTGTTCTACTAACTGGAATGATTTTTGTGCTAATATAGTGGATGGGCAGCAAAATGCCTTGAAATGTGCTTTGTTGTCTAAAGAACCAACTAGTACACTGCTCATATATCACAAGGGTCATTTGATGAGATTAAGGGTTTTTTTCCTCCTTTGACTCCAGCCTCAACAGAACAGCTGCCATTAGATTATTTTCCTCATCATGAGGAAGTACAGACATTTACAAAGCATGTTATTTGCCAGCCAGGAACTGATCTTCAGTTTGAAGTGAACAGGGATGTCCCTGAGTCACTTCAGTGTCTTGGAGCCTGCAAGGAGCGCCATGTGTATGGTGTGGCTTCTCCAATATGGAACACGAATTTGACAGAAATTCCCAAACTGTCCAGAGCAGAGCTTCAGGACTGATGGGTGCAATTCAAACTCCTTAGTGCAGCTTACCAAGATCTTTTCCTCATCTCCTCACCATTCGAGTTAGAACTACACACCTTTCCTGCACATGCTCCTGAAAGCTCTTTTGTATGATACTCCGACACCGGCCCATTTCTTCATCTGTGCCTTCCATTAGACTGCGGGTGACCCAAGAGTACTGCCACGACTTGCTCACCTTTTTATCCCTAAAACTAATAAAGGCCACTGGTACGTGAAGGCATTCAGCACAGACTTCTGGAATGGCTGGATGAATGAACGAAGCACCTTCTAGAACTAGCAGGGTGTCTCTCTGTCTCGCATACCCGGTGACCAACCGCATAATCAGGTCTCCTCTCTTCCTCACTGCAAGCTTAAGTTTCCACGCCAAGTGATGGATCTGTGTTAGAGAACACCCGGCAGAATGCACACACTCATCTGCTTCTGTTTGCTTCTAGCCACGAGGAAAGCTAATCTATTTTCTGACTTTGCTGCCTTTTGCATTTTAATGAAAATAAAAATATCATTTCCTTTTCTCACATTAACACTGAGAAGAGGCTCCCGGATAGGCAGGATTGCCAAACTTTCTTTGCTTCTTTTTTTTTTTTTTCTTTTCCTCTCCTACCTCATTTAGATTCCATTGTTTGTTTCATCAGAATAAATCATCCAGGCCTGCCCAAACTTAAGCAGATGTTAAGTTTTTCTTGTTTTCCTACTGACTGGGTAGATTTTTTTTCTTTTATTGAGTTTATTGGTACATTTTAGGTATACAGTACAGTTACATTCATCACTGGGATCTTGTACCTTGACATGACAGGTCTTGGTTCTCATTTTTTCCCCTTATTCCTGCCCTTCCTTCACCCCCTCCTCCCCTCCCCATTTACAAATACTTTATTTCCTTTTTTTCATTTTCTCATATATTTTTCCCCTTATTACCTTTCCCCTACCCGTCTCACTGTAATAGTACATAAGATCCTAATGAGATAACTGACATTGTGAAATAGGAAGAAAAGGCTAAAGTTTTTTATTGAAAAGTACTCTGATAATGTAAAAGGCTTCAAGATGGATTCTAAATACTGACAGAAAGAGATTATGCCATCCACATGAGATTCTTCCATTTGTTTATTCAATGAGACTTGTAGAATGAATGGTGTCTTTCAGAACTAACTGAACACCTTGGGTTTATTTGGCCCTCTCATAATTAACAGTCTGCTCTGGAGGAAGTAGAATAAGATACCTACTAATCTTTCTTCCTTCTCCATTAATTTTAATATCTAAACCTTAAGTAACCACCTTGATCTTTGACCTCACAGACAAGGCAGTATCTATATACAGTATCATTTTGTTTCATAATTAGACATTGTTCTCATTCCTGGGCCATAAATAAAGCTTATATATTTTTCTAGAAAGAAAGAGTCTTCTACCCTTCAGACCTTATTTGGAAACTCCATGAGGAAGGAACGTCACCCCTCCAACTTTCAGCTGTGTGTTCAAAGACTAATAAAAGAAAAGAGGTCAAAGATTTTTGATGCTTTTTTTAAAGATTCATACCCTCCTTTTTTTTTCAGCTGCCTGCCTACCTGCCTGTCTGCGATCACCCGGCGGCGTGCGCGCGAGCTCCCGGCCTGCGCGGGAGCTCCCGGCCTGCGCGACAACAGACCCAGGAAGGACCCAAGGACCCCAGAGGGGGTTTTTTTCAGCTG
>NW_022900943.1:23176448-23276222 GCF_012274545.1 Fukomys damarensis | reverse complement strand
AAAAAAAAAAAAAAAAAAAAAAAAAAAAAAAGATTCATACCCTGATAGATAACTTCCCAAAAGCAAAACGGCCATTGATAAATGTGATAAATGTTTGTCACATGACTCTTTGACATGAATAGGACATTAGTGTTTTAAAATGAAATATTTTAGTGTGAGACAGAATGACTACACATTGTTGCAGTCTCTGGACAGCTGCCTGAAGAGGCACACACTCCACAGGGCCCGAGCTGCAAACCAACTTACAGTCCTGGTGGTCAGGATGACACAATAGATTTCTGACTGCCTACAAGATCTGCAGAAGCCACACAGTCTTAATTTAAAACTAGACTTTACTGAAAATCATTCCAATAGACTAAGTCCTGTGATCCCAAGTGAAATGAATTTAGAAGTTGTAGAGAAAATGTTTTGTGAAGGACTATGATAATTAAACATCTAATGAAAATGCAGTACTGCCTACTGCTTTCTGTAGTACATGGAAGAAAAGCTCACTTATTTTAGTCTTTGAGTAAATAATACTTTGGGCACTGCTCTTCAGTTTGGAGATCTTTATCAGTCATCATGGAAACCTATAATTGGAATAAATAGAACCTGCCCCTGCCTAGATGTATTTTTAGACCCTTAAAATTTATTTAAATCAAGATGGGTAAGTTTAGGTCACTTAGTTTTACTTCATATTATTCACTTAATTCTGACCAACTGACTATTTTCAATATGAAACTTCCTGATCCCGAGTAGGTTTTATTTGGGGTGAAGATAAGATCATGTCTATTGGACATTGCCGGACATCTTTAGCCTTGTCCCAGTGTCACTACCTTATTGATGTCGATTTTCATACTATTTGAGATAATTCCTGTGAGCCTGTGAGAAAAATGGTACAAAGGAGAGATGATCTCATCAGCCAGAGTTCTTCAGAATATGACACTGGCAATTTTCAGAGGTTTGGTACAAATTTTTATCCACATCAGGAATTTATGACAGGGAAATAGCATAAAAAAGAAATAATCCACTGTACTGACCATATTATTCTGAACAAAGAGAAATGGGTTCCCCCTTATGTCATTGCATAAAATGAGATCTATCTTTTCAGGATAGTATGCTGAACACTTCATGTCAGAATCATGTTTTCTTACGGGAACAGACGATTTCTAAGGCAAAACAAAACAAAATAGCTTTAGCTACAATTCTCCAGGAGCCAGACAAAATCAGCTTTACTTTATTCCCACCCTATTTAGAATTAATGTTGATCTTAATTTGGCTGTGCTTAAAGAATACAAATCTCATGGATTTAACCAATCCTTTATGCTGGCAGGAAACAACTCTTAGAAGGTTGCCAAAAAACAAAACAAAACAAACAAAAATCAGAGAAGTTTCTTTCAAGGAGTTTCATTGCCTCCTCATGTTGACAGGCTACATGGAGGTGGCTGCCAATACGAGAGTCACACTACATCATCACCCATTATCAAGAGGCTTCTCTATCCCAGGGAATTAAAAGTTGCTGTACATACAGACACACTCCCTGCCCTCAACAAGCTGGCAGACTAATACAGAATACAGACAAGAAAATAGATAATTACAGTATGACATTTCCTTTTGATGTAACAAAAGCAGATTTCAATAGGTATCGAAAGGGAAGCTTATTGTGCCTGTGTTAAGAGAAGAACAATCTTTAGCACCGAGTTGAAATTCTCCAAATTACACTCAGCAAGTGCAACAAGACTACCAAAACTTTCCTAGTCAAAGTGCTGTGCCTAGGCCTGCAGCAGTGGCGTCACCCTGGAACACATGAGAATGCAGTGTCAATCCCACCTGCTGACTCAAAGTTTGTGTTGCAACAGCATCCTTGGAGGTTTCATTTGTCAATGATTTTTTTTTTTTTTTTGTACCAGGGATCGAACTCGGCACCTTGCACTTATGAGGCAGGTGGTAGAACCACTGAGCTAAATCCCTGGCCCTTCCAATGACTTCTTTTAAAATTTTTATATATTTTTATTATTTTGTATATAAGATGTAGACTTAACACATTGCAGTTTAAGATGAAACAGATTGAAATGCACTCCCATATTTTTTCTTATTTGAATTGAAATGTTACACACTCTCAATTTTACAGATGTTATAGGTTTCAAAAATTTAATTCTTACATATGACATATATTTTATGTACTGTCTTTTCTAAGTGTATAAATTATTGCAGCATTACCATGAAAATAATGAGAGATTATTGATATACATATAAATTCTCAAATATCAATATTGTCATTTTTTACACAGAACTACCAATCTGTGATATTGAAATGGCCCCATTTAGAATTACAAATTTATGTTTAATTATACTTGTACTTAATTTTATTTTACAGCTATAAGCATCCCCTGGGTCTTATAATTGCATTAGATGAAGGTAATGCAGCAAAACGAAAGCTTTTTTGGGATGATGGAGAAACTACAAATAAGTCTAAGAGTGATGTGCTTTGAAATGTTCATTCTGATGATGTTGCAGCTTGGCTTTATCATAAAGATCGCATCAATGTTGCCTGCCAATGACTTTTGAGGAGCACAGCTCCACAACTGTGATCTTCAAACGGTGCACTAACCACTTGGAAGGCTTATTAAAACAGTTTGCAAAATTTCTGATTCAGGAAGTTGGGTGGGCTCCAGAATTTATATGTAAAAACAGTTTCCAGGTAAAGTAATCCTGATGCTGCTGGTATGAGGGATGCTTTGTTTTGTTTTTTTTAATATTGGGGATTGAACCGAGGGCCTTTGCACAGAACCACATCTCCAGACCTTTTCTTACTGTTTTATTTTAGGACAGTGTCTCATTAAATTGATACATTCCCAGGGCTGGGTTCAAATTTACAATCCTTTTGCCTCAGCCTCTCAGAGTGTTGGGATTAATCATGTACTACCAATGCCCAGATTCTGGGAAGCATTTTCAAGAACCACAGGCAGATTTTTTTTCAACAACTTGAGCCTAGAGAAAGAATGGCATATGATAGCTACCTACAATTGGGCTCAGAAATGTTGCACTGAGGCAAATGGGAAAACTACCCTTGGCTCTTACTCTATGTACTGTGCATATTCAGGTATAGGCCTGCACAGTAGTGGATGAATCTTCCATCCTGCATGTCCTGCCCAGACTGTAAGATGAGTAAAGGGAAAGGATAATGCTTCTTTTGCTCTCTACTTTATTTCCAGTTCCTAGAAAAGATTAGATGTCTGATGCTATTATATTCTTTTCTGTGAGAAAAGCTCTTAAAGTATTTTGAAAGTCTGTGAATCCTTGTCTCTCAATGGCAGAATGAAGACTGAATCTCTTGAATTACGTGACATGCTCAAGCATGATTTGCCAAAGGAGCTTTGCTGACAGAACTCTGAGCACTTGCCTCACTCTGACTAAAATAACTCTATTTTTCCCTTGCACTGTTGCTTTTGGTGAGGAAATGTGTTTTAACACACCCATGTGGAGGTACATGAGGAGTTAATCATGAAAAGCCATCCCAAGTAATAATATGGATAATCATCTATGTCAAACCAGAGTGCCCATGTTCATAGAATTATTCAAAATAAACAACTTGTCAAGAATTAGAGTCTACCATCTAAAATGGTCTCCCAAAGTTCAAATAAACAGAGGTCTCCATGAATATTTAATTTGATTTTTTTTCAAGTGAACTACTCTGTCTAGTAACGTATTACTATGTTCATAACAAGAAACAAAAGGGGATTTTTTTCATCCTTTTGCGTTGATTAAGGCCAGACTTTTTCAAGGGTAATGTAGACTATGTTAATTTCTCTGACATTACCATTACCCTGTTAGGTGCTTCTTGACTGGTCCTACCTACGTACATTGATCTTTTCTCCATGTAAGTGGCCTTTTCCAGTCATTCACATCTCAATAAGCAGAAGGCCGGGATGAAAGTGATTCACCCAGCATTCAGAATTTGTCTACTTCGACTATTATTCAACAATCCCACCCAGTTAAATATAATGTAATGTGATTTATGGTATGTTAAGTGTTGGTTCTCAAATATACACTTATCTCAACAGTTAAAAGTTTGTGAAAATGAGAATAAGAAAACCATATTCTTTTCCACCTGAAGCAAACCCATTCCTCTGTCATATGCATTCCCATATATCTTGAAAATAGTATCCCTCTTCCTTCATTTCTCAAAGAGCAAAGGTTGTAATTTTTCCTTCTCAAAATATTTTAGAGTTTTCAGTTACAATGCTAAGCCTCTAAAAGTTAAGTAAAGGAAGTGAGGGAAGTAAGAACTGTTAGCACATATTTATTCAGAGTGATTGGAATAATCAGTGCACTTGTATTCTCATAGCTTATCAATCCTTCAGAACCACTGTCTTTGAAAGTTATATTTAGATATATATCTACATTTGTGTATATACGAATCTTCCCATATATATATGGATATATGGATATAATATATGGATATATAATTCTTTGAATACATATGTATCTTTGTGCAAAGGGAATTTTAGAAATAACCTTTCTTTTTTCCCTAAAGGAGTAACAGGAGCACAAGAAAAAGTTTTTGTATTATTCCTATAATTACCTGACTTGCCCTCTTCCTTCATTTTGCTTAGGTGGAACAATCTATGTAAGACTAAAGGAAGAAATCAGTCCTTAAAACTTTAATTAGCATCACATAGCCAGGAGTTGCTGCTAGTTGTTAAATGTTACTGCACTTTCCTTCTTCCATGATCATTTTCTTTTCCACCACTGCTAATTGTCTTGATAAGTTTTCTCTAATGACCCACCTTTATCCTTTGCCTTACTCATCAGCATGAAGCTAAGAAGGTTCATTGAAAACAGGTGAGAAATTGTACGCTGAACTTTGATAATATATCATAAATTACTGTCATTTCAGTTCTTCCATGACCTTTGTGATATATTTTATGCAAAGAATACTGAACAAAAATATCTTGGAGAAATTGCCTGAACTACTTATCCTGTACACACAGAAATTTTATGATGATATTATTAGGGAATTGGATAAGACGGAGGGCAAAAGAGGCCTAATTTCCCTTGCAGTGTTCAAACTACTTTATGGATGTGAGTGTGCTATCCACAGTTCTCCTAGTGTACTGAAGTAAACTTTTAGAATGCAGAGATTTGCAAAGATTTCCTTATTGCTTTGAGACGTTCCTCAGAGAAAATAAAAGTAGATAATAAATGTATTGTGTTCAGCAGCAATAAAGCAGGCCTTCAATAAAATCACCTTTTATTGTTGTACAAGCTATTCTGGGCTAACTCTATTCTTAAAAACTATAACCTAAAAACACAAAAAATTCAGGGAGGGAAAAAAGTGAACTCTAGATCCTAGAAAACCGTGCTTTGAAATGTAAACATATATGAATTAACAAAGCAGTATCAAAAAGATGTAAAAATGTTAAATAACCCAAATCCAGTCAATGAAATTAAAAATGTAATTAAAAACCTACCAACAACAAAGAAAAGCCCAGTTCCTGATGGATTCACTGCTGAATTCTATAAGAAATTTAGAGAAGACCTAATGCCACTACTCCTCAAACTTTTTAATGAAATGGAAAGGGAAGCAATACTACCAAACTCACTCCTGGAAGCAAGCATTACCCTGATACAAAACCAGAGAGGGACCAAACCAAAAAGGAGAATTACAGGCTGATCCCAATAAAATAGGATACCACAGAGAACCAAGGAAACATTCTTAAATTTCATTTGGAACCTGAAGGGCCTAGAATAGCAAAAACAATTCTGAGCAATAAAGGTAAAGCAGGGAGCATCACAATCCTTGACTTGAAATTATACTACAGAGTTACTGTGAGAAAAACAACATGGAACTGGCAAAAAAAAAAAAAAAAAAAAAAAAAAAAAAAAAAAAAAAAAAAAAAAAAAAGAGATCCAAGGATCAATGGAACAGACTAGAAGATTCAGAAGTAACTCCAAACACAGCCAACTTATCTTTGAGAAAGAGGCCAAACACCTTCACTGGGAGAAAGCCTCTTTAATAAATGGTGCTGGAAAAAATGGACTTTCAACATGCTGAATGAAACTAAACCCATGTAGAAACTAAATCTAAAACTAAACCCATGTCTCTCACCATGCACTGAACTAAAATCAGAATGGATCAATGTTTCACTTAGGAGTATATCCGCAACTCAATTAAAAAAATGGATCAATGATCCAAATATTAAAACAAACACTAAGTCTTCTGGAAGAGAGAATAAGTAGAAATCTTAAAGACATAGATATAGGCAAAGACTTTTTGAACAAAACCCTGATCACACAGAAAATATTACAAGGAATCAAGAATTGGATCTCATCTTATTAAAACGATTCTGTGCAGCAAAAGATCACCAAGAGTGAAGAAACAACCAACAATGTGGGGAAAAAATTTCCAGCTGATCCTCAGACAAAAAACTGATATCTAGATTGCATAAAGAACTGCAAAAAATCAACTCCCCAAATTTAAAGATCCACTATAAAAATGAGCATCTGAAATGAATATACACTTCTCAAATGTAGTACAAAGGCAAATAAATATATGAAAAAAATGTAACATCAGTGGTCATTTGAGAGATGCCAACTAAAACAACAGAGATCCTATCTCACTCCAATAAGAATGGCTATTATCAATAAATCAATCAATAAAAAATGCTGGTGGGGCTGTGGAGAAAAAGGAACTCTTGTCCACTGTGGTGGAAATGTAGACTGTGAAACCATGGAAATCATTGTGGAGATTCCTCAAAAAACTAGGACTATAGGTTCCACTGGACCCACTTATTCCCCTTCTCAGTATCTTCCTGAAAGATTTAAAAGCATCATACTACAGGATATATGCACACCCATAGTTATAGCAGCATAGTTGATAATAGCTATACCTTAGAAACATCCCAAATGCCCATCATCTGATGAATGGATAAAGAAGATGTGGTTCATTTATACAATGGAATAGTACTCAGCCACAAAAGATAAACTTGAGGCATTTATAGCTAAATGGATGCACCTTGAGACCATTCTCTTAACAGAAATAAATTGGACACACAGGTATAAATATCAGATTATTTCTGTGGTGTGAGAAACTGAAAGTATAAAATAGGATCAAAATGTATAATAGATAATGTGAAATAGGAAGAAAAAGTCCAAAGGGGAAGGGACATAAAGGAGGGGAGAGGGGGAAAGGAAGAAAGGGAAAGGGACAAAAAACTAGAAAAGAAGAGTAAAATAGAAACAAAGCTTTTGTAAGTAATGAGGGGAATAAAGTTTGAAGGGAGGAGAAGGGAATGGGAAAAAATAAGAATTAAAATATATCCTATGCAGGTACAAATTCCATATGATGAATGTTATCACTATATATAGCTAAAATGTACCAATAAATTTATTTTAAAAAGAAAAAGAATTTTCAAAGATTTATGGCACATTCAGGTTCTCAAAGCAATCCGATGCCTAGGAATTCCCTCTGGATCTTGTACTTTACTCACTAATTGCCGAAAATATAGCAGTCCACATGTCTTTATTTGATATGTGAGGAAGAAAATGATTGCCAATACATTTTACCTGCCCATTTTATTACATGTAACGCAGTCCTTGTGTAGGCTTTTCGATACCCACTGATATCCTGTTGCATTTTATTTATGCCCTATTAAAAAGAGAATTCAGGCAATGTGATATGTAATTTGAGCAAAATGATAAAACTATCAGCTTTATGTAAGAACTAGTCTAAACAGTACATATCAAGGCATTTTGCCTCCGGATTATAGTACCAAGATTCCCCCATGTGGCATTCCTTTTTCAGTGAGCTTGTTTATAAGCCCTAAGCTGTTTGTATTTGCCAAGGGGAGGAGATGAATAAGTTATTAGAGCTGTATGGGAAAATCTTCACTCAGCAAAAAATAGCCTATTTATGGGACAATCTTAAAGGGCAAGTTATTTTTCATTCTGATCTTTAATGGCACAGGGGGAAAAATCAATATGGATGGTTTTTCATGGAGGAAAATGTAGACCTCACTTTGGTGCCAATTTGGAGTTGTGTTTGCATCTTTTCTCATTAGAGTGCATTAAGGGAAATGTCTAATTTCACCTTTGTGCCAAGTACTTAGCCATTTTCTCAGTTCCTGCAAAAAAAGAACATCCCTGGATGTGCTTTGAGATCTTGGCTATGAAAACACAAGCCCGGTCTGCAGTGGTCACCGAGGGAAGGTTGCCCAGGTCAGAACCCAATGCTCCATTTTCTAATGGCAACTGAAAGCTAAGAAAACTGTGTTCTGTTTGAAACCTAACCAGAAACCCGTGGCAGAGTTCACCAAGTACAATGGCTGCACACTTCTTCTAGATCAAACTTGGTACTTTTAAAACCTAATTTAGGTATTCTGGCTGGAAGGAAATAAAAGGCTGAGTGACATAAGCTAGAAGTCTCATTCATATACTTTTATGCATTTATTATTTCTAAAATGAATTATTCATCAGCTTATTAGCAGAATAAAAATAAAGACGTCCATACTCAGATAGCATTGTATTCTGCTGAATTAACTCAACTATTTAAAAGTAGGTTTTTGCTGCTGCTGCCGTTACTGCTAAGGTTGTGGAGAAGACAGCATGCTCTTTCATTGCCATGGTAGCAGCAATTGGGACAGACACACACATTTTTTTACTCAATCTAGGAAGTAATTCAAATTGAGGCATGAAGCTAGAAGCATTAAAATATTTATTGCTCTATGACCTTTATTGTTGAATTTAAATGAACCTGTGAATCCAACAATAAGGGAATCGCTAAATACATCTGGTCATTTTCCTGCATAGAATATTATGAAGTCATTAAAAATAATTATGAATACTATGCAAAAGCATGGAAAATGTTTATGGTATACTATGAATTGAACAGAAAAGAAATTTACTGCAATTGCTATAATTCCAATAACACAAAATACATATGTGTTCAAAGACTGAAAGAGGATATAGAAAAGTGGTAACAATGTTTTTCTGGTGATTAAGATTAAAAGTTAATTTCTTCAACATTAGATCTATTTTAGTGCCTTTAAAATTATTGAAACTTTTTGGGTAAGGGGATGGACCTGAGTCAGATAAATGAAGCATGAGTGAAATCAGTAACTTGACCTCAAAAGAACAAAAACCAAAATAAACAAACAAACCCAATCTCTCGCTTACATTTTAATCTTCCAGCATCTGGTGTAAGATTTACTTACCTGTGTTCACAACCAGACCCTATATCTCTAGGTAAGAAATCCCAGTCTGGTCATCTAAGTGCAATTTTCTATCTTGAAATGGAGATGATAACCATGTCTAATTCATAAATTATTGTGAAAATACAGGTAAAGAGTGTGATATTCAGTAACTGTTCTAATATAGGTTAAGTATTATTATAATTTTAATAGAGCATGAATTCTTCGGGGACCTTGCAAATAAGGATACTGAAGAAAGTTGCTCTGTTTAATTTTAAATTACCACAACACCATCATTTAGAGTGGGGGTGCATTAGGAAGTGGGGGATAATTAAACGGAGGTGTCATTTGTAAAATGTCAGCAGTTTCCTACGCATTTATAAACCAAGAATAATGTTGATGGATCAAAATAGTCAAGAACACTTTCTGCAAGGCTAATTCAAACAAAAAGAATGATCTGTGGTAAGACAAATAAAAACAATTTTTTTATAATCTAGTTGGGAGTTGCTGAATAAAATTACAAATGCAAATTTTGCTAACAGAAAATGCCTGGCTCTGCTCTGATTTTGTTTCACACTGCCTCTCCTTCCTCAAACCACCATTGTATGTGGCCTTTTCTAATGACGTTAATTTCTGAAAACAAACGACTCTGTTGCTAGGCCCAGCTTCACATCAGCATTTATGGTTAAAGTGACTGCACGACGGTGGAAAACTGAATGCTGGAGATGGTTCTTTGTCAGTGATTTGGAGTCTGCCTCATTTCTTCCTGGGTTTGTAGACCACAATGCTCAGGTCTGTGGGTAATTTGGAATATCAGACCATTCATTTCCCTTTCGCAAACGGTAGGCTTCAGACACTAAACTTCTTATAGCTCCAGAGAGCAAGGCATTGCATTAGTTTAGGCTAGTGACATATACTACTTACTTAAAATCCTTTAGTGATCAAGGGGTGTGTGTATGTGGGGTGTGGGGGGGGAGGAAAGCAGTAGGATGACATTAGGAAATACGAGGAATTATACATACCTGTATACCTTGTTTTACCTCCTGAGAGGAAGAAAAATCTAAAGGATTGAGTAACATACTTGATAACGCTGTAGGGAGCCAGGCCTTATGATAGGAGCATAAATTGGTATAACCCACATGAAGGAAATTTTAAATTACGAATGTGGATACCCTTCCAGGCAGCTGGAGAGTCACTTAGCTGGCCCCTCGTCGTGACAGTGGCTTCCCCACCATCAGGCACTGACTGCTTAGCTCCCCGAAGCAGCCTTACGTGGGGTTCACTTCCACATGTCCATTCTCACTCCTTTCTCCTGCAGCTTTCTGCTGTAAGAGCTTGTTTCTATCCATCACCAGTGCTGCCACTTTGGGAAGCCCTGCCAGCAGGCATGTGGGCACTGCAGCGGGACTCCTCCTTTGTGAGGCACCTGGAGAAAAGTGTCACACAGAGGAGGGATGGTGCGGATTATCACGCGGGCTCCGAGGTGTGGCTGCTGTGCAGCTGAAGCTCAGCGTAACGGGAGGTGGCTGGTTCTCTCTGTAGACATTTTTGATCTACCTTACGCAGCTTCAAATAATTTACATGTGTCACAGAAAACATATGAAATATTCATTGCTGTCCTTGCTGTCTACAGAGGAGATACCAGACTGACACAGAACTAACATTCTCTTTTCAACTTTTAGAAATTTCTAGGCTTCCAGTCTCATGGCATAATCATGGCTTTTATTTCTTCTGCTTCTTAAGAAGTTTTAGGCACGTCTTCTACATCCCAGTCCTTGCTCACTTGTACCATCGGAGAGAAACTGTCTGAATGTCCTGAAAGGAAGTAAGTGGAGGCTGGTGGAGATGTTCTGGGCTGAGAGAAGGGATGATTCCCAAGAGCAGCAGGAGGTTCCAGGACTTGAGGAAGAAATGGATCAGAGTTACGCAGGTTAGAGAAAACTCACAAGGCCAGAGTTTTTGCAGGGTGAGTGGCTGTTTTAGCTGGATTACATGAACCGGGCAAATATCACATCTGAGCAAAATGCAAATAGTAACTTTGTTTCATTTCTTGGGCAAGGGGTAAATGCCTTTAGTAGGTTTCTGGGAGTTCTCAAGACACAAGGATCTCTGCTTCCTAAGAGCCTTTGCCAGTCTCCCTTCATGAGCTTTCCTGAGGGGGTCAGTGCACTGAGCCCAAGGGTGGTGATCACCCTTCAGGATAAAGAAAACCGTCCCACATGCCAAATGCCATCCTAGAGGGAGCTGTGTGTTTCCTGTGGGCTGTCTGTCCAACGTAAAGCCGCCTATTGGGCGGATTGGTGTCGGAGAGACTGAATTCATTTCATTTTTTAATTTTAAGATTATCTTATTCCTCATTGACTTTTTCACAAAATATTTTTAGAGTGGATGTCAGGGTCCAGGCCATTTACATAAATTGTGGGGCCCTCAATGAATTGAGAATGTGGAGTTGTTTGTCCAAAAAGCAAGAAAAATTTCTACTAATGATACAAAACTATAAACTTTTTTCCTGTGGTCTCTCAACTTCTAATATCCTTAATTTGCAACTTAGTGCTTCAAATAACTAAATAAAGGTTAAATTTTGAGTTTTAGCCTGAATTTTATTTATTCTTATATTTCTCAATTCTAGCTTTAGATGCAAACATGAAAGCATTTAGCTCATGTGTAGAATCACCAAAATCACACAATTTGAATTCCACAGCTCATGTACATGTCTGTATTTCAGTTTTTACCAGAACAGTGGAAATGCTTCACAAAACTCAATTATTTTTATTTTATTTCTTGATATGCTTGTATTCTAGGAACACTACCCTCGGCTTATCAATGAAGAAGGAAGGACTAAAATTAGGAGGACTGTGAATTGTCCTACCTCTCTTTTTCCTTCATCATTTTCCACACAAGTAGTTGGTTAATACAGGAAGGTAACATGAGTTAAGAAAGGATGATAAGATTTATGTTTGTGTTTTATTATTGTTGTAACAAATTAACCCAAATTTATTGGCTTAAAATAACACAGATTTATTACCTTATTCTTCTAGAGCTCAGAAGTTTGAAATAGGTCTAGCTATGCTAAGATCAAGGTGTTGGCAGGCCTGCCTGATCTCTGAAGGGTAGAGAGAAGAATCAACACCCTTTCATTTCCCAGCTGTTAGATTCCCCCTCACTCTTTCTTCAGGGCTCATTTCTCCATCCTCAAAGACAGGAAGGTCAGGCCAAGTGCCACCCTTGCTGCCATCTCTCCAGTTATTTAGCTTTTGCTTTCTTCCACAAGAATGCTTGCAATTACATTGAATACATTTAGATAAATCAGAACAATCTCTCCATCCCCGTGTTAACTAATAAGCACTCTTAATTATCCCTTACCCAGGTAGTAGGATGTAGGTATCTTTGTCAGGGGAGGTCATCATTCTGCTTATCATTACATTCCTTAGTGCCTCTTGAATCTTAAAATGCCATTGCCTTTGTTTTGTATTCAAAGCAAGGTCTAGTTACAGTGGAAAGGAAAGTATGGCTTCTTGGAATGGTCAATATCTCCACTAACTCTGATATGAACATAATACATCTATCTTGGACCCACTTCTAGATAAAACAAATTTCCATGCACTGTGGTTATTCCAGAATTCTATATTGGTAGGCTCATAAACACTCTACAATCATAAGAGAGCTAAGAAAGGTGGACAACATATTTCAGGTCTCTCAGCTATTCAACCACATGTTCCAATTATCCAAGTATACACCACGCACCAATCACAAATTCAAAAATAAAATTATCAAAAATGTCAAGATAGTGACAGTAAAACTTTAAACCAGGTTAAGAGCTCTTCTGAGTGTGAAGCCCTGTAAAACTGCACAGTTCAGACTCCATGAACCTAGTCCCAGCCTCATACACCTTAGTGGCATTATTCAAACACTACTTTCCAAAAGTTCATGTTAAAAAAACAGGAAGGTGTTACTGAATAGTTTCTTCTGGTGTGAAAAACTATAATAGTACACAAGATCCTAATGAGATAATTAAAGATATGAAATAGGAAGAAATGGGCTAAACGTGTAGGGAAAGTGGGAAGGGTAGGGGAAGGGGAATAAGGAAAAAGAAAAAATATGAGAAAATGAAAAAATTGAAATAAAGTGTTTGTAAATGGGGAGGAGAGGAGGGGGTGAAGGAAGGTCAGGCACAAGGGGAAAAAATGAGAACCGAGACCTGTCATGTAAAGGTACAAGATCCCAATAATGAATGTATATACCTAAAATGTACCAATAAACTCAATAAAATGAAAAAAAAACAGGAAGGTGTGAATACATTAACAACACAAACAGAATTATGACACCACAGATTTCTTAATCATCACAAAGTCATACACATACCTTCCCATGGTTGTTCATATTTACCATAATTCACTCCAATGGGCTACTGAGAATAAGAAAAAAATGATTTTTGTGTGTGTGGTATATGGTACAGTTTCTCCTTTCAAGTACAATAGGGTCTTATTATTTGGTTAAGAAAACATTTCAAATGAAAAATGTTTTCATTTTTTCTATTTTTCCATAAATGTTTAAATTTTAAGTCATGCATTTTTTTTTTTTTTTTACAGGGAATTGAACTCAGGACCTTGAATATGTGAGGCAGGGGTAGTACCGCTAGATGAATCCCCAGCCTGGAGCACAGTGTGATTATTTTATATACACATATATTCAATGTGTGAGGATTGACTGAGAATAACTAACATTTTCATTTCCTTAAACATTTACGATTTCTTTGTGTCAGGAACCTTCAAACTTCTCTCTTCTAGTTCTTTATAAAATATAAAATATACTGATATAAATTGTAGTCACACTACAATTCTGTACAATACTAGTACTTATTCCTTCTAATTGTATGAAAACTATTTTTTTACCATTGTTTATTGGTACATTTAAAGCAAACAATACAGTTACGTTTATCATTGGGATCTTGTACCTTTACATGATATATCTTGCTTGTTATTTTTCCCCATACCCCTGCCCTCCCTTCACCCCCTTCACCCTTCCCTATTTACAAAGATTTTTGTTTCCATTTTTTCACATTTTTTTCTTTTCCCTTATTTCCATTTCCCTCCCCTTCACACTTTCCTTTTAGCCATTTTCTTCCTATTTCACACTCCTAGTTGTACCATTTGAACCTTATTTACACTTTTAGTTTTTCACACTAGAGAAACTATTCAGTATTTAATCAAGTGTGTCCTATTTATTGCACTTAAAACTCAATGTGCCCCTATTTGGCTATAAATGTTTCTAATTTCTCAATCCTTATGGCCTGAGTAGTACTCCATTTTATAGAAAAACTATATCTTCTTTATCCAGTCTCCAGCTGATGGCATTAGGGTTATTTCCAAGTTTTAGCTATTACAAACTGTGCTGGTATAAACATGGGTGCACATATATCACTGTGTTATAATTCTTTTTATTCTTTTTGGAAAGATACCCAACAGAAGGATAGCTGGGTCCAATGGAACCTCTAATCCTAGTTCTTTGAGGCATCTCTATATTTATTTCCACAGTGGTTGCACCAGTCTGCACTCCCAACAAAAATAGACAAGGGTTCCTTTCTCCCCACAGCTCCGCCAGCATATGTTATGTGTTGATTATTGGCAGCAGCCATTCTTTCTGGGGTGAGGTTGAATTTCAGTGTTGTTTTCATCCACATGTATTGAATGACCAGTGATGTGGAACATATTTTAATATGTTTACTTGCTGCTTTTATTTCTTTGTCTGAGAAATGTCTGTTCATTTCAGATGCCCATTTTTGAATTGGGTCAATGTATATGGGGGGGTTTGACTTTTGAAAAATTCTTTATATATTCTAGATAGTAGCCCTTTGTCAGAGGAGTAGCTGGCAAAATTTTTTTCCCACATTGTAGGTTGTCTTTTAGCTCTGTTGGTGGTTTCTACTGCACTGCAAAAACTTTTTAATACAACGAGATCCCAGTTGTTGATTCTTTGTGTAAGTTCTTGTGCTGCTGATGATTTGCGCATAAAGTCTTCTCCTATGCCAATGTCTTCAAGAGTTTTACCTAATTTACTTTCCAGTAAGTTTCGTGATTCTGTTTTGCTATTCACATCTTTAATCCACTTGGATTTTGGTTTAGTGAATGGTGAAAGATAAGGGTCTAGTTTTAATCTTTGGCAAGTTGTAAGCCAGTATTTCCAACACCATTTATTAAAGAGGCTATCTTCCTCCAGTGAGGATGGTTGGCTCCTTTGTCAAGGAAGAGGTAGCTGAATATGTCTGGTGTTGTTTCTGTATCTTCTAATCTACGTCATTGATCCTGAGGTCTGTTTCTTTGCTAGTACCCTAATGTTTTTATCACAGTGGCTTTGTAGTATAGTTTCAGGTTGGAAATTGTGATATTCCCTGCCATGTACTCTGTTGCCTAGAATGGTTTTTGCTATTCTAGGTCTCTTCTGATTCTAACTGAATTTTTGGATTGTTTTCTCAAGTTCTGTGAAATATACTGTTGGGATTTCAGTCGGAATTGCATTGAATCTGTACAGAAGTTTTGGAAACATAGCCATTTTCACTATGTTAATTATTCCTACCCAGGAGCAAGGGATATCTTTCCATCTTATATCTTCTTCTATCTCTTTTTTTGGAGTACTATAATTTTCAGTATAGACTCTTATGTCTCCTTCATTAGACTGATTCCTAGATATTTCATTTTTTTATGTTATTGTGAAAGGAATTGTTTCCCTAATTTCTCTCTCAGTGAGTCTGTATTTGTGTATAAGAAGACTATTGATTTTTGAATGTTGACTTTGCATCCAGGTACTCTACTGAATCTGTCGATTAAGTCTAGAAGTCTTTTGGTGGAGTTTTTTGTGTCTTCTATGTAGAGTATTATGTCATCAGCAAATAGTGACAGTTTAACTTCTTCCTTTCATACCTTTATTCCTTTTATTTCTTTCTCTTATCTAACTGCTGTGGCTAATGTTTCTAGAACTATATTGAACAGGAATGGTGACTATGGACATCCTTGTCTTGTTCCTGATTTTATTGTGAAGGTTATCAGTTTTTAACCACTTAGAATGATATTGGTTGTTGGTTTTTCATAGATAGTCTTTATCAATGAAAGGAATTTTCCCTAATTTCTCTCTCAGTGAGTCTGTATTTGTGTATAAGAAGACTATTGATTTTTGAATGTTGACTTTGCATCCAGGTACTCTACTGAATCTGTCGATTAAGTCTAGAAGTCTTTTGGTGGAGTTTTTTGTGTCTTCTATGTAGAGTATTATGTCATCAGCAAATAGTGACAGTTTAACTTCTTCCTTTCATACCTTTATTCCTTTTATTTCTTTCTCTTATCTAACTGCTGTGGCTAATGTTTCTAGAACTATATTGAACAGGAATGGTGACTATGGACATCCTTGTCTTGTTCCTGATTTTATTGTGAAGGTTATCAGTTTTTAACCACTTAGAATGATATTGGTTGTTGGTTTTTCATAGATAGTCTTTATCAGGTTGAGATAAAGATGATCTATTCCAATTTTCTGTAGGGTTTTTATCATAAACATGTGTTGAATTTCGTCAAACACTTTTTCTGCATCTATGGAGGTGATCATATAGTTTTTGTCCTTGACTTTGATAATATAGTGTATTACATTTATTGATTTGTGTATGTTGAATCATCCTTGCATCCCTAGAATAAATCTGACTTGGTCAATCTGTATGATCTTCTTGATGATCTTCTGTCTTTTGTTTGCCAGTATCTTATTGAGGATTTTTTTTTTTAATCAAAGTAATACTTGCTTCCAGGAATGAATTTGGAAGCAATGTTTCCCTTTCAGTTTCGTTGAAGAGTTTAAAGAATAGTGGTGATAGTTCTTCTCTAAATGTCTTGTAGAACTCAGCAGTGAAGCCATCAGGAGCTGGGCTTTTCTTTGTTGGTAAATTTTTAATTACATCTTCAATTTCACTGAATGTAATTGGTATGTTTAGACTTTTTATATCTTCTTTGTTCAACTTCAGAAGTTCATGTTTCTAAGAATCTATCCATTTCTTCTGTATTTTCCATTTTATTTGAACGCAGTTTTGTTCTTTGTTTTGTTTTGTTTTGTACAGGGTCTCACTATGTAGTTGAAACTGACATGGAACTTACTATGTAGCCGAGGCTGGTCTCAAACTCACAGCAACCCTCCTGCCTCAGCCTCCCGAGTGCTGGGATTACAGGCATGTGCCACCATGCACAGCCTTAGAATACAGGTTTTTGAAGTAGGTATTGAGGATCCTCTGGATTTCTGGTGGATCTGTTGTGACTTCACCTTTTTTATTCATAATTGCATGAATCTGAGCCTTTTCTATTTCCTTTTTTTTTTTTGATAATGTTGGCTATGGTTTATTGATTTTATTTATTCTTTCAAAAAACCAACTCTTCAATTCATTAATTTTTTGTATTGTTCTCTTAGTCTCCACAGCATTAACTTCTACTCTGATCTTTATAATTTCCTCCCTTGTATGAGCTTTTGGTTTTTCTAGGAGCTTAAGGTTAAGCATTAGGTTATTTATTTGAGCTTGATCTATTTTCCTAGGATGGGCATTTGCTGCTATGAACTTCCCTTGTAGAACTGCTTTCATTGTGTCCCATATGTTGTATTGGCATTATCATTTAATTGTAGAAACTGTCTAACTTCTTCTTTAATTTCCTCTGTGACCAAATGGTTGTCAGCAGGGTGTTATTTAATTTCTATGTGTTTGTGAAGTTCTTGGGGTTTCTCAGGCTATTAATCTCCAGCTAATATATAGGGGATAACTTCAACTCCTTTGCATTTACTTAAGCATGTTCTATGAGCTAGTATTTGGTCTATTTTGGAGAATGACCCATGTACACCTGAAAACAATGTATATTTTGATTATGTGGGGTGGAACTCTCTGTATACATCAAGTCCGTTTATTCTAAGACATGGTTCAGTTCTGTTGTTTATTGGTTGGTTTTTCATCTAGATGATCTGTCTATTTGTGTCAATGGAGTACTGGGTCCTCCTATACAACTGTGTTAGTGCTTCTTTAGTTTTTCATATCCATTAATATTTGTTTTGTATAGTTAGGGGCATTAGTATTTGGTGCATATATATTTATGATTGTCATTTCTTCCTCTTGTATTGTTCTCTTTATGAGGATGTAGTGGCCTTCTTTTCTCTATTAATTAGTTTTGGTTTGAAATCTACTCTCTCTGAAAATGAGATAGCTACCCATGCTTTTTCTGGGCTCCTGTTGCATGGAGAACTGTTTTCCATTCTTTTACTCTCAGTCTATGAAGTTCTTTGTGGATTAAGTGGGTTTCATGAATACAACATACTGTTGGATTTTTGCTTCTTAATCCATTCTGCCCGCCTGTTTCTTTTGATTGGTGAATTCAGGCCATTAACATTGATGGTTATAACTGTTAGGTGTTGACTTTTCATTGTCATATTATTTTTCCTGTTGTTGGTTCTTCCCCCCCCTCCCTTTAATTTATTGCCTTGCCTGGTATATTTGCTCTATTGTCCATTATAGAGTTGTGGTCTTCATTTTGTTTTTCCAGGATATTGTTTAGAAGTGTTTGGAGTGCTGGTTTGCTGTTCATGAAATTTCTCAGGTATTCTTTTTTGTGGAAATTTCTTATTTCCCCATGAATTTTGAAAGAGAGTTTTGCAGGATACATCAGTCTAGGTTGGAGGTTGTTTTCTTTTAGGACTTGAAATACCTCACCCCAGGCTCTTCTTGACTTGATAGTTTGTGTTGAAAAGTCTGCTGTGATACTGATGGGTTTTCCTTTGCATGTGATTTGTTTCTATTCTCTAACTGCTTATAGTATTTTGTTCTTCTGTTGGGTTTCAGGGATCCTAATTATTATATGTCTAAGTGTAGATTTTTTTTTATCATGCCTAATTGGAGTCCTATGTACCTCACTTATCTGTATGTCAAATTCTTCCCCACTATTTGGGAAGTTTTCTGTCATTAATTCTGTAAATGGGTTTTTTTTTAGATCACCCATAATTTTTCCTGCTACTTCACGGATTGCTATCAGTCTTATATTATTATTCTTTGCATCATCTAAGAGTTGATGGATTGATTTCTCATGGTCCCTTCCTGTTTTTAAGAGATCTCTCTTTTCATGGTCATTGGCTTCAATCCTATCTTCTATATCTGAAATTCTATCTTCACATTCATTTACCCTGCTGCGAATTCTTTCTATGGAGTTTTTAATCTGGATATCTGTTTGAATCTGTTGTATGGATTTCATTTCTTTCCTATGTTGGGCATTCAAGGTTTCCATTTATTTCCTATGCTGGAAATTCATGGTTTCCATCATGGCCCTGAGCTCATTTTTTTAAATATGTTTCTGTACTAGAGTCTCTAATCATGTCTATCTTTCTTCTTACCATTTCTGTGGTTATCTTGGAAATTGTTTCTGTATTGAATTTTTCTAGAGCCTCGTTTATCTGTTTTGTTACTTCTTCTGCTATCAGTTCAGGGTTTCCAGATGACTGACTGTCAGACTTTTCCACCTCATTTCCCCCAGAGTTTATATTTGATGGGCTGGAAGTCTGTGTTTGTGTCTTGCTTAAATGCCTTCTCATTTTTATTTTTGTCATTGTCCTTGGTTTAATTCCTGGGTTAATATTTCAATCTTCCAGATATAACTGGTCTTTAGGCTTTGAGTCTCTAATGTCTCTGAAGCAAACTTATTTTCATTATATCAGGGAGGGCACCTGATTAGATCAATCACAACCCTTTAGCCCAAATGTTACAATCAGCAACACAATGGCATCAAGCACACCTTAGAAAATGACAATTTGTGGTAGTTATTAATCTATCACCTTTAACCATGTGAATGCAATCAAAATTGAGAACCAGCCCAAAACATGTTTATAGTTGATAAACTCTTCAATGTAGCAACTTTACCCTTCACAATGGAGAGTTAGAAGGAGTTGGGGAGGGAGGGATAGATCGATAGGATAGAGGAGGGTCAAAAGTGAGGTCAGAGGACACAGGATGATCACACAAACTCTAGGGATCTGTTGAAGAAGAGAGTAGAAGACAGAACAAAATATTCCCAAGAACTAACAGCTGTAGGGAGGCTAGACACTGTAGTCACTTTCTTTTAAAACTAATGGCAATTGAGAGAAGGAAAAAGAGAAGAAAAGGAAAAGAAAGAAAATAAATTTGAATTACGATAGGAACAGGAATAAAAAGGGAGAGTAGTGGAGTTCAAGGTGGGAGAGAGAGGGGGAAAGAAAAGAAGATAAGAAAAAGATTAAAAAAGGAAAATTTTCAAGAAAAGAAAAAGATAGATAAAAATATTCTTAAAAGATTAAAGATAAGAGAAAAATATTCCTCTGAAAATAAAAAATGCAAATAGAAACAGAGGCCCTCCTTCAGGCTGTGCCTCTGTTGATACAGTCGACAGTGTGAGCTGGAGTGTGCAGGTCTAAGCTAATTAGTCTCAGAATCCAGCACTGTCCCCTGAGGGTCAGGGTGATTTCTGTCTACAAGGCCCAAGTTGAGATCTCTGACTTCCTGCTGGGTTGAACTCTGCAAGATTCTACAGGTTTCAGCTTTCTTTCCTCTGAAGTTAGACCAGGTTCTGATGTGAGGTGCTGGACCCTCCAATTTACCAGCATGGTGGTGTGGTATGCCTTCATTGAAGATTTTCTTCACTTTTCCAGGAGGTCCAGTTTTCATCTAGGAGTCTCAGAAAAGCCTTCTTTCTCTGTTCTTGGGGGTGGTGAGGCTGGGCTCCTCTGGTGCACCGGGTCACAGGGGTGGACCTTCTGGATGGTCCAAAAAATAATTTTCATAGCCCTTTGACCCAGCACACCAGAGGACCCCAGCAGGCTATGAAAATTATTTTTAAAATACATAAGTACTCTAAAGTCTCTAAACCTGCATTCATTGATTTAGGGTTGTGATAACTATCCCTTTGTATATAGAAACTCTAATTGAAATTCTGTATTATTCTTATATGAATCACATTCACGTTGCATAATAAATTATTTCTGGTTCTGGTTTCTTTGAAGTGATGCAAGATACTTTACATGTATTCATAGGCGTGTAAATACAATATTGGTCTAATCTGAGTTCAGAATCTTTCTAATTTATAATCCTCTCCCAAAATTTTATTATTCTGCACACATAAATCAAGAGCACAAATCAAATCTAGGAAGTCTGTTGTGGCTTGTGTCTAGAAATCCTCCACAAAGCGTCAGGCAGTCTTTTTCGATAGAAGCTAAATCTGGAATGTGTGATGCTAGGGTTAAGGGCACGTGATTGCTAAAACACTACACCACATGAGTGATTGGTTTGGAACTACCTGAACCCTTGTGGTCTGAATAAGATAAAAGGAGCAGAAAGACACTGTTAAAGCCTCTTGCTGCCTTTACTACATTGTGCACCATGTTGTTTCTCCACTTCAAGGCCTATCTGCCCTGCCACCATGCCCTGGAGCCAGCTGATCATGACTGAAACTTCTACAAACTGTAAACCAAATAAATGTTTTTCTTTTTAACTTTGGGTGTCAGATATTTTCTCAGCAACAAGAGAAAAATAATTAACGCGGTCTTTTCAAAGCATTCATTTGTGTTTTCAAGGTGTGAAAAACTTTAGAATTCACATTTCATGACTTTATATAATAATAGTCAGTTAATATTCTATTTACAACTGGCATAACTATAAGTACAACTGACATAAGTACTCAATCAAATTATACAATTTGCTAAGTACAATGGCCACATAAGTTTTGTGAACCAAAGGAACTGATTTTGGAAAGGAAATGAGTTCAGTGCAAGGGAAGACTCTGCTCTGAATGACAGAGATGAGCCCAATATCCATGACCTCTCACTCAGCCTTATGTGGACATCAGGTTTTACCGAGCCTGTGTGAGACCAACACATCTTACACAGAGAACAGAAAGCACCTTCTGATTTGCATACATGATTCAAAGTGAAATGGTTTCCAAATATTTCTATTTTAAAAGAGTGCCTTCAAAAGGTTCTATTTCTTTAATTTATTTATACAGAACTCAGGGATGCTAAAGAAGCGTCCCTATTTATGTTTTGTCTTTTAGGTGTTATTTCTTCTGCTAGGCTGTGTTCCCTTCCCCACTCCCTCAGTGAGCCACTCCCTCAGCTCTGTCCTCCTTAAACAGCCTGACACAGCACTGATCACGGAGAATTGGATTACTTTTCTTTCTACCTCACTCCCTACTTAGAAGAAGCTCCATAAATATTCCTGGACATGTCAGGTCTCAAAACATGAAGTGTGCTCTAAGATTCTCCTTGCTTAGCCATGTAACTTGACATTATTGAATAACTTGATTATATCATCTATCATTCTTTGAATTGAATCTTCATTCTTGCTGAACAATATTTTAGAATTCCTTTTTATATACACAGTGCTTACAGAAATGCCAGGAACATGAAAAGTTATTTATGTCCTTGGGTTATTATCTTTTCACTAATATATGTACTTTTGTCTTGTTTCTTTTTGGACATATTCTCACATTCGATCTATTTCTCATGGCTTTGGGGATTGATCTGTAAGCATAAATTCAATTGTTAGCTTGCTGTTACCCTAATCCCTCAACAATTATTATTGTGACCTATTATTATAGCAGCCATTGCAAAGTTTTTCAAAATAAATGATCATTTCAATGATTTTTTTTTATTTTGATAAAAGCACAAGAAGTGATATTACAAATTGGAAAAACTCAAGGGAAGTGGCATATTCACCTTATAAATAATACATGATGAATTTAAAACTGTGGCAGGAAGAAAATTATCAAGTGATATTTTTTTTTCATTGTTAGGCTGATTTCCACAAACTTAGATTTTTCCTTTATATTATGCAATACAAAGACAAAAGCACATGAACTCTTTAATGTTAGTATCAATATTTTAAAATTTCAGTATCAATATTACGGGAAGAGCTAACAAACTGTAATTTGAGCTGTGACCCTAGTCTAGAAATGTCCATGTTACTAATTACATTTCATGGCATTAGAATTCAGGACATCTTGATCCTCACAAACAGCTATGTTGTCAACTTTCTATCACTATAAAAATATCTGAGATAATCACTTCATACAGAGAAGATGTGTACTTTGGCTCACCATTTGGGAAGCTTTAGTTCATGATAGGTTACCTCAATGCTTTTGGATTTGCAGTGAAGCAACCCATCATGGTGTGGGAACACAGTAGATCAAAACCAGTCTACTCAGCACGAGGAAACAAAACAGAAAATGAGAAAGAGTCCAGGGTCTCCCGAGAACATGCCCCCCATGACCTGGAGATCTCTTACTAGGCTTTACCTCTTAAAGGTTCTACCACTCCCAACAGCACTACTCTGGAACTTAATCTTTTTAACACATACACCTTTAAGGATACTCATGAACCGCTGTACTGTGTAACACCCTTCATCAAACTTGAACCACCCCGACTGTCTGTGCATCTTACCCAGACTGTTTCTTCACACTCCTGGCATTACCATGCAAATTTATTTATTTCATCTTAACCACATTATGTGTTCCTCAGCCTGGTAATACTACCCCAACAACCTTTTTAAAAAAATTTATTTTCCCAAGAAAATATAGGTACCACAAATCCTTATAAGTATAAAAATTGTGCCCTAGTTTTCGAGCTGCCAATCACAAGGTAGGCTTAGGTGAGGTGTCCATGGTGGCTGTAGCCCACATAATTCTGTTCCTTTCTCTTGGAATCTAAAAATTGCTTGATTTGTTTGTTTCATTTGGTTACTTAACTTACTTCTCAGAGTCATTATTACCTGCAAGAACTCTTGGGTGGTTTTGCACTCGTATTATCTGATATTGACATCAGCTCAGAACACAAGCCCGCATGACAAGACATCAAGTAGAAGGGTTGAAAGGGGTAACTTGACCCAGGTTAAGCAAGTAACAGGAAGACATGTGAGCCAAGAGGGAGGACATGTTCCAACGATGACAACAGCCTCTAAGATACCTTGTGTTGTTCACACTTTTAGCACTGACCATAGCTATTTTGGCATTAGTTTGGAATAATTTCCATATTTTCAAATCCTAAACTTGTATTAGACCAATATAAGTCATGTAGAGTTAAATCATGCTTAGTCCAGAAAACCAAGGGACCATACATGCAGGCCATATAATTCACTTAATTCTGTAGGGCAAAACAAACACCAAATGAAAAGAAGCCAATTTTAAAATTTTCATATTGGTGGCAACTTCTTACTTTTGTCTTCCTTGATAAGCAAGTATAAGAATTACTGCATGCTGCAAAAGTAAAACTTCTCTATAGTTTTAATAAGTTAAAGATGCACAAATGAATTTCTGTAGATTTGTCTCTGAATGTTATTGGTGTTATTGCAAAAGTGTTTTAAAGCCTATGTTTGGCACAGGTAAAAAATAAATACATATCCTGTTGTATACTGTGGGAGCATTGTGTGCCTAGATAGAAAACATTCAAGTCCAGGTGGGGTGGAAGGTGGGTGGATATTAATGAACTTTATCTTTTTGCACTACTTATTAAGAAGAAGAATTGAAATTGCCCTTCTTCCAGGACACTCTAATGGCAGTAGTTATGCCACAGCTGCTCTGAGCTGCATGCTATCCTAGCCTTCTTGGATACCTATACTCTTACTAGATTTTTCTACTCTTCCATTTCTGTCAAAACTCAAAACTTTTACTTATTACACTAATTATCTGAACTGTCCTCTCATGGGTACATGGGAAATGGTACTGTTGTACAGGGCCAACTATTTCTGCTTGACAGAGACACCAGGTTTTCCATACTATACTTGTAAAAGTCCTAAACAAAAAGGAATGAATTGGCCTATACTAAAAGTGAAAACCAGATATCAAATCAAAGTAGCAGCTGAGAATCTTCTTCTCACCTACATTCTACGAAATGATAAAAGAGTGTTTTAAAATGACAAAATACAACACTCTTGGAGCCTGAGGCAGGAGAACCTCAAGTTTGAACCCAGTCTGAGCAACTTAATGACTTAGCAACATTCTGTTTCCCTGTCTTTCTAAACAGGGAAGGGTGCAGGGGGTGAAGGGAGGGCTGGGAATAAGGAAAAATAAGAACCAAGATAAGTCATGTAAAGATACAAGATCCAAAAGATGAATATAACTGTATTGTGTACCTAAAATGTACCAATAAACTTAAAAAAAAAAAAAGGCTGTTCATGTAACCCAGTATAAAAGCCCTAGGTTCAATTCCCTATAATGAAAAAAAGAAGAAGAAGAAGAAGAAGAAGACAAAACAAGTTTCTTTGTACTTGTTTGGGAAAACAGAAATAAGAGGACAAAAATTCCTGAAAGATAGCCAAGATGTATTATAAACAAAAATAGCTTAGAAAGTGTTATAACCCCTTAGAAAGATAAATGTATCAGGGTAGGAGAAGTCTGAGGACAATCAGAACTCAGAAAAAAAAATGAAGCCAAGAAAGTAGAGAAAATTCTAAGGCAGAAATTAGTTTAAATAGATGAAGATGTATGTTCAAAAGAGCTAAGCCATTTTTCCCTTCATGCCTTCACCAATTTATATTAAACATTGAGCAACTGACATATATACAACAGTTAACAGCAATAAATATGGACACTGAGGCCAAGGAGAGAGAGTGTGCTCCAAGAAGGAATTGTTGGAAAACTCATATGCTAAAGACAAAGTGCTAAAATCAATCCTAAAATAAGTGTACACACACATCCACACCCATATGTCTACATATGTCTACACTGATCTACCCATTGATATAAATATATGCATATATATCCTGAATCAAGCATACTACTTAGCTAGGATACACTAGAGCCATTCCCACCAAAATCAGGGATGAAGCAAGAGTACACACTAACTTTATTACTATCTAATTTCATGTTACAGTTGTTATTTAATGCAACCAAGCATGATAAAACTATTATAGCTATGAGAATAAATAAATTATATATTCAGATGACTGGATATTATACCTAGAAAATATTAGGTAAAGGTAAAATTAATTCATACAATGAAGCAAGATATAATAGCCACATACACACAAAATCTAAATAGAAGAACAAATGGAAGAAAACCTCAATTTATAATAGAAGGAAAAAGAATTTAACAGAAGTAAGCCACAAAAACTTGGAAATAAACTCACAAGGTCTATATAAATAACACTGTGAGACACAAAGCACCCCTTCACACTTTATTCTCTATGTGGGCACTCCACATTATCAAGATACCAATTCTCCCTGAGTTAAAGTACCAAGCTTTTTTCTAGTGCTTAGAAGTTGACAATAAGTCTATACAGGAATGAAAGGAGGAAATGCTAAAAAGCAAGAGCTGTGAAAGGTCCCTATTTCTATCAGATATTAAAATATCATAAAGCCACAATTATTAGAATAGTGCAATGGTGCACAGAGAAATGACCAAACCAATGTGATAGAAAGTCTAGAAGTAGAATCAATATCGTATTTAAATGGAGTATATGATGAAAATGATATTTCATAACATTGCAGCAAAGATAGGTTATTAAAATGGTGTTGGGAAAATTGGGTGATATTTTTTGAAAAGAGTTAAATTCATTTCTTACACCATATGCAAGAACAGAATTAAAATTGATCAACAATCTACATGTAAAAAGAAAAACTTGATACAAGAAAACATAAATGGATTCCTGTATAATTTTGTGCACAGACTTTCTAACCATGATTCAAACTGCAACTGCAATGAAGACTGAAAATTTTAACTGTATACTTTTTTCAACATATGCTAAAAAAACCCAAACAAAACCCAAACAAACAAAAAACACTACAACAAAGTCAAAGGAAAAATGATGAATCTTTCTTTTCCTTTCTTTTTCCTTCTTTCCTTTTCTGTCTGTCCCATCTGTCTCTGTCTCTCTCTCTGTGTCTGTGTGTGCTGGAGATTAAATCCAAGATCTCACACATGCTGGGCAAGTACCACTGAGCTACATGCCCATCCCATTTTTGGCTGGTTGTTTGTTTTGAGATAAGGTCTCACTAAGTTGCCCAGACTGGCCTTGAACTTGTGATGATCCTCCTACCTTAGCCTCTCCAGTAGCTAGGATCATCAAATGGCTTCTAAACATATGAAAAGATACTCGAAATAACTCATAATAAATAAATTAAAATTCAAACTATACTCAGATACTCCTTCTCACCCAAGAGATTGGTAAAAGTTAAAAATATTGACAATGTGTTCTTTTAGAGAAATGATAAAATAAGCACTTTTGTAGACTGTTGGCAGAAATGAAAAATGACACCATTCTAATAGATTTGACAATATCTACATAACTACATACCCATTTACCTTCTGAGCTCAAAATTTTATGCCTTGGAATTTTCTCTACAAATACACTTCAAACAATATGAAAATACATTTGCACATGGTTGTTCATTGCAGCATTCTTTGTAATTGTAAAATATCAGAAGTTCCTAAATACCCAAACAGTAGGTGGATTAATAAACTATTGTGCACGTACATGTTAATATACTATGCAGCTATAAAGTACAATGAGAAAAATCTCTATGAACTGATATGGAGTAGCTTCCCAGCCATACTATTGTGGACAGCAAGTTAAGTAGAAATTAACAGGCAGTCAGAGAGGGTTAGGGCCTGCAAAGGAGTCAGGGCAGAACTAGGACTTTGAATCAAGGGTGAACTTCTCCAGCAGCAAGAAATACAACCCCCTTCCTACTAAGTGAGTGAAGCCCCTCTCTACTAAGTCCCTGAGTTCTGAGGAACTTAAAGTGCAAAATAATCCGTTTTTTTCTCTAAAATCCCAGTTTCCTTTAAACCCTACATGTTGAAGAATTGGGTTGGAGAGCCGAAGCTTCAACTGGTCCTTTCAAATCTGCAAGGCCACCTGCGATAGGTGGCCACTGGATTTTGAGAAATTCTTGTGCCCTGCTTATCCATAATTAGCTGGATGGAGGGGCCGCGAGGTCACCCACTGGGGACTCTTCTTGGAAATCCAGGGCTTCCCCTTCTCCTCTTCCTTCCCAAGCCTCCTCCTCGCTCTCCTCCTCCCTCCTCCTTCTCCTCCTATGCTTCCCTCCCCTGCTCCTCCTTCTCTATGTCTTTCCTCTCCTTTTCCTTTCCCTTCCCCTTCTTTTTCTCTTTTTCCTTCTTCTCTTTCTAATAAAAGCTCTCCCAACTTCCTCCTTTTGGTTTTCAACTTCTTTTCTCGACACTGTGAAGTCATGAGCTGAGTAAATACCATAACAATATTATTAACTAAATAAAGCAGAGTGGGGGAAACACTTAAAGGAAGGGAGAGTGAAGGGCGGAAAAAGGCCGTCGATGCTCCAGGTAGAAGTAAGAAGTTCTAGTGCGCGGCTGCACATAGCGCACTATATTTTACTATAAATAAAAATTACCCACCATGTATTTCAAAAAGATAGAAGAAAGGTTTGTGAATGTTTTCACCATGATAAAATGATAGACATTTGAGGAAATAGATAAATTTAAACTTATTTAAACATTACACAATGCATACATGTATATCACGTGGTATCCCATTAATATGTATAAGGTTTTCTTTTTATGTCAATAAAAATAAAATTTAAAATCCTTTACATGTTGACATTAATAACTTTTGCAACAGAACATATTTTGGAAAACTACAAAGAGAATTAAGAAGAAGAAAGGCATTGTCTTACATTTTTAAAAATCTCTTTAACTGTTGGCTTACCAGAAGAAAGTTAGCATCCCAAGTCTTCTGTGCTCCATCTGCTTCCATCTGTTGTTTTGGTTGAAGTAGGTGAAGAACCCAGGCTCACAGAGATATCTAGGTGGAAGAGGGAAATGTTTTAATATCATTTCAGATACACTGTTATTCTCCTTAGATATCACACAAAAGTGTTAGCTTCTTAAAGATTGTTGCTATGTGAAATATAAAATCACATCAATGAACTTCTTGTGCTTTTACATTAAAATCAATTGGTCCTTTAAAAAATAAGTCAATCAAAGGAGAAGAAATAGGGAAACTATCACTCTGCTTAGCTTTTATATAAATACAGAAAGATCAAATAAAAATAAATAAAATTCGCTAGCTCTAGAAATGGTTGTCAGATGTTGAATTGTGTTCCTCCTAAATCCATATATTAAAATCCTAACTAAACTGAATCTCAGAATGTGATCTTATTTGGAGATATGCTCCTTATAGAAGCGATCAATCTAAAATGAGGTCATTGGGATGGGCTTTGACTCAGAGTGAGTTGTGTCTTTCGAGTGGGGGTATTGAAGCACAAAGATAAGCACAGAGGGAAGATGACGTGAAGACCCATAGAAAGATAGCTACAAATAAGCCAAGGGGAGAAGCCTGAAACAGATCCCTTCCTCAAAGCAAAATCAACCATGCAAATGCCTCAGGTTTTTTGTTATTGTTTTGTTTTGTTTTTGTTTTTTGTTTGTTTGTTTGTTTTTTGTTTAAGACAGGGTCTCACTATGTAGTTGACACTGACCTGGAACTCACTATGTAGCCCAGGCTGGTCTCGAACTCACAGCGATCCTCCTGCCGCAGCCTCCTGCCTCCTGATTTGTTTGTTTGTTTGTTTTTTGTTTAAGACAGGGTCTCACTATGTAGTTGACACTGACCTGGAACTCACTATGTAGCCCAGGCTGGTCTCGAACTCACAGCGATCCTCCTGCCGCAGCCTCCTGAGTGCTG
This sequence comes from Fukomys damarensis, assembly GCF_012274545.1. Taxonomy (NCBI): domain Eukaryota; kingdom Metazoa; phylum Chordata; class Mammalia; order Rodentia; family Bathyergidae; genus Fukomys; species Fukomys damarensis. Next base: position 23,246,369 of record NW_022900943.1, on the reverse strand, counting down.
GGATTACAGGTGTGCACCACCACACCTGTCAAATGCCTCAGTTTAAGATTTCCAGCCTCCAAAACCATAAGACAATACATTTCTAGTGGTCCAGCCAGTTTGTTGCAGCAGCTCTAGGAAACGGATACGGGGTGATGGCGATAGTAAAGAGGACAGAACAAGTTCTGCATTTATCTATTATTGCTTAACAAGCTGTGATTTTCAGCAGATATCTGAAATAATCAACTTGCAAAGAGAAAAAATGTGTTTGGGCTCACAGTTTGAGAGGGTTCAATTCATTATAGGCTGACTGTGTTGATTTTAGACCTGTAACAAGGTAGTTCATTAAGGCAGGAACACAACGACAGAGGAAAACCAAACCTTACAGTCAGGTGCAAACAGTGAAACAGAGGAAGGAAGAGACTGAGATCCCATAATCCCTCTTTAAGGTGCTCTCAGAATGACCCAAGACCTCCCATTAAACTTAGCTCGTAAAGGTTTCACCACATCCCAAAAGCATCAGGCTTGGGACCAAAGCTTTAACACATGGACTTTAGAGAGTTTTCCAGGTCCAAACAACAGTACAATCCTTGCCTAAGTTAGTGGGGTAATAAAGTTATTTTATTTAAGAACTCTCCACTCATCTGTATTCCAAAGTATCTGAAACCTCGAATGGAATAATTTAAATGGCTGGAGGGCAGAAAAAAACTAACTGAGGCCATATGCCTAGGTATTCTCCAAGGGACATTTGTGGGAGCAGATGTCTTCACAATTGCTTCTTCACTCACATGCCAAGAACCTGTAAACTGATGGCTGAATCTCTCTCTGTCTCTCTCTCTCTCTCTCTGTCTCTCTTTCTCACTCTCTCTCTCTCTCTCTCTCTCTCTCACTCTCTCTCTCTCTCCCTCCAGACTCTTTTTATACTGGGACTGTGACCTAGGACCTTCACAATAAACAACATCCTCTGCCATTTTTTATATTTTTTATTTAGAGACAGTGTCTAAGTAGTCACATTGCCTAAGCTAGGTTCGAACTTGTGACCCTCCTGCTTCAGCCTTCCAGATCACTGCAGTAATAGGCATGTATCACTATTCTCAACTACTATTCTCTTTTTGTAGTTAGCTTGGACTTCCTCATAATATGGACATTTCTAGGTAGCTCTACTTACTACATATGACTAGCTTCTTTCAGAATGAGCATTTCAGAGCCAGACCAAAGTTGGCACAAAATTTCTTCCACTGTACTATATTGATCTGGGGAGTCACTTACACCTTATTGTATTGGTCAGCACCAACCTAAGTTCAAGGGAGTAAACAAATACATTCCATTCATACAACAGAATAGCAGAGCTGCATTTCAGAAGAGCAGGTAGGGTTGAAAATGTGATTGCCTTTAGGAAATACAATAAGCCACAGGTACAAGAGATAGAGCAACAGATGTGTCTCTGAAAAAATACCTTATTTATGGCTTTGGTTTTGAGAATAATTTTTTTAAAATTGTATTGAGTTTATCAGTACTTTTTAAGTATACAGTACAGTTACATTCATCCTGGGTTCTTGTACCATTACATGACAGATCTTGGTTCTCAATTTTCCCCCACATCCCTGCCCTCCCTTCAACCTCTCCACCTCCCCTATTTACAAACACTTTGTTTCCATTTCTTCCTTTTCTCATATTTTTTCTTGTCCCTTATTGCCTTTCCCCTATTCTTCCCACTTTCCCAAATGATCTAGAGCAGGGGTCAGAAAACATCAGCCTATAGACTTGATGTTGTATGCTTTTGTAAATAAAGTTTTATTGGAACTCAGTCTGCACATTTGTTAATGTGCCATCTGTAGGTATTATCCTTTAAAACCAGCAGAATTGAGTAGTAGAAAAAAGGTTGTAAGGCCCACAAAATCTGACCTTTATTATTGACCTTTTGCAGAAAAAAATATTTGCTGGTCCCTGTTACTAGAAAGTCCAAGAATTAATTAATTAATCCACAGAGTTGACAAGAAAAAAAAAGCAAACTGAAACTGCGCGCAAACAGTAACAAATGAATTTACCTGTTATTCAAATGAATAACTACACAGAAAGAAAGAAAAATAATTAAGTACTTATTGAACTTAGTATATGACTATATCCCTTCAATGTAGGGAGATAACAGTATTCCAAATAAATTTTTAACTCCTATGTCAGTTTGACTCTTTGTAGTAATATTGATGTAGAAATTCTGAAGCTAATTTCTATGTATTGTAGAAGTCGGCAGGTGAACAAGTGACTGAGAAAGTGTTGATGGTATTGGTTATCACTGTAGAAAAGACAGCTACAAAATGGAAAGGAGAAAGACAGAGAAGAGCCCTGTGGAGCTTGGCTAAAGCTGTAGGCAGCCTTGTGAATCAATAGTTACATGTACGTCTTTATTGAATCTATTTCCTAGCTTTGTCTCCTGATAGACCTAGGATCAATGTCTCTTGACAACGCACTATCATTGAGCCTATGCAGTGCCTGCATGTCAGTCCCTACATGTTATGTTCTATTAAAGGGAACAAAAGCTTTTTGGAGGAAGAGCACATTCTAGAACAGAACTACAGTAGTTACAAAATGAGGCTAAAACATGTTCATGTTCCAGAAAGTAAGATAGTACTCACTTCAGTCAACAAATAAGCAAACCTACATGCAAAAAAGGCACAGGATTATGCTCTGCAAAACTGTTAAGTCTATCATAAACAAGGAAAGTCTGAGAAACCATTACAGAGTAGAAGGGCTAAGGAGACACAGCATCTAAATTTAATGTAGTATCCCAGTGGGATCCTTGAATAGAAAAATTGGGAGAAAACTAGTGAAAATCAAGTAAGGCACGGAGTTTGGTTAGTGGTAAGGTACAAACATTGGATACTTAGTTGTTGCAAATGACCCACAGTAATATAAGATGTCAATGGCAGGGAAAAATAAGTACAAGATGTACAGGAATTCTGTTATCTTTGCAACTTATCTGTAAAGTTCAAAAATTAAAAGTTTTTTAAAAATTAAGCTTAAAAATACATACAAGCTAGCTTGAGGAGGCTCCTACTGGGAAAATCTAGAACTGAGTACAAGTGGATTATAACTTGATGAATAAAATTGGAATTCACGAGTCTGTACTGATAGCATTTTAGCAGCAAAGAAAAGCACTTCCTCTCTATAAAGGCCAACCAATAAGTGTGAAAGGAGCATGAGTTAGGAAATCACTACTTATCATTAGTTAGGACTGTTTTCCATGAAAATTATCAAACGGTGCTAAAAATCCATTAAAGTTGAAGTTTAATAAAGCCACATTATTTTCATGGTCCTTTGTGTCTCCCTAGAGATAGCTCATTATTTGTAAGAATACAAAATTTTACAGTGAAGAAAAGTCCAGGAAATATCTTAGGTGGATGATCAAAGTTGCATCTCTAAGGAGGGATGGTAGACTTACTGTGCATCCAGATTAGATACCATGATAAGGACACATGAACATATGTAACATTCCAACCATGGATAAAGGTTTTATTCACTAGAAAATTTGAAAAGACAAAAATCTAGACAAGGAAACACTCTATGTAACAAGTGGACTATATTCTAAAAATATATCGAGGTCATGAAAGAAAAGCAAACCTAATGTAAAAATTATTTCTAATAAAGGCAATGAAAGTGACTCTCCCCAGTACTAAATCCTAGGCTTTCTGAATAAAGGTGCTATGAAAGATATTATTGGAACAATTGGTAGAGATAGAAATCTGGATGGTAGCTTAGATAAAAATACAGTATCAATGCAAAATTTCCTGATCATAGTAACTATGGATATGTAAGAGAATAGTCTTGGTTTTTAGAAAGCATATTGAAGAACTATTCAGTTAAAAGAATACTAAGCATGCAATCCAATATTAAATTGTTCAGAAAAAAATAATAGGAGACTGAGACTTAGAGAATTATAAAGCAAGTTTGGCATATATATGTGTGTGTATTATCAATGCAAAATTTCCTGATCATAGTAACTATGGATATGTAAGAGAATAGTCTTGGTTTTTAGAAAGCATATTGAAGAACTATTCAGTTAAAAGAATACTAAGCATGCAATCCAATATTAAATTGTTCAGAAAAAAATAATAGGAGACTGAGACTTAGAGAATTATAAAGCAAGTTTGGCATATATATGTGTGTGTATATAAATTAATTGAAAGTCATTGCAAAATGTGCCTGTATTGAATAAAAATAACTGTCAGATTTTTCTCTCCTAGGAAGGTAAGAAAAACAAACATTAGATATACCAGTTTCTCTCCAAAGAAATAAATATAAATATTTTATTTGAGGGTTTGGATCATAAACTATACTTATATAGGCTTCTTTTACTTTGTAGCTACCAGCTTAAAAATCTCTGGAAGGCAGTATAACAAGGAAGTTTGTGGTTTCTTAAATAAATGGACTGAATAAATGGATTATGAAAAAACAGACAAACAACAACAACAAAAAAGCCTGGGTTTCAGGCTGATGGGTTAATGGAACTAAATTCTGTTTAAGGAGAACCTATGACATTCATCCAAAGGAATAGTCAACCGACATTAATAATACTCAGTTTCTCTTTTTATAAATTGAGAAACACCAGGGAGAGGCTGCTGAGTAGACCAGGGAATAGCATTTCCCTCCAGAAATGTGGGGGAGTTGGACAATGCTTATTCAAGTGTACCAATTTATTTGAACCCACATTAAAAGATATAGCACATTTCACATGTGGTGCAGAATTTGTAAGGCAAAAATGAACCTAAGAAAAATCTCAACTGAGACAGAAATTCACAATTGAATTGATATGGATCATATATTCTGGATGTGTTAATCTTTAATAATCTCTTCATACCAAATTACTCTTCCAGAACATCCTGAAGTGCAAATCAGCTTAATTCTTAGTTGTTTCTCTTTTTTGTTTCTATGTAAATTAATAGAGCTCCTCCTTAGTTCTTTTCAAGGCATTACAACTATTAAATTCATGATTGAAAAAATGCAGAAACCCTTGCTTTGTTCTCCATAAACATTAATTAGGTGACAAAAAACTAGGCTCAGTCTTTCTTGCCACACCTGTGGTCACTATCTGTGGTTACTGTCACTTTGAAAGTGATAGCCCTGGAATTGTATGGTTATATTTTGTATAAACTGTGTCAGTAGTAAACCACACCGGATATGATCATTTTTGTACATCTTCACTTACTGAAATAGAGCACATTCAAATAAAATGTATGTCTTGAGGAGCTATACCAAGCTATCATTTTTCTCACACTTGGGCTAATGTAACAGCCTCCAAACTGATCTTACTTCCATACTTTTCATCTACAGTCCATATCTCACACAGCTGCCAGGGCAATGTTTTGAAATATAAGTACTTTCCTGCATAAAACCTCCAGTAGCTTTGTATTAAAATCAAACCCAAACTTGTGATGTCCCTTCCAATACCAAGAAGCACTGATCCCTGATTACCTGTCCAACTTATTCTTCTAAAATTTTCTCTATCCCTCACAATCATTTAACTAAGCTGCCTTTTCTTTAAAGTTGTTCTGCTTGTTTTGTCTCAGGGTCTGTCCCCCAGCTGCACCTCTAAACTGATGCACTGGGCTTTGCATGGCTGCTTCACATTTATAATTTAGTTTAACTACCATTTTAAATACCTCATCCTCATAGAGGTTGTCCCTGGGCACACTATATGAAATATACCCTCTTGCGGTTAAGGTGTTTCTGATGCTCCTGTTTTTCTGTATACTTCAGAAGTTGTTACTACCTAAAATTAATTGCTTTCAATGTTAATCTTCTGTTATGGCCTGTGTTTAGATGTCCCTCACAAAGCTTCATGCAATCATAGGTCAGGCTTTTTCAGAGGTGGCTAAATTGAGAGTATGTTACACTACGATCGATTCATAATGCAATGCTAGGATCAAGAGCACTAGGATTAAGAGTATGAGTGGTACCTACTCCAAGTAGTCTGAATAAGATATAAGGGATAGAAAGAGCTGTAGTCGTCCCTTGTTGTTTTCCTATATTCTGCCCACCGTGAACTGTTTCTTCTCTGTGATGCCTTTGTGCCACCCAATTTTGAACTGAAACCTCTACAAACTCTAAGCTAAATAAACTTTTCCTCCCTTAACTTTGGGCATTGGGTATTTTATCTCAGCAACAAGAAAGTAACTAAGATACCTTCTTTCCCTTATTCAGGAGATATCAGCTCCAGGAAAGCAAGAAATTCATGGAAATAGTTACCATTGTTTTCCTAGTATCTAGAATCAACAACACTCAGTAAATACTTCCTCAAAGGACATTGCAACATTATAATTTATGCCAAATTTTCTGAATTCTGAACCTTACAGAGAGAGAGAGAGAGATCTTGACCATGAAGTGAATGGTTTTGCTCCACTAGGCACCCACAAACCAATGGGGACAATGGATAATGGATCAAAATCTACGACTGAGCCAAATTGTTCCTCTTTAAAAGGTGATTATCAGGGGGCCAGAGATTTGGCTCCAGTGGTTCTGCCACCTGCTTTACAAGTGCAAGGGCCCTAGTTCAGTCCCTGGTACCTACCCCCAAAAACGTTGATTGTCTCAGGTACTATATTTGCAATAGTGAGGAAAATCTAAGAAAAATATCAAAGCCATAACGAGATCACTGGATACCTGTTACAATGTCTATTGTCAATAAGGCAAAGTATAACAGGGGTTTGTGAGGATGAAGAGAAAGAAATGTGCGTTGTTGGTAGGAATGTAAAATGATACAGCTGCTATAGAAAACAGTTTGGAGCCAGTCAGCAAGGTGAGATCTGGGGAAAGAGGCTTGGCTTGGACATCACATCTCCCTCCACCAGCCTGGGCCCAGCCCATGGGTCCAGGTAGCTGTGCCCTCTCTTGTGGGTGCCGCCATTGCTGTTCCAGCACCAGGAGGGTAGCCACGGGGTGCGGGGAGGGGCGCTGACCACCCCCACCCCACTCTTAGATCTTCTGATTGTGCCAGTCCTTGGACCCACTCCACAGAGACACAGCTGGTTATAAAGGGTAAATTTCTGAGCTCCCAAATTTGAACACCTTTAAAGAAGGGGCGGGGGAAACCTGTGATAGAACTGTCTGGAGTTGAATCCTGCAGGAGGTCGGGGAGGTCAAATTGTTCCTTGGGGCCTGAGGTCAGTCTGTGTTGCGGGGGTCTGCCTTCAGCTAGCTGAGATAGGGGGATTTGGTTCTGCACATGGCTGCACACGATATGTATTATGACAACAGAGATATAGTCTGAATGAGGCCCTTCAAAGTCATTTTCTTTGTCCTTTTCTTTCTTCTCCTCATTCCACTCTGTAAATTCTTTTTTCTGTCCTCTTTCACCAACTCAGTCTCTTTCTCCACCATATTGTCCCTCATCTCCCTTTCTTTTCCTGCTCCTGCCCTAACTCAGATTTCTTCCTTTATCATTTTTTTCTTTTTATTAATGTTATTTTTTTTTCTATCACTGAGCTTCATTCAAGGGTCGGTAGTTTCAAGGGAAAGTGAGCCCCTATTGCTGTTAAAGGGATATATTCTTGTCCTTATACTTGCACTCTGTCTATCCCTTCTGAGTTTTACAGTTTCCTAAAGATTTTGTGGTCATTCTGTGTCCTCTGGCTTCACTTCAAACCTTCTCCAGTTCTTTTACTTGTTTACTCTTCTCATCCTAGCTAGGTCTAGGCCTTCATCCTAAATGGTAAATAAACTATGTTGAAGAGTTTGTTCACTGCAAACATATCTTGGGCTGCTTCTTGATTGAATTTAATTCACATGGAGGGGTGTGGGTGATGGATTGAAGACTACCACAAGTGGTCAATGTGCAGGAGGTGACTGATACTGTTGTGTTGCTGATTGTATCAATTGGGGTAAGGGATAGAGACTGATTTGACAAGTTGTTATCTCTGATATTGTGAAAGTGAGAATGTCTATGAGTCATTAAGAGAGTTGGAGGCTGAAGCGCAATGATATTAGGAAGATTTAATAACCCAGAGATTGAATCAAGGACAACCCAACAGCAAAAATAAAAATGAGAAAACACTTAAGCAAGACACAAAGACAGACTCCCAGTTCACCAATGGCAAACAGTAGGGCAAAGGAGGATGAAAAGTCTGATAGTGAATCACCAGGACACTCAGAACTCACAGCACAGGAAGTAACAAAACAGATCGATCAGGCTCTAGAAAAATTCAAAACAGAAATAATTTCCCAGATAACCATAGAGATGGTGAGCAATACAACAGTCATAATTCGAGACTCTACAACAGAAATTGACAAAAAAAAAAAAATAGATGAGCTCAGGACCATAATAGAAGCCATGAAGGCCCAGCATAAGAAAGAAATGGAAACAATAAATGCCCAACACAGGAAAGAAATGGAATCCATTAAACAGATCAAACATATCCAGGAGATTAAACACTCTATTGAAAGTGTACGCAAGAGAATTAAAGAATGTGAAGATAGAATATCAGATATAGAAGATAGGATCACAGTGGCCCTGAAAAGAGCTCTCTTAAAAACAGTCAGGGATCATGAGAAATCGATCCAACAACTCCTAGATGATAGAAAGAAGAATAACATAAGACTGATAGAAATCCATGAAGGAGCAGGAGAAAAATGCAAATGACTTAAAAAAGCTGTTCACAGAATTAATGACAGAAAACTTCCCAGAGAGGAAGAATTTGACATACAGATAAGTGAGGCAAATAGGACTCCAACTAGCCAGGATCAAAAAAAAAAAAATCTATACCTAGACATATAATAATCAAGATTCCAGAAACCCAACAGAAGAACAAAATACTACAAGACGTAAGAGAAAAGAAACAAATCACATGCAAAGGAAAGCCCATCAGAATCACAGCAGACTTTTCAACACAAACCCTTAGGTCAAGGAGAGCCTGGACTGAGGTATTTGAAGTCCTAAAAGAAAACAACCTACAACCTAGACTGATGTATCCTGCAAAACTCTCTTTCAAAATGGATGGAGAAATAAGATACTTCTATGACAAAGAACACCTGAGAAACTTCATGAATACCAAAGCAGCACTACAAGGAATTCTAAATAATATCCTAGAAAAATACAACGAAGATCACAACACCATGAGGCCCAACAGAGCAAATCAAATAGCCAAAGAACTAAGAGAAGAGGGCAAAACATTAAAAAGAGTCAACAAACAGTAATATGACAACAATAAGTCAGTACATATCAGTTATAACCATCAATATCAATGGCCTCAATTCACCAATTAAGAGAAATAGACTGGCAGAATGGATTAAGAAGCAAAATCCAACAATATGTTTTATAAAAGAAACACACCTAATGCAAAAAGAAGCCCATAGGCTGAAAGTGAAAGGGTGGAAAACAATTCTCCACATGACAGGAGCCCAGAAAAAAACAGGGGTAGCAATCTTATTTGCAGACAAAGTAAATTGCAAACCAAAACTGATCAAGAGAGACAAAGAAGGCCACTACATTCTTATAAAGGGAACAATTCAAGAGGAAGAGATGACCATCATAAACACATATGCACCAAATGTCAATGTCCCCAACTATATCAAACAAATATTAAGTAAGATGAAAAACCAAATAAGCACTAATATAATTGTAGTGGGGGATCTAAATACTCCACTATCACAAATAGATCATCTAGGCAAAAATTCAACAATGAAATACTAGAACTGAACCAAGATTCTGAATGCATGGACTTACTAGACGTCTATAGAGTGTCCCACCTCACAAAATCAGAATATACATTCTTTTCAGCTGCACATGGGTTATTCTCCAAGATAGATCACATACTAGCTCACAGAACAGGTTTGAATAAATGCAAAAGAATTGAAGATATTCCCTGTATATTATCAGATCACAGTGCAATAAAGCTGGGGATCAACAGCATAAGGAACTGTAGGAACTTCACAAACACATAGAAATTGAACAGCATTCTCCTAACAATCAATGGATCACAGAGGAAATGAAAGAAGAAATCAGACAGTTTTTACAAATAAAAGAAAATGCCAGTACAACATACAGGAATCTATGGGACACACTGAAAGCAGTTCTACATGGAAAATTCATAGCGCTGAATGCCCACACCAGGAAAATAGAACAAGCTCAAATAAATAACCTAATGATGAATCTTAGACTCCTAGAAAAACAAGAACAAGAAAAACCCAAAGTATGAAGAGGAGAGGAATTATAAAGATTACAGCAGAAATCAGTGCAATGGAAACTAAGAAAACAATACAAAAAATAAATGAATCAAAGAGCTGGCTTTTTGAAAGAATAAATAAAGTTGATAAACCCTTACCAAACCTTATCAAAAAAAGGAAATAAAAGGCTCAGATCCATGCAATCAGAAATGAAAAAGGTGAAGTCACAACAGACCCAATAGAAATCTATAGGATCATTAACACCTATTTTGAGAACCTGTACTCTAATAAAATGGAAAACACAGAAGAAATGGACAGATTTCTAGATACTTATGAATTACCAAAGTTGAACAAAGAAGATAAAAACATTTTAAAAACCCCAATTACAGTCAGTGAAATTGAAAATGTAATTAAAAACTTACCTACAAAGAAAAGCCCAGGTCCTGAAGGATTTACTCCTGAACTTTACGAGACATTTAGAGAAGAACTACTGCTGTTACTCTTCAAACTTTTCAATGAAATTGAAAGGGAAGCAATACTTCCAAATTCATTCCTGGAAGCAACTATCACTTTGAATCCCAAACCAGGGAAAGATGCAACTAAAAAAGAGAACTACAGGCCAATCTCCTTAATGAATATAGATGCAAAAATCCTTAATAAGATATTAGCAAACAGAATACAGAGGATCATCAAGAAGATCATACATCCTGAACAAGTCGGATTTATTCCAGGGATGCAAGGATGGTTCAACATGTGTAAATCAATAAATGTAATACTCAAGGACAAAAACCACATGATCTTCTCAATAGATGCAGAAAAAAGCATTTGACAAAATTCAACACCCATTTATGATAAAAACCCTGCAAAAAATTGGAATAGATGGTCTCTATCTCAACTTAATAAAAACCAACAGCCAACATCATATTAAATGTCCCAAAACTGAAAACCTTCACGTTAAAATCAGGAACAAGATAAGGATGCCCACTATCACCACTCCTCTTTGATATAGTTCTGGAAACATTAGCCATAGTAATTAGACAAGAAAAAGAAATTAAAGCAGTAAAGATAGGAAAGGAAGAAGTTAAACTGTCACTATTTGCTGATGATATGATACTTTACATTGAAGACCCAAAAAACTTCACCAAAAGACTTCTAGACTTAATTGACACTTTTAGCACAGTAGCTGGATACAAGGTCAACACCCAAAATCAATAGCCTTCTTTTACACAAATAACGGACTCACTGAGAGAGAAATTAGGAAAACAGTTCCTTTCACAATAGCATCCAAAAAATGAAGTATCTAGGAATCAACCTAACAAAAGAAGCAAAAGACCTCTACACTGAAAACTACAGCACTCTGAAAAAAGAGATCAAAGGGGATATAAGAAAATGGAAAGATATCCCCTGCTCCTGGGTAGGAAGAATCAACATAGTGAAAATGGCCATACTACCAAAACTGCTACACAGATTCAATGAAATGTCAGTTGAAATTCCAACACTATACTTCATAGAACTAGAAAGAATAATTCAAAAATTCATTTGGAACCATAAGAGACCTAGAATACCAAAAGCCATCCTAGGCAACAGAGACATGGCAGTGGTTATAACAATTCCCAATTTGAAACTATACCACAAAGTGACAGTGATAAAAGCAGTATGGTACTGGCAAAGAAACAGGCCTGAGGATCAGTGGAACAGACTGGAAGACACAAAAACAAATCCAGATGTACTCAATTACCTCATCTTTGACAAGGGAGCTGACCATCCACACTGGAGGAAAGATAGCCTCTTTAATAAATGGTGTTGGAAAAACTGAATCTCAACCCACCAAAGATTAAAACTATACCCTTATCTCTCACCATGACTAAATTAAAATCCAAGTGGATTAAAGATCTAAATATTAAAACAGAAACACTAAACTTGCTGGAAGATAAGTTAGACAGAACTCTGGAAGACATTGGCATAGGAAAAGACTTAATGAACAAATCCTCAGTAGCACGGGAACTAGCAGAAAGAATCAACAACTGGGATCTCATCTTATTGAAAAGCTTCTGCACTGCAAAAGAAACCATCAACAGAACTGAGACAACCTACAAGGTGGGAAAAAATTTTTACCAGCTGCTCCTCAGACAAAGAACTATTATCTAGAATATATAAAGAAGTCAAAACAATCAGCCGCCCCCAAATATAAAGACCCGATTCAAAAATGGGCATCTGAAATGGACAGACGTTTCTCAGACAAAGAAGTAAAAGCAGCAAGTAAGTATATGAAAAAATGTTCCATATCAATCATCATTCGAGAGATGCAGATGAAAACAACACTGAGATTCCACCTCACCCCACAAAGAATGGCTGCTATCAAGAAACCACACAATAACAAATGTTGGCGGAGTTGTGGGGAGAAAGGAACCCTTCTCCACTGTTGGTGGGAGTGCAGACTGGTGCAACCACTATGGAAATCAATATGGAGATACCTCAAAAAGCTGGAACTGGAGGTTCCATTTGACCCAGCCATCCCTCTGCTGGGTATCTTTCCAAAAGAATTAAAAGAATCATACCAGAGTGATATATGCACATCCATGTTTATAGCGGCACAGTTTGTAATAGCTAAAACTTGGAAATAGCCCATTTGCCCATCAGTTGGAGACTGGATAAGGAAGATGTGCTTTTCCTATAAAATGGAATACTACTCAGCCATAAAGGATGAGAAATTAGAGTCATCCATAGGAAAATGGATACATTTTGAGGATATACTCCTAAGTGAAATAAATAAGTCACACATGTGTAAATACTGAATAGTTTCTCTGGTGTGAAAAACTATAATAGTACTCAAGATCCTAATGGGATAATTAACAATGTGAAATAGGAAGAAAAGCACTAAAGATGTAGGGAAAGTGGGAAGTATTAGGGAAGGGTAATAAGGGAAAAAAATGTGAGAAAATGAAAAAATTGAATTAAAGTGTTTGTAAATGGGGAGGGGAGGAGGGGGTGAAGGGAGGGCAGGGACAAGGGGAAAAAATGAGAACCAAGACCTGTCATGTAAAGGTACAAGATCCCAGTAATGAATGTAACTGTACTGTGTACCTAGAATGTACCGATAAACTCAATTAAAAAAAAAAAAAGAAAGAAAACAGTTTGGAGATTTCTCAAAAAATGAAAACTAGAATTAACTACATGATCCATCTCTGGTTATATATCTAAAACTACTGAAAGCAAGCTTTCAAAGAGATATTTGTAAATGCATATTCACAGCCACACTACTCACAATAACCAAGAGACTGAAGTGACCCGTATGTTCACTGATGGATGAATAAATAACAAATTACGCCGTATACATGTAATGGAATATGAATCAGCCTTTAAAAAGAAAGAAATTCTATCACATATTAAAATATGGTGATCCTTGAGAACATTATGCTAAGTAAAATAAGAGAGTCAAACAAGGACATATATTTTATGATTCCACTTTATGCAGTATCTAAAGTAAGAAGTCAGACTCACAGAAAATTAAAAGGTGGTGACCAAGGACTTGAGAAAGGGAAAAAATGTGTCATTGTTGTTCAATTGCTAAAGTTTTGGTTTTGCAAGATTAAAAGCTCTAGAGATCTGTTGCACAACAATGTGAATACAACTAACATTACTAAAACATACACATTAAAATCACTAAAAAGATAAATTTAATGTTTTGATCATGCTTTTACCACAATTTTTTAAATGTCCTGGATTCTACAAAAATCTACTCATTTACATAAGCTTGGCCAACTCTTGCCTAACTATGTTTTCTACTATTTCACAAAAGTTTGTACTCACTTTACATCCTGCCCTATTTTCTCCCCTCAATTTAATAAACCCTCTTTCAACTTCCTGTTGCCTGAAGGCAGACAGGTTGGTTGCATCTCTAGGCCTATTTTTGAGTCAGCCCAAACTGGCTAAACTGTAACTCTTGATTTTCTATTTTCTCACACATTTGGGTGTTGATTTTTTTCTTTTGTTTACTATTTGTTCATCTGAGTAATTGTTTCCTACTCTTCTTTTGTCCTCTTTTTTAAAGTGTCCCTTATTTACATATAATTACATTATAGATATTTTATATTTAATTTCACTATACAGGAAATAGTATGATATTATTCCACAGGTACTCTTTATGTGAATGAAAGCTTTGGTCATGTTAGCTATAATATGTGAAGCCTAACATTGAGACACAGTATTACATTCCTCAAGATGATACTATTCCCATTGTATTCTTGGAATTATTTGACAAAACTTTTCTGTAAGATACCCACAGCTGGTTAAATTTTTATAACAAAAAACATGGAAACATGCAGCCATAAAATTTTCTTGAGCTGGGAAAATTAGGTTTAGTTTATAGGAAGGGATAACACTCCATTACACAGAACAGAAAGTATAAAGTAAAGGCAGCTGAGGGGCAAGGGAGTTTTGCTCATAAAAACAAGCACACCATCTAAAGGTACTGGGCAAATGTGACAAATAGGGAAAAAGTAAAAAGGAAAGAGAAAAAAATAAAAGAAAAGAAAAAAATGGAAACAAAGGCTTTGTAAATAGGGAAGGGAGGCTAGGGGAATGGGGAAAAATAAAAACCAAACATATGTCCTATAAAGGTACAAGATCCCAATGATGAATGTAACTGTATTGTATATCTAAAATGTACCAATAAAAAACATTTAAAAAATAGAGACGCACACCAAAACTGTCGCCAGGACCCAAGATCCCTTCATCTTTCTCCACTACCATTCTTAGCAGTGGTGTTTATCATAAAGGTTACCTCATGCTGCAGATAACTGCTGGAACTGCTGTCCTGAATACCTTCCAGGCCTCTGGTAGGTGAAAGATAAGAGGAGAAGGACATGGGCCTTTGAAGACCTTCTGTTACTTATGTTTCTTTGACTGAAGTAAAGAAATATTATTGTTTTCCACAAATGGGCACATGGCCCATGACAATGGAAAACACGAATATTGGATAAGCAAGTAGCTATCTCTTCTCAGTTAGAAATGGTAAGTTTAGAGAAATTAACGGCAAAATAAATTAATTACGATAGACCCACAGAATTGATTTTTATAGGTGGAAGTATAAATGCTATTGACTCACTAAGTGAAATTCAAGTAAGGTATTATACATTCCTTAAGTGACATACAAATATGATTTGCATTGCAAACAATAACAAAATTGCATGCTAAGAAGACTTTTAATGCTAATTATTAAAAACAAAGAAATTGAACATTTCTTTAGATCTGCCTTCTTTAATAAAATATTACTTATACAATTTAAAATTATCAAGAAGAAAAACACTTTGTTTCTTTAGTGGTTTACAAATACAATTTGGGGATTATTTGTTTTAATCCTGTGAGTGTGAAATGCACAAAGGTCCTGCTACAGAAATCAAAAATGATAAGGGCATTTGCTCAAAGATTGAAAGTGACCCTTCTACCCGAGGTAAAACTCAAATAAGATTCCTAATTAAAGCAAATGAAAAATAATCATATGCTTTGAAATTTACACAAACAAATGAGAGGCATTTTTCAAAATAGACCTGGAAAACTGGATATTTTCTTCCAATGACACAATTATTATTTTAAAGGTTTTTGCAACCCCTTTCTTCCGGAAATCAGGATTGTTAAGAAAAAGAAAGCAGGGCAAGATACTGTCTCTGTAATTGGTTTATGAACCTCATGAAATATTTTGCTTCAAGATAAATATTATCCAACATGATTAACAATGAATCCATCAGACCTAGATCTAAATGACATTTCATTGTTTCCAGTAAGGATTTGCTACCATTGAGATCACTAGGATCAACAAGCTAAAGTAAATCAATTTTCACCTAATCAGGCCTCTATTCCTCATCTGAACAATGAGGAAGGATTAGACAGATGAGCTCTAGGCTCCCTTCCAAAGAGATGTCCAGTGATTCCATAATCCCTTTGGTTACCCTATGCTAAAGGTCTCACACATAAAGAAAATTTATAATTCATTATTTAAAATTTGTATTCCTTGCAATTAAAAATACAGATTATTAAAACTATTTTAGCATATTAACACATATTCACAAATTACACACAGTGTACATGTGGATAAAATAAATGAATGCATATTTATATTCAAAATTACATGCTAAATAGGAAACATCTACTAATCAAAACTTAAATAGACTCTGAGTTAATTTATGTTACTTATAATGGCTTCTCTAAAATCTAAATTTCTAATGGGAACAGAGCATAGAGATGGAAATTAACGTTTATTAAGAGACTACTAAAAGCCAGGCAAGTGCCGGCAAACTGGTTGTAAATTATCATAGCTTACAAAGGCTCCCAGAGTCATAAAGCCTACTAGTCAGAGCTCAAACAAATTGAATGTTTTTTCTTAAACTTTTAAACACTGCCAAGCTATGACCAATCCGCTGCCTTGTCTGTTCCAGTTAGCAGTCTTTCCTAGTTCTGTACTTAACCTCAGTCTCCTGAACTCTTTAGACATACCTGTTTTGTGAGTATCAAATACTAGGAAATATAGCTTCACTCTGCTATGTGACCTCCCCACTTGACATATCTGAAGACATATACCTACATTCTAATACATGTGTTTTTTATAATTTTAAATTGTTGCATTCCAAGAATTCTTTTCCCATTTCCACTGAATTTCAAGCCTCCATGAGCACAGACATTTCAAGTAACCCAATCTGGAGTACAGTATGTTGCTGGAGCCATAGCCCAAAGCTCTGTTTTGAACACAAAAACCTTTGATACTTGGGATAAGTATTAAATTTATCTGAGAGGTTTCAATTTTAAACCAAATCAGTGTTTTATTTTTCACTTGCTGGATTTTTCAAACTGTCTACAGATGAAAAGAACTCTGTGTGCACTGAACCATTCAATCCATTTTGAAGTATGATATTTTCATTTCTAACAAAAGTGCCTGTAAATCCCCAGGCAGCCTCATACTGCTTTTTCTTTCATGTAAATTACCCCTGTGGACTGCTACTTAAAAAGTATAGGCAACAGATAAATCTCCTTTGTCCCCTCCAGTCCTTTTGAGGGCAATTTCTACAATCTAGCAAAACTGGCTAGCTGTAATCAGATTTCTATGTTTAAAACAAAAGATACAACCAAGCTGAATTACAATAAAAACCACGAAACTCCCTGGGAATGATGGGCAGCTGAGCTGCTGCCTCCAGGGGACAGGTTGTATGCACACAGTTGCACAGATCTGGTTCTTTCAAATTTCTGAATTTCTGTTGTGATCGTGGACTCAGGAATAAGAAAGAAAAAAGAAGGGCTAATGTTTGGCTGCTATCTAACTAACAACTGTGGAGAAAAAAAAAAAGAAAAAGAAAGGAAATATGTTAAGGAGCCAAGAAGGGTAGAATTAACCAAATACTTGAGACTGAGAAAAAACAAACAAAATGCACATGGAATCGTCGCAGTTCGTAGAATCTTGGTGGAAACACACAGTGGCTGTGTGCACTACCAGGACATTTCGGAGGTGGGCTGTGGTGAAACTGGGAATGTTTGGAAATGATGGGCTGCCGTTGTTGATAGTGATGTCCATTTCTGCTTTTGAAGACAATTGTAAGTTTTTTCCTACACTTCTTTCAAAAATCTTTCAACAACAATCTCTTGACAAAGCTAGTGAAAGCAGAGCAAAGGAAGTAACATTATTAAAAAAAAAAAAAGACAAGAGTTAGGCACTTTGTTAGCAAATTTTTTTTAAATCACATAGTTTATAACAGCTGTTTAAGTGAAAAAGTAAGTCCCTGTCCCCCAAGGAAAGGAAGAATTAAAAGCAAAAGACACTCTTTAAACACCCCCTAATGCAGATCTACGTGCTGTGCCATAATTCCATTTAATTTTCCTTTGGCATGCATGGCACTGATCTGAAATGCTCAACTGGGGGCAATGGGCATGACCATTTTGAGCTTTGAGTAAATGTGCGAATCTATCCCAAAGAGTTTAGAGCAAACAAAAGCAGCACTTAAAATGAGAAGTAGGGCAGAACCTAGATAGAAAAATAGAAGCTGAGACAGATGGTGTTATGGATTGAACAGTATCCTTCCCGATTCACACGGTGAAGGCCCTTAGAACGTGATGACAGTCACATAAGGCCCTTAGGAAGTAATTAAGGTTGAAAGAGATCATTACAACAGGCCCTAAAGCAGTATGATTGATGTCTTGGTCGCTTCCTGGTCACTGACACACAATATGCCATACCCACAACTTGAACACTAAATTTATTTTTGGCACACAGTTTTTAGAGGATTCGGTTCATAGTCTGGCTCCAAAGCAGGAAGGGCTTAGTTGAAAGGTCTGGCAGAGGAAAGCTGTTCACATCATGGTGGTCAGAAAACGGGGAGCATAATGGTGTAGTGAGAAGGGTAGGGGAAAGGAAATAAGGGAAAAAGAAAAAAATATGAGAAAATGAAAAAATGGAAATAAAGTGTTTCTAAATAGGGAAGGGAGGAGGAGGTGAAGGGAGGGCAGGGGGACGGGGGAAAAATGAAAACCAAGACCTGTCATGTGAAGGTACAAGATCCCAGCGATGAATGTAACTGTACTGTATTCCTAAAATGTACCAATAAACTCAATGAGAGAAAAAGGAAAAGGGGAGCAAGGGGAGGAGCAGGGTATGGGAATAAAGCCACGCCCTTGGCGACCTGCCTCCTACCGCTCTTCTGACCAGGCCCACCTCCCAACAGCACATTCAGGTCTAGATCCATCAGCGGATGAGTGTCTTCCTCCCACAACACAATCCCCTTCCAAAAGCCCACCTCTAAACACTTGACACGTTGGTCAGTTCATTTCCTTAAATCATACAACACCTACTGGGAGATAATAGAGCCTGATAAATAAATGAACTCTAATAAAATCCCACTCCAGAAATAAAACGGGTTTAATTATCAGTCAAGTGGATAAGGTGAAAATGAGATAGATTTTAACAGAATTCACCTTTTCAGAGAAAAAAGTTATCTATGTGGATTATAATAGCTATGACTTTATATACACTTTCCATGCTATGAAATCACATCATATTTATTCTTACATTCTTCTCCCAAAGTGCACTACCTTGTTTATTACCAGAAGCTGTTCACCTCAACTTTGTGAGATGAGTGGGTAAATCTATAAATCAATCACTGATCAGTCACATTTAATAAGAAATCTTTGTGACAGCTACTGAGCCTACTATGTTGGGATTATCAGAAAATATTGTGAATGTTTAATTTAAACATTCATTATAGTAAAAGACACACTGCCATTAATCCCTCTCAGAATACTCAAAAATACTCTTTCTTACTTCAAACACTCTTATCCTATCATTCTTGGCAATGTGTCTTATGGTAATAGGCTTTTAAAATTTATTTCTTTCTTTTCTTTTATTGAGTTTATTTTAGGTATACAGTACAGTTACATTCATCATTGTGATCTTGTACCTTCACATGACAGGTGGTCTTGGTTCTCATTTTTTCCCCTTGTCCCTGCCCTCACCTCACCCCCTCCTCCCTTCCCCATTTACAAACACTTTATTTCCATTTTTTCATTTTCTCACATTTATTTCTTTTCCCTTGTTACTTTTCCCCTACCCTTCCCACTTTCCCTACACCTTTATCCCTTTTCTTCCCATTTCACACTGTTAGTTATCTCATTAGGATCTTATGTACTATTACAGTTTATTCATACCAGAGAAACTACTCAGTATTTACATATGCATGACTTATTTATTTCACTTAGGAATGTATCCTCAATATGTATTCATTAAAATCCAAGTGGATTAAAGATCTAAATATTAAAACAGAAACACTAAACTTGCTGGAAGATAAGTTAGGCAGAACTCTGGAAGACACTGGCATAGGAAAAGACTTTATGAACTAATCCTCAGTAGCACGGGAACTAGCAGAAAGAATCAACAACTGGGATCTCATTTTATTGAAAAGCTTCTGCACTGCAAAAGAAACCATCAACAGAGCTATAAGACAACCCACAATGTGGGAAAAAATTTTTACCAGCTGCTCATCAGACAAAGAACTATTATCTAGAATATATAAAGAAGTCAAAACAATCAGCCGCCCCCCAAATATAAAGACCCGATTCAAAAATGGGCATCTGAAATGGACAGACATTTCTCAGACAAAGAAGTAAAAGCAGCAAGTAAATATATGAAAAAATGTTTCATAGCAATCATCATTCGAGAGATGCAGATGAAAACAACACTGAGATTCCACCTCATCCCACAAAGAATGGCTGCTATCAAGAAACCACACAATAACAAATGTTGGCGGGGTTGTGGGGAGAAAGGAACCCTTCTCGATTGTTGGTGGGAGTGCAGAACGGTGCAACCACTATGGAAATCAATATGGAGACACCTCAAAGAGCTGGAACTGGAGGTTCCATTTGACCCAGCCATCCCTCTGCTGGGTATCTTTCCAAAAGAATTAAAAGAATCATACCAGAGTGATATATGCACATCCATGTTTATAGTGGCACAGTTTGTAATAGCTAAAACTTGGAAACTCCCATTTGCCCATCAGTTGGAGATTGGACAAAGAAGATGTGGTTTTTCTATAAAATGGAATGCTACTCAGCCATAAAGAATGAGAAATTAGACTCATTCATAGGTTTCTTAAATTTACACATTTACACATTTTCAATCACCCATGTATGACCCGGCAATCCTACTTTTCAACTCTTATACAAAAGTACTGAAAACAGAATCTCAAAAAGATATTTGGACTCTCATGTTCACTGCAGCATTATTTACAGCATTAAAGTGATGGGGAAAAAAGTTGAATGTCTATTGTCCAATGAATGAATTAAGGAAATGTCATAGGGACACAATGAAATGTTATTCTGCCTTAGAAAAAAGGAAATCCTACCATATGCTACAACTTGGGTGAATCTTGGGAGCACTATGTTAAGAGAAATAAGCCAGTAACAGATGGACAAATACTGTATAATTCCACTTCTATGAGAAATCTAATGTGGCCAAAACTTTGTAGAAGCAGAGAGTCATGGTTTCCAGGTACTGAGGGGAAGAAATAAAAGGGAGCTGCTTGCTGTTCAGTAAGGATAGAGTTTCAGTCATCAAAGACAGAAAATCTAGACATCTGCTGTACAGTTTATAGATACAGCCAACAATCCTGTGTACACTGAAATATTTGCTAGATTTATTATGCAGTTTTGCCACAACGAAAAGAGAGGAAATACTTTGTTGTAACAAACAACTGATAGATACACTTTCTAAGACATATACCTAGGATACTGTCTCACTTTACTGAGGCTTTATTTCTTCAGATTTTCTAGCTGATCAGATGATGCATTTATATAATGATATGCTACAGCCAAAAGCCCTCCCCCCATAAATGATTTGCCCCAATAGTTATATGATTATGATGTGTCTTACTTTGATCGAGACTGAAGAGGATGTTCTGTTTATTTGACATTTTAAAATTTTTTGAAATCTGGCTAACCAATCTTAGCATTGCTCATCTCTGGTGGCCAAAGCTGTGGATTTTAGTTTGTTTTTTTTTTTACGTGGGTGGTGATTTCTATAGTATCACTGGGTTTCACATTGCCTTGTTTTCTTCCTACAAAATCTTCCACCACCAACTAAACAAAAGGTCTCCCTATCTTCTTCCATTCTCGCTCTTTCTCTTAACCCTCCAAAAATAGTCACTGAAATGTATAACTGTTTCCCCTTGTCTGTTTTGCATTTTCTTGGCCAACTTGAGATTAGGTTGTACATGTGACTACATTCCAGCCTCTGAAACATAAAAATGAGATGTGCCCCTCTCGTGCATGGTCCTTTAAGTTTCTTACATGATTGTAAGCTATCATCAGTGAAAAAGGAACCAGAATATTTCCAATGATACAAACATAAAATGGAAAAATCCCAGAAACCCAAGTCACAGTTTGGAGAAAGAACTGCCTAAAAAATGCACCCAAACTGACACAGATGAGGACACAAGCAGGAAACAAATTTTACTGCACAAAGCCACAGAAATTTAGAAGTTTACTTTTTCTGTAATGTTATTTACTGTACTCTAATTGGTAGATAAAAGAAGCTAAGTAATGTGGCATAACTGACATAGATTTTTTTCTTAAGAAATAACCTGGGGTCCCGCAAGTTTTTAAATTCACTTGGTTTTACCAAAAACTGATTACTGTACTTGCCTAAGACTTGCACGAAAAGCAACCAGCTCACTGCAGTTCCCCAGAAACTCCCATGGCAGCCAGTATAGAAAAGGGCTGTCAGTCTGGCTCTTGCTTTAAACTGGGTGGCATGATCTGACAAGATTTGACCTTGGTCTCGTGGCTATTAAGTATAAAGACAGGACTTTTTTGACACAGAGAAAAATCTTAAATAAGACAGATTATTTTTTCACTTTACTAAAGTTAGAAACTTTAAGGAAAGTAGCGGGCTTATCATATGATATCCAGATGTTTGCAGTTTATCTTACATGAATCTTCGACTGCGTCTCCATGTCAAGGTGACATCCCTAGTTATTTCTGAGCTGGATCTTTTTATTCCTTTATTGCTTTAAAATGAAGAACTCTCTTTTTGACCTTAAATTTAAAATGGATGCATCATTAATTACTTGTCATGAGCACTTTACACAATACAGGCCAAATGTTGTTCCTTTAAATATAGTCAACTGTGTAAGATAAAACCACCAGCTGCAATGAACAGATCATCCTTCACAGGAAGGACACTCAGTACCTGATTTTCACCCCACAAACCGATGAGCTGTTTTCAGAGAAAGACAGCAATGGAGGCTGATCTCCCACTCGGGACATGTCTGTTCTACAAAGAGTATCTGCACAACAAGCCTACAGAGCATTTGTCCCACTCATTATTTTAAAGTTGTCTAAGGTCAACATATTTTGAACCCGACATGAATATCTTCAGAAATAAGTGGCCAATTTGGGCAAATTATTATAATTCCTGAAGTTACTTTAAATTGGATCTCTCCATCATTTTTCTAAAGTTTGTCTTTGTCCTCTCCGAACAGTGTGTTTTTCCATTTCTGTATGTTCTGAGACTGACCAGTGTCTAATCTTCAACATTGCTAGAAGTCTTCTGTGATACAAACATAACTGCTGTGACTGGACACACACCATAGAAATCTACTCCTGAGCTGTAGTGTGACCTTACAAATGGTATAACTTCCAGGATTTAGCATCCAAACCTGCTCATGAATAGTATCGATGCCTACCAACGACTCACTGAAGGGAATACATGGATTTAGTATAACATGGAAGAAGAGATCTGATTTCAGTGCTGCCATTTGTGTGGCCTTGAGGAAGATTCTTAACCTCTCTGAATCTTCATTTCTTCACAAGCATTACTGTGATGTGTATCTGAGTTAAGTGGAGGGTAGACAAATCTTTAACAATGCCTGATACATTGTAGATGATCAACAACTATTAATTTCTTATGAAGTGCTTACAAGTCGTTGACCTAGGAACACTACAAAACTACACAGAAGGATCACTAAGAATTCCAAGTGGGTCACTTTTATCTGAAAATTTCATAAAGGGAGCTGAGGTTTCTTATGACTAGGTCTGACATACCTTGGGGAAGGAGGGACAGAGTGCACAGAAACATTTACATCCCTGGTTTTATAACTTTTAAGGTATTTCAGGGATCAGATTTGTTGTGCATCACAATGGTTGCTTTTATCTCCGTCAGATAGAAAGAGAACACTGTCCTGAGAGGTAAAATCAATCAGCCTTTGCTTTCAAGGAGCTAAAGGGGAAAAACAGAGTCCCAACACATAGATTGTCTAACAGCAACACAATATAGCTATTACCAGTCATATAGAGCTTGTCAGTACCATAAGCCTGTGTTCACTGTAAATTTTCATGACTTTGGTGTCCCCAAATCAAATCTTTCCAGTTGTGAATCATTACAATTGCAGGTTAATTCCTTAACAGAAGTATTAGGCAGCTCAAATAGGGAAAGCTACTAGCAATCACATACAAGATGCGGCCCGTGGGATTTGAATTGATGCTATCTCTCATGTTTTCATCCTTGGTTCAGGCTCAGCTCTGAATTTACTGAAAGCATGTGAGACTATAGCTATCATATCTTATTGCTACTCCCAAGGTCCATGTAAAACACCACTTTCTCCACTGTATTAGTTGAGGCTTTTCTAAATAAATGCCATTTTTTCCTCCAAACTTACCTTTAAATTACACATATTTTCCCTTAAATATGGTTTTAGTGAACACTAGTAAGGAACCAGAAGCCCAACAGTCCTAAGTACAAATTCTGCCTCCAATCTTAACTTCCATGCGACTTGAGCTTGCTGAACAGTACTTACATTATCTCAAAATGTGATAGATGCTGTTACAATCACAGAGTTATTATGAGCATTAACAAAACCATTTCATACAAAAGCATTAAGCAGAGTGTCAGGCCCTTACAGAGTGCTCAAAATATTATCTTTTCTTCCTTGCTTTATCACAAACACAGAGAGAATAGGGAAAAGGTTTCATACTACATCACTTCCTTTAGAGGACTGGGCTCAAAAAAACCTACTCAAGTGTTTATTGAATGAATTCAAACTGAATATTGAATTTTGCTTTAGTCGAGATGCTTTGACTCTAGTTAATAGAGTTCATAATCAACCAGCTTTGTCGAAGAGCAAAATTTTAATACTGGGTATATCTTACATAATTGAAAGACATCTTAACAACCAACTTGAGAAATGTAGAAATGCTCCTGAATTTCTGAAGCAAGTGGAGCCAAAGATTTCCAAGTGACAAAGCCAATCTCTCACTCTCATTTCTGCCTCTGAGTGTGCAATTTTATTTCTCTCTCTGAAAATGGACTTCCTTTGACTGGGAGAGAAGGTGGTCACTAAGGGTCCTGAATTTTACAAATTGTAGTTCTCTTCTACAGTAAGGAACCGACTTTCTTTCCTTTTCCTTTTACAAAAAATTCCAGAGAAGCATTCCTATTGACTGGGCTCCCGCCTTGGGTCCATTTCTAGATCAATTACTTGTAGTCAAAGTGATACCACAACAGGGAAGAACAGGTGGCTCCCAAGCAAATGCATGGTTGGAGCTTGGAGGAAGCAACTCCCAAAGGGGTGAGGGTTTCTCCTCCGAGCAAGAAGAGACAGGGCAGAAAATACTAGCTCATCATACTGACTCTGCGATCAGAGGGTTCCATAAAACAAAGTTAATTCTAGTGTACTCAGTTTTAATACCTGCATGCATAGACTATTTGGAGGAGTGTGGTATGGGTGTAAAAATCTAGGACTAATGCATCTCCAGAAAGGCAGGAACACACAATATTAATACTTTTGTGAAAACAACAGCACAACAGTACATGCTGAAACTCTTAAAAATATGGTGATGTCTCACAAGTAAATCAAACAAGCCAATGTAAATGGTTCGTATGACCCAGAGCTCACGTCCTCTGTGTCGCTGATCTACGTAGCCCTGCAATTAAAAGGGGCGGGGGGTGTCCCAATGTTTTTGTACTGGTAAACACTGAAAATGGTAAGAGTTTTCTTTTCCTTCTTTCATTTCAGAATCCATTTTTTATCTAAATCTGGTATTCTGAATAATAGACTATACTCTAGGTTTCAACAATAGAAATTCAATAAAGAGAAAAATGTACAAGCAAGGAGAGGGGGAAAAGGAGTTCATAATAACAGATGTCATGGCTTATTTGTTCATAATAGCATAGCTTATTTTTTATCTCACCCAAAACAAATGTATCAAGTAAACCATTCTTTAGATTAAGTGATAATGCTCATGACCTTCTTTCAATAAGTGATTTTAATATCAGTAGTAAAGCAAACATTTTTCATATTTTTTAAACTTCACTGAGAGAAAGCAACCCCTATCCAGCAGATCCTGAAAGCAGAGAGGCTCCTTTGTTACTGTAATTGAAAGGCATTCTGCCCAAAAGCCATTCGGCACCTTCATGTAAGTTTGACCCCATTTGCAAGCTCATGACAACCCAGCTTCCTCAGTCTGAGATTTGGTGGGAAAACCCTGGCACTTTCAAGCTGGGAAATATGGGGATAATTGAATGGTGAGACCAGTTACGGTCCATTTATGAGACTATTTATGAGCAGGAGGAGGAAACCTCAAAGAAGAGTGCACTAACTCAGAGCACAAGGTATACCATCACTTCCCAACACCTGCGGGGGTGGGATGAGCCTTGGAGGCAGAGGTGGAGAAGGCTGTCTGGGAGGAGTTCGAACATCACGGTGGCTTCCCTTTGGCCACCCTTTAGGGACAAAGCCATGGAAACAAGAAGTTGACCTTGTTCCTGTCCCCATTAAGCTCCTGTTAGGGCTCCCACTGAGCCATCTGAAAAAAGGCCAGAAAGTGAGGGAACCAGGAAATATACAGAGGGCACAGAGGAGGGTAGGGACCTAGCACACCAGAGAATGGTTCCCACATACACACAGCCCTCTCAGTGGGTCACAGCAACACTTTAGCCCTCACTCGTTCAGTCATCCCAGCCACATAGCAAGAGACTTACAGGAAAATCGAAACCTCATATAATTAATATCCTACAAGCTGAGAGACAGCTGAGAACACTCCCTATTTGAGCCCACAGATTTAGCAAGGACTGTTTTGCTCCATTCCCTGAAGATCAGAGGTGTTCACAGAACCTCATTAGTACAACAACGATAGCCAGGCATTAGGCATAGCTGTTTCTGACAGCTCCACAGGACAATGGTGCTTGAAGCATCGGGCCCATGTCCCACCAAGTCTGCCCCAGCATTAGAACACAAGCCTCCTCACGCAGCTTCCAGGGATCAAGTTCTAGTCTCTGCTCCTGTGGTATGTGGTGGTGACAGAATTATGGCCTCTTTGCTCAGAGTTTCTGAAAAATCCCCACAAGAACCAAAGAGATTATAATCAGGGAGCACAGACGGGCTTCCTGTGAGTTTCTGTATCTCCATGTGTGGACTCCAGAGGGCCTTTCTGGAATATGAAATTGAGGCAACAAATGTGTCCAACATAAACTTCTTATCTCTTGAGCAAGGATTTAAATTATTATTGCAAAACTAACAGATGTAGTACCAAACTATAACTTGCCTCCACCTTCTATAAGACTGGAGAAATCAGCTTTGTTTTTCTTGCCTCCCTCCAAGTAGCCTTCTTGGTTGAAGTCACACAAAATATAGATGATAAAAATATTCATTTCCAAATGAACCTTATACACAATTCCATCACGAATCAGTTCACCATTTTGGCCACAGATAAAACCTACTCAGAAAATAGAAAAAGCAAGGCAACACATATTTCTGACTATAATTTGCCAAATATACACATTGGATTCCTCAATGTTTGCTGTTTCATGTATTATGTAAAGTCACCACGAGGTGACTTACTGGCCCTATTTTTGGTTGAGGTCAATCGATACTTTTCCATATCATAGCGACTTAGCGGCAATGCCTAGCTTGGCATCCACGTTAATGCCATGCCCTTTACATGGTTCTACACTGCTCTTTATGAAATACAAGTGAACCCTTGACTTACAAACTCAATTTATTCTCCAGGGCTGATTGAACTCAAGTTGGTCACTTGAAGGCTCAGGCTCCTCTACACAGCCTTCAAAGTCTCTCCTGTACACAGGCAGACCTCAGTGTCTTTAGAGAGACACTGGCCCTGGATTTCTCAATTAAGCACATACAGGAAAAGATGTTGCAATGTTTCTTCCAGAACTCTTTAAGGGTTAAATTTGCATCTGAGACCACCTGGAAGCACAAGCAGCTGGCATTCCGGTCATAACTCAAGACTTTGTTCATAAGTTAAAACTAAAATTTCAGTTGTAACACAAGTTGTTTGTATGTCAGGCCAGTTGTGACTCAACGGTCCACTATAAAACTACAGTAACACAAACAGCATCTCCTTAAGAGTGCTACTAAAGCCACCTACGTAAACAAATAAATTAACTGTTTTGACAAATACTTGTTTTCATCATGCAGACCTCTTTGTATATCACCAAAAATATTTTACATTGCTTGAATATTTTGCCTCACTGTCACATTCTGACCTTGAGAGGAGCTGACCAAGCATCTCTGATTATTAATCCCAAGTGAAGAATATGACTGAATGCTATGACGGAGTTCTTTTTGTCTTTCTATTAACTCTTGAAAAGAAAAAAGGCAATAGTGACTTGCTCATTCTCTCTCTATTTTAAAAGGAAATAATCTTTACTGAGATATAATGGATTGGCAAGGGAATATATGATTCAATAATAATATAATACTAAAATGAAAAACAATAGCCAAGAGGTGCGTGTGCGAAGCAGAAATGTAGTGGAGGTAGATTTATCTTTCAAAATTGCTTCTTACTCCTCACAAATTTGTCAGATACTAAAGTCATCCTAAATTTATTAGTGTGTGATTTAGTTTGCATATGATTTAGGATGAAAAAAATGTATTCTTACAGTCTTTCCATGATGGCGAGGGGCCACTTGGCACATTTTGTTATGTGATTCTCTTTCCTTCTGTGGTCTATGTTAAATTCTCTTTCTTTGTCCTCTTTTCCAATGTTACAAGTTATATGCTATTACTCAGCACTTTACTTATATATATGGAAGATTCTGTGACTTAGGAACGTGAAACTTAAGAATCACTGATTCTGTTTCATTGCAACTGTGAGAGATTTAGGGCCTCAATAGTCCTACCCTTCATTTCTCTCTCTTCTCCTGGTCAAGCAGGCCTTCAGTTTCCCCTGCCATCCTTTTTGGCACTATGCTCAATGGAGGTAAAATATCCTTATGTGTTCTTCAAAAAATTATTTTACCAATAATTTGATTATTGAAGTTGGTTGGCTCATTAACTAAACGCATTGCATTTTTCTCTCTAGGGTTTTCTGGTTCAATTCCAGGTCTGCACCCTTTCACATTGCATTTCCCGTCTTGATATTTTTGGAACAGCTCCACTCAGTTTCCAACTGCATCTGTTCCTAAAAGCCTATCTTTTCTGTTTGAAAAGAAAGAACATGAGGGAAAAAAAAATCTGTGTGAAATTGTATTCCAGAAAATGAACAGGAGCAACTAATCAAGGTAATCAATTGTACTAGAAATTTGGTCTCTGAAAAATAATGGAGTTTTACTGGGAGTCATTTACAGTGGCCAAGTAAGGTACCATGTTTTCTCACCATACTTCTGCCAGGCTGCTCTATTTTTGCTATCATTCACTGTTTTTAAACATCTAGCATGTTTAGAAAGTATGTGGGAAAAAATGGCTCATATATAATAGGTCACCTCGCTGTCCCTGAAAATAGACCTTTTTCCCTTTGCCTGCATTACCTCTGACACCCTACATCTTAGTAAATGTTACCACATCTATCCAGCCAGAATGCCAGGATGCACCTACCTCTCCATTCTTCAACTCTGCATCACCAAGCCCTGTGTGTGATACCTCATTTGAAAGTGTCCAGCTTTCTCCACCCACATCACTACATTGTCTTGTCACCTCAATATAGTAACAGCTGATACGCAGCCGCACTTTCACTTTCCATGCTGCACCCAGTGATGGATTTAGACATAATCCTGATGTACTTGCTCTTACCCTGCTCACAATCCTTAAATGCTCTTTTTATTCTCTCTATCCCCATTCCTACTTGCTGTTCAAAACAAAAAGTGAGGAAGGAGGATTTATACTTATTTCAGGAATTTTAAAGTGACTTACATTTTTTTTTTTTTTTTTTTTTTTTTTTTTTTTTTGGTGTCAGGGATTGAACTTGGGACCTTGCGCTTGCAAAGCAGGTAGCAGAACCACTGAGCCAAATCCCCGGCCCCAAAGTGACTTACTTTTTGAAAACAAAACAAAACAAAAAACTGGGAAAGAAGATTTGTGCTTATTCCAGGAATATGAGGTTAACCGAGTTATGAAAAATTATAAAAGTGTGTTATGGGACCAGGGGAGAAAGAAATCCTATTCAAAAGAAGGGTAAAATAGCATAAGAAGAAATCAAAAAGCCCAATGTCAAGAAGAAAAATAGAAAAGACATTACAAGGAAGCTGTCTGGGTCTAAGAGTCCAAATTGATGTGGAAGGATGGAGGATTGCATAAAGTATATCACAAAGAGAGAAAAGGACATAAGTGGGCTGTTCGATACACATACCATGTGGAAAGTGTGAGGAACAGTTAGTGATAGATTTTTTAAAAACAGTAAAATAAATGAGTTGGTGATCGGACAGAACTATGTAAAGAAATGTGAAAAACCACAAGTAATTTGGAAGAAGAAAGGGGGAGAGGAGTGGTGAAATGTGCAGACTCCACTTATGACCCAACAATTTGTCTCCTGGGTATTTACCCACGAGAAATTATTTGTACAGGACTACTCAGAAAATTTTTATTCATACGACTCCAAAACTAGAAACAGTTAATGTCTCTCTATCAATAGTAAATGGATAAACAAGTTGTAGTATTATTCCCAAACAGAAAGCTACACCAAACCCTTTACCTTAATCAGTGAAAAATCCTCATTCTGAGCACAAAAGCCAAACACAAAAGAACACATACTGTGTGATTCTTTAAAATTATAGAAGGAACAAAACTAATATATGGTGACAGAAAGCAGATTGATTTTGAAAAACATGGTGGAGATGGAGAATTTACCTTGGCAGCAAACGGCCACTGGGGAATTTAGAGCTGGTGACAGAAGTGTCCTGTGGCTTCACCGATAGACATTTGTCCTCATTCATGAAAATATTCTGTGACATTTAACAACTTGTTTGATCACGAGATGCCAGATAGCTGCTTAAAAACAATTTCTGAGTGTGTCTGTGAAGGTAGTTGTGAAACAGATTAGCCATGGAATCTGTAGACTCACTAGAGAGGATTATGTCTCCAAAGTGTGTGGGCACCATTCAATCTGCTGAGGGCCTGAGTAGAGGAAAAACTTGGAGAAGGGGAGCTCTGCCCTCTCTGACGGACTGAGCTGGGATATCAAACTTCTCCTGCACACAGAGCTCCCATCTCCTAGGACTTCAGCCTGGAGTGCTAGCTACACTATTGGCTTTCGAGATCTCAGACATTTGAACTATGTCACTGACCTTCCCGAGTCTCTCCAGAGTACAGAGGTGCAGAGGTCAGACAGTGGCACTTCTTAGCCTCTCTGATCACATGGGGAAATAACTTATAATCAAACATATTATATATAAAATATATAATATGAAATATTTATCTTATACGAAATAAAATGCTTTATTCTATGTACTACGGTTCAACAAAGTTAGCTTCTTCCCTTTTTTAAGCTTTAAAGGAAGCATGTGGGGTCTTTCAAAGATCTTCTAACCTGAGCCTGGGAACCACTACTATGTTTGTTGGCAGTGGGAACTGTGAATTTACAGAGTCAGGCTACTTTTAGAAATACAATGAAACAGGTGCGAGTGCCAACAGAGAGAGCAAGGACACTTTTTCTAACACGAGAGATGATGGCGACAGAATGGGGATGGCAAACTTCCTACTTCTGTGGCGACGGGAAGACAGAGAAACAGCACGAGCCCATCCCGGGAACCAAGGAGGGAAGTTTGGCTCCAGCAGCAAAATTGAATAAGTTTCTGAGAATATTGCTACACGTGTCACTGAGTTATATTTTATTATAATAACTAATGTGATATGCCTTTAATATTCTCCTCCCCATTCTAAAACTAATGCAATTTGGGCAAAATGAAACATGAATCTATCTTATGTGGTTATAATAAGATCTGAGAAAAACACAAATGACTAAGACTGTAGAGACTTAGTTGCTTTAACCTGAGTTCCTCATTTTAAAAATAAAAATGTTAGTATGGGTGATGTCCCAGGTCTCTTAATTTTATATCCTAAGGCATAGTTGCAGCCTTTAGACTATAAGAAGTAATGATGCTCATGCTTATAATGATAAAAAATAAAGCATCAATAATGTACTTAAATATATGAAAAACTCAAGTAAATAACAATAACATTACATAATCTCATGTAATTATTAATATTATACAAAATAATGTTTCAGTAAAACAGATGGAAACAAGATAATTATACAAAAATAGAAAAATCAACCTGATTTCTATATACCAGCAATCACTGTTAGTAACTATAAAGAATGAACATTAAAATATTATATTTAGATTTTTAGTAAATAGTAACAACCATAACAAGAAATTTCAAAATTCACACAGACAGAAACCAACCTTCTAGAGAACTGTAAAATAGGTGGATAAGTAAAAAAGCCATACAATATTTTTGGGTGGAAAGCCTTAACTACTTTGATCTCACAGTTCTTTCAGTCATTAACATTCTCATCTGTTTTTCCCCTCACAGTCCAAAAGTTTAGAATCAACACTTCCCACTTCTATTTCCTTACCTTGAATTTACTATTCAATTGACCATAATGTGATTTGTGTCTTCTTTAAACTACTGAAGCCATTCTCTATGGTGTCACCAACAATATACTTGTTACTGAAACCACTGACAACTTTTCAGTCATTATCTTTCCTAATATGTAAGGAGAATTTGATAATGTCACCATCATTCCCTTTAAACAAACATTTTTCCATTTCCAAGATACCACCCTCTCCTATTTTTCTGCCCACTCCCCTGCCTTCTTCTTTGGTTTCATGTGGGCTCCCCATCCTCTGTTCACACCTTAAATATTGATTCAGGACTCTTAGACCCTCTGTCGAATTGCATGAAAGATTATGCCCATTCTTATAACTTAATATACAAATTTGTGTCTTCAGCTCATCTTACTGTCATCTACACTCCAAATTAGCACAGCCAATTGTCTACTGGACAGGTAGTATTTTGGGGCCACACACATACACACAAAAAAAGTTTCATCCCACATCCTACCCACATTTCCCATATTCCTTCTCAGTGAATGGAACCAACATGTGCCTGAATTTTGTCATAATATGTCCGATCCTTCCCTCTCCCTTATGTTAAATGCCCAATCACCCAGTTATGTCAATTTTACATTCTAAATATCTTCAAATCTATCGTATTTGTCAAATTCATCCATGTGTCTCCATTCTTGATGCCACTACCCTGCCCTAGGTCAGCATCATACTTTTTGGTACATTTAAGGTATACAATATAATGACATTCATCACTGAAAATTTGCACCTTTACATAACCCACCTTGGTTCTTATTTTTTCCCCATTCCCCTGCCCTCCCTTCAGCCCATCCACCCTTCCCTAACTGCAAAGACTCTTCCCATTTTTTTCTATTTCTCATATTAATTACATTCCCTTCTTTCTTTTCCCCTCGCCCTCCCACTTTGCAGTTTTTCTTCCTATTTCACATTATCTATTATGCCTTTTAGTCCTTCTTTATACTTTGTTTCTCACACTAGAGAAACTATTGAGCATTTTCACATGTGTGTCCTATTTAATTCACTTAAGAGTATCACCTCAGGCTGGGGATTTAGCTCAGTGGTTCTTCCACCTGCTTTGTAAGCACAAGGACCTGAGTTCGATCCGCAGTACAAAAAAAAAATAGCTTTAATATGAGAAAAATGAAAAAATGGAAATAAAGTGTTTGTAAATTGGGGAGGGGAGGAGGGGGTGAAGGTAGGGCAGGGACAAGGGGAGAAAATGAGCACCAAGACCTGTCATGTAAAGGTACAAGATACCAATAATGAATGTAACTGTACTGTATACCTAAAATGTACCAATAAACTCAATGAGAAAAAAAAAGAGTATCATCTCAGTGTGCATACATTTAGCTATAAATGTCTCTAGTTTCTCGTTCTTTATGGCTGAGTAGTACTACATTTTATTTTAAAAACACACACACAGTTTCTTTATCCAGTCTCCAGTCGAAGGGCAATTGTGCTGTTTCCAAATTTTAGCTATCACAAATTGTGTTGCTATGAACATAGGTACACATATATCACTGTGTTATGCTTCTTTTAATTCTTTGGAGAAATGCCCAGAAGGGAAATAGCTGGGTCAAATGTGAAACCCAGTCCTGGTTTCTCTGAGGTACCTTCATACTGATTTCCACAGCAATTGCACCAGTCTACACTCCCACCAGCAGTGGAACAGGGTTCTTCTTTCCCCACAGCCCCGACAACATTTCTTATTGGTTGATTTCATGATAGCTGCCATTCTTTCTGGGGTGAGGTGGAATCTCGGTGTTGTTTTCATTTGCATCTCTCAAAGGATCAGTGATGCTGAATATTTTTTCATATGTTTACTTACTATTTCTACTTCTTTGTCTGAGAAATGTCTCTTCATTTCAGATGTCCATTTTTGGACTGGTTCTTTAAATTTGGAAGGTCTGATTTTTTAAAGTTCTTATATTCTAGATAGTAGACCTTTGTCTGACAAGCAGATGGTGAAAAGCTTTTCCAATATTGTGAGTTGTCTTTTCACTCTATTGGTTATTTCTCTTGCTGTGCAGAAGCTTTTTAATAGAAAGACATCCCACTTGATCGTTTTTGCTAGTTCATGGGCAAGTAAGGTTTTGTTCATAAAATCTTTTCCTATGCAAATGTCTTCAAGAGTTCTACCTAAACCTCTTCCATCTGGTTTGTTTCTGTATTAATATTTAGGTCTTTAATCCATTTCAATTTTAGTTTGGTGCATAGTGAAAGATATAGGTCATTTTAATTTTTGGCAAGTTAAAACCCAGTTTTTCCAGCACCATTTAATAAAGGGTGAGGGTGTTTGGCTTTCCTTCAGTGAGGGTGTTTGGCTCCTTTGTTGAAGATGAGGTAGCTGAGTATGTCTGCAGTTGTTTCTGTCCCACTGGTCCTCAGGTCTGTTTGTTTGCCAGTACCTTACTGTTTTTCTCACAGTAGCTTTGTAGTATAGTTTCAAGTTGAGGATTGCAATACTGCCTACCATCTCTTTATTGCCTAGAATTGCTTTTGATATTCTAGGTCTCTTTTTGTTCCAAATGAATTTTTGGATTGTTTTCTCAAGGTCTATGAAGTAGGCTGCTGGGATTTCAATTGGGGTTTCATTGAATCTATATAGCAGTTTTGGAAATAGGCCATTTTTACTATTTTGTTTCTTCCTACACAGGAGTAAGGGATGTCCTCTAATAATCCTCATCAAACACTCTTTTCAGATTGCTGTAGCTTTCAGAATGAAGGTCTTTGATTTCTTTTGTTAAGTTGATTCCTAGGTACTTCAATTTTTTGGATGCTATTGTGAAAGCAATTGTTTGAACCATTTCTCTCTCAGCGAGTCTGCTGTTTATGTACAGAAAAGCTACTGCTTTTTGTGTGTTGACCTTGTGTCCAGCTACTTTACTGAATTTTGTTATCAAGTCTAGAAGACTTGTGGAGTTCTTGGGGTCTTCTATATAGAGTATCATGTCATCTACAAAAACTGACAACTGGACTTCTTCATTTCTATCTTTATTACTTTTATTTCTTTCTCTTGTCTAATTGCTGTGGTTAATGTTTCCAAAACTATATTGAACAGGAGTGATGATAGTGGGCATCCTTGTCTTGCTCCTGATTTTACTGTGAAGGATTTAAGTTTTTGACCATTTAGTGTGATACTGGCTACTGGTTTTTCACTTATCAGATTGAGGTAGAGACTGTCTATTCCAATTTTCTGTGGGGTTTTATTATGAATGCATGTTGGATTTTGTCAAATGCTTTTCCAGCATCTATTGAGATGATCATATGGTTTTTGTCCTTAACTCTGTTAGTATAGTGTATTACATTTATTGATAATGTGTTTGTTGAAACATTCCTGCATCCCTCAGACAAGTCAGACTTGGTCAGGGTGTATGATCTTCTTGATGATCTTCCGCATTATATTTGCCAGTATCTTATTAAGGATTTTTGCATCTATGTTCATTAGTGAGATTGGCCTCTAGTTCTCTTTTTCGGTTGGGTCTTTCTCTGCTTTTGGGATCAAGGTAATGCTTGCTTCCAGGAATGAATTTGAGTATTGCTTCTCTTTCAATTTCATTGAAGAGTTTAAACAGTAGTGGCAGTAGTTCCTCTCTAAACGTCTTGTAGAATTAAGCAGTGAAGCCATCAAGATCCAGAATTTTCTTAGTTGATAAGTTTTTAATTACATTTTAAATTTCATTCATGGGGTTGTTCAGAATTTTTAGGTCATATTCATTCAACTTTGGTAATTCACACATATCTAGGAATCTGTCCATTTCTTCTGTATTTTCCATCTTATCGGTGTAAAGTTTCTTCAAGTATGTATTGATGAGCCTCTGGATTTCTGCTGAGTCCCTTGTAATTTTCACCCTTTCCATTCCTAATTACATGGATTTTTTTTCCTTTTTTTTTATAAGGTTGACTAAGTGTTTATCAATTTTGTTTATTCTTTCAAAGAACATGCTTTTTGCTTCACTGATTTTTGGTATCATTCTTTTAGTCTCGATTGCATTGATTTCTGCTCTAATCTTTATAATTTCCTCCCTTGTATGAGCTTTCGGTTTGCACTGCTCTTCTTTTTCTAGAAGTTTGAGGTTCAGCATCAGGCTGTTTATTGGAACTTACTCTGTTTTTTTACTATGAGTATTTGCTGCTATGAATTTCCCTTTTAAGACTGCTTTCATTGTGTCCGATAGATTTTGATAGGTTACATTATAATTGTCATTTAATTGTAGGAACTGTCTGATTTCTTCTTTACTTTCCTCTGTGATCTGTTGGTTATTCAGAAGTGTATTGTTCAGTTTCCATGTGTTTATGAAATTCTTGTAGTTTATTTTGCTATTGATCTATTTCATCACACTATAGGCTGAAAATAAGCAGGGAATAACTTTAATTCCTTTGTACTGACTTAAACATGTTCTTTGAGTGAGTACATGGTCTATTTTGGAGAATGACCCATGTGCAGCTGAAAAGAATGTATATTCAGATTTTATGGGGTGGAACACTCTGTAAACATGTTAAGTTCATTTGTTCAAGAGTTTGACTGAGTTTTAGTATTTCATGGTTTAATTTTTGTCTGGTTGATATATCTATTTGTGACAGTGGATTCTTGAGGTCTCCCACTACAACTGTATTAGTGCTTATATGATTTTTCATGTCCACTGATAGTTGTTTTATATAGTTGAGCACACTAGTGTTTGGTTTATATACACTAATGATTGCCATCTCTTCCTCTTGGATAGTTCCCTTTACAAGAATGTAGTGTCCTCATTTTTCTCTCTTAATCAGTGTTGGTTTAAAATCCACTTGATCTGCAAAAATAGCTACAGCAGCTTTTTGGGGGTTCCTGTCATGTGGAGTATTGTTTTCCACCCTTTAACTTTCAGTCTATGAGTTTCTTTTTGAATTAAGTGTGTTTCTTGAATGCATCATACTGTTGGATCTTGTTTCTTGACCCATTCTGCCAGTCCATTTCTTTTGATTGTTGAATTGAGACCATTAACTTTGATGGTTATAATTGATGTGTATTGATTTATCCTTGTCATATCTTTTTCTTTTTTGTTGGATTCTCCCCCTTTGTGTTTAATTTCTTGTCATCCCTGATGGATTCATTCTGCTGGTCTTCCTGGGACTTTAGTCCTCAGTGTCTTTTCCTAGGTCATTGTTTAAAATGTTTTGGAGTGCTGGTGTGGTATTCATGAAGTTCCTCAGGTTCTCTTTGTCATGAAAATGTCTCATTTCTCTGTCAATTTTGAAAGATAGTTTTGTAGGGTATATCAATCTGGGTTGGAGGTTGTTTTCCTTTAGGGCTTGAAATATGTCACTCCATACTCTTCTTGCCTTGCATGTTTGTGTTGAGAAGTCTGCTGTGATACTGATGGGTTTTCCTTTGTATGTGATTTGTTTCTTTTCTCTAATTGCTTGTAGAATTTTGTTCTTTGGTTGGGTTTTTGGAATCTTAACTATTATATGCCTATGATTAGATTTTGTTTTAATCATGGCTATTTGGAATCCTATATACCTCACTTATATAAATGTCAAGTTCTTTTCCCTTATTTTGGAAGATTTTTGCCATTACCTCTGTGAACAGTTTTTTATGTCATCTGCACTCTCTCCTGTATCTTCACTGACTCCAATCAGTCTTATGATGTTCTTCTTTGCATTGTCTAGTAGCTGTGGAAATGATTTCTTGTGGTCTTTTACTATTTTTAAGAAATTTTTCTTTTCCTGGTGGCTAATTGCAACCCTATCTTCTATGTCTGAAATTCTGTCCTCACATTGGCTCATTCTGCTGCATAAACTTTTAATGGAGTTTTTAATCTCCTGGAAATCTGTTTTATGGATTTCAATTTTTTCCTCTGTTTAAATTCCATCATGTTTCTCAGCTCCTCTACTTTTTTAAACCTGTGTTTGCACTATATTTATTAATCATGTCTTGTACTATGGCACAATCTCTGCTGTTATCTGAGAAATTATTTCTGATTTTAGTTTTTCCAGGTCCTCTTTTGTTGCCAGCTCAGGGAGTCCAGCTGGTTGAGTATCAGACTGTATCATCTCATTGCCCTTTGCAGTTGTCTTAGGTGATCTGGAAGTCTGGTTTTGAGGCATATTTATGTGTCTTCTCATTTCAACAGATGCAGCCAACTGTGCCTTTGTTGAGATGACTTTTTGCTCACCCAGTTGTCTTCAATTCTTACCAAGCCACCAAGCAGCCTTTACTCTGCTGCTCACCAGTACACAAATTCCTAGGTTTAGAGGGGTGGCCTTCTGGATCCCTGTGATAAACTGTTTTCTGGGAGGGCTTCTGGCAGAGGCCTGTGTACCCTTGAGATGGTATCTAGGTGCGCTTCTTGCTTTGACCCCTATGTACCTGTTGTCTGAGGGGAGGATTGGCAGTGGACTTTGCAACTCAGTTCCTACGATCTACATAGGTTTCTAGCTAGGGTCTCCACCCACATATGAGTGGTATCATTGTGAGCCTCTGCCTGTTGCCGGTGCATCTGTGTGGCCCTTGCATCTGAGGTGGGCCCTTGGCTGTGGCCAATGGTATGGCCGGCCTCTAGGTAAAGCTTGTTCACCTGTGCAGCTCTTTTTTTTTTGTCAGGCCTTTGGATTGGGCAGGTGTGCCCAAGCCTCTAGGGTTGGGGTGGGGCCCTGGCTGGGATCTTCCTGCAGCCACACCACTCTGCTTCACACAGATGCTCCTCAGGATCTGCACACAGTTACCAATGGTATGGCAGGCCTCTGGCTGAAGCTTGTGCACCTGTGCAGCTCTTTTCTAGGTGGGCCTGTGGCTTGGGCAGTGTGCCCACACCTCTGGGGTCAGAATGGGGTCCTGGCTGGAATCCATCTATAGTCACACCACTCTGGTGCACTCAGCTGCTCCCCTGGATCTGCACACATGTACTGCTGGTTTGGCAGGCCTCTGGATCTATTTCTGATTTATTAGAATGATGCTCCTCCTACAGTTGTTTTGCTTTTACTCCAATTGATCCTTTATATTACAGCCAGACAGCTCTTTCCTATTAATCTGGTCAAGTCACTGTCTAACTTAAGTCTTTCCAACAATTCCCTGTGGATCTCAGTTACTTTCCTGCTCTTTAACATGGCTTAGGCCCCTCTAGATGTGCCCCCTTCAGAACCAAAGATCCATATTTGGCTCCAGTCATACAGAATTATGTTTGATTTATGAAATCCATCACACTCTTTTCTCTCTCTTGGAATCTCCTGGCACAGCTCTATGTATTGTTAACATTCTTCTCGCTCATTGATCTACCTGCCTACTGTAGGTCTGTGGACTAATTTAGATATCACTCATCCAGGAAGCCTCATCTCTTACCATACCATCCTCTGGCCCCTGTGCCTGCCTTTTCATCACTCATGTTTCACTGGGTTGCACAAATCAAGTTTCCCATCTCCTACACTAGAAACCATGAAATGAAGGCAAGAACCATGTCCTTCTATTATGCTACATCTCTACTGGATAGTTTCTGAACATGATAGGTATTCAATAACTATGGAATAAAGTTAGTAAAGGTAGAGCTATAATGATGAAGAAAATAATACTGATACAGAACAGATAAATCAATAACACAGAATAAAAATGGAAATACTTAGATCCTTAGGAGAAGGATTTAATGAGAGTATCACTATAAGTATGAGAAATTGAGAATATTTTAGTTACTATTGATAAGCTATTGAGATGAAAGGTGGATAAAGTTTATCTAAAGTTAAAATATATGCAAGATGCCATAATAATTACTTGATTTCATGATCATTTGTGTGGCTGTAATACAAATAGTATGAGCTGAAATAAAGGGCAAATTGAAAACTAGATGAAAATAATGTTCACTAAATATTACAGATCAAGGGTTAAAATTCTTTTTTATATTCATTAAATTTATTGGTACATTTCAGGTACACAATATGATGACATTCATCATTGGGAATTTGTATCTTTAAATGATATATATTGATTCTTATTTTTTTGCCCATTCTCCTGCCTTCCCTTCAACCTCTCCACCTCTCCCTATTTACAAAAACTTTGTTTCCATTTTTTGCTTCTCTCATATTTATTTCTTTCCCCTACCCATTCCACTTTTCCTTCCTCTTTGGACCTTTTCTCCCTGTTTCACATTATCCATTATACATTTTGATCCTTATTTATACCTTCAGTTTCTCATTACAGAGAAACTACTTGGTATTTACACATGTGTGTTCTATTTATTTCACTTAAGAGTATGGGCTTAATGTGCATCCATTTAGCTATAAATGTCTCTAGTTTATTCTTCTTTATGGCTGAGTAGTACTCCACTTTATTTTTTTTAAGCACACATCTTTATCCAGTCTCCAGTTAATGGTCATTTGGGCTGTTTCCAAGTTTTAGCTATTAAAAGCTTCAGTAAACATGGGTGTCCATATATTACTGTGGTATGATTCTTTTAATTCTTTAGAGAAGATACCTCAGCAGGAAAAAAGCTGGGTATCTCCATACTAATTCCCACAGTGGTTGCACCAGTCTACAATCCCACCAACAAGGGAGAAGGGCTCCTTTTTCCCCACAACCCCATCAAGCATTTGTTACTGGTTGATTTTTTGATAGCAGACATTCTTCCTGGAGTGAGGTGTAATTTCAGCATTGTTTTCATTTGTATGTCTTGTATGACTAGTGATGTTGAACATTTCTTCATATGTTTATTTGCTGTTTCTACTTCTTAGTCTGAGAAATGTTTGTTCATTTCAGATGCCCATTCTTGGGTTGGATTTTTAAATTTGGGAGGTCTGGTTGTTGTAAGTTCTTTATATAGTCTAGATACTTAAACCTTTGAGAAACAGCTGG
Organism: Fukomys damarensis; assembly: GCF_012274545.1. Taxonomy (NCBI): domain Eukaryota; kingdom Metazoa; phylum Chordata; class Mammalia; order Rodentia; family Bathyergidae; genus Fukomys; species Fukomys damarensis. Next base: position 23,205,060 of record NW_022900943.1, on the reverse strand, counting down.
TAAAAATTTTTCCCACCTTGTAGGTTGTATCTTCACTCTCTTGGTGGATTCTATTGCTGTGCAGAAGCTTTTTAAAAAGATGAGATCCCAGTTGTTAACTCTTTGTGCTAGTTCATATGTCACAGGTTTTCTTCATGAAGTCTTCCTACACCAATGTCTTCAAGAATTCTACCTAACCTCTTCAGCCAGGTTATTGTTTCTGTTTTAATATTTAGATCCTTGATTCAGTTTGATTTGAGTTTAGTACATGGTGAGATATATTGGTCTAGTTTTGTTTGTTTGTTTTGTACTGGGGACAATCTCGGATCCTTGAGCTTGTGAGGCAGGCAGCAGAACCACTGAGCCAAATCCCTGGCACAGGTCTAGTTTTAATCTTTGGCAAGTTGAAACCCAATTTTTTCAGCACAACTTATTAAAGAGGCTATCTTTTTCTCCAGTGAGGGTGTTTGGCACCTTTGTCAAAGATGAGGTGCCTGAGTGTGTCTGGAGTTGTTTGTTTCTACATCTTCTAATCTGTTCCTCTGGTCCTCAGGTCTGTTTCTTTGCCTGTACCATGCTGTTATTTTTTTAATCACAGTAGCTTTGTAATATAGTTTCAAGTTGGGGATTGTGATACCTTCTACCTTGTCTTTATTGTCTGGAATTTTTTTCACTATTCTAGGTCTTCTCTTGTTTGAAATGAATTTTTGGATTATTTTCTCAATATGTATCAAGTATATTATTGGAACTCCAACTAGGGTTGCACTCAATCTATATAGAAATTCTGGAAGTATGGCCATTTTCACTATATTGGCACGTGCTACCCAGGAGTAAGGGATGTCTTTCCATATCCTGATATCCTCTGATATTTTTTTCCAAAGGCTATAGTTGGAAATTCACATCTGTGAATACTCACATTAGGAAAACCCAGCAAACTCAAATAACCTAATGCTGAATCTCAAGCTTCTAGAAAAAGAAGAGCAGGATAAACCCAAAGCTCATCAAAGGGAGGACATTATACAGATCAGAGCATAAATGAATGCAATAGAGACTAAGAGAATGATTCAAAAAAAACCAATGAAGCAAAGAGTTTGTTCTTTGAAAGAATAAAAACAAAAGTCCCAAATCCATCCAATTAGGAAAGAAAGGGGTGAAATTACAATGGATCCAGCAGAAATGCAGAGGATCATCAATACCTACCTTGAGAACCTATATCCCAATAAGATGAAAAGCACAGAAGAAACTGACAGGTTTGTAGATACATAAGAGTTACCCAAGTTGAATGAAGTAGAAATAAAAATTCTAAACAACCCAATATTAATAAAAAAAATGAAAACATAATTAAAAACTTACCAACAAAGAAAAGCCCATGTCCTGATAACTTCACTGATGAATTCTACAAGAAATTTGGAGAACTATTGTCAATACAGTTTAAACTCTTCAGTGAAATTGAAAGGGAAACAATACTCCTAAGTTCATTCCTGGAAGCTAGCATCACTTTGATCCCAGAGCAAGAACCAAACAAAAAAGAGAACTTTAGGCCAATCTTACTAATGAACATAGATGCAAAAAATACTCAATAAGATACTGGCAAATATAATGCACAAGATCATTAAGAAGATCATTCACCATGACCAAGTAGGATTCATCCCAGGGATGCAGGGATGGTGCAACATATGCAAATCAATAATGTAATAACTATATTAATAGATCTAAGGACAAATACTATATGATTATCTCAACAGATGCAGAACAAGCATTCAATAAAATCTAAAATCCATTCATGATAAAAAATAAAACCTACAGAATATTAAGATAGTCTCTACCTCAATCTGATAAAAGCCATCTATGAAAAACCAATATCTAGTATCATACTAAATGGTCACGAACTAAAATCCTTCATGCTAAAATTAGGAACAAGACAAGGATGTTCACTATTTTCCTGTTCAATATAATTTTCGAAAACATTAGCCGCAGCAATGAGGTAAGAGGATGAAATAAAACGAATAAAGTTAGTAAACAAAGAAGTTAAATTGTCATTATTTGTGATGACATGATACTCTATATACAAGAACCCAAAAACTCCACCAAAAGTTTTCTAGACTAAATAACCAAATTTAGTAGAGTAGCTGGATACAAGGTCAACACACAAAGATTGATAGCCTTCTTGTATACCAACAACAGACTCACTGAAAGAGGAACTGGTGAAACAACTCTTTTCACAATAGCACCCAAAAAGATGAACTACCTAGGAATCAAACTAATGAAAGAAATCAAAATTCCTTTTATAGGGTTTCACCAAGTTTTTAAGAAAACATATTGATCCTAGATAAACAAGCCAAAGACATAAAGAAATATAAGGAAATAAATACAAATTCATAATGATTTTCAGAAGTATTCATTTTCATTGTAATCAAAGAAATTCAAATTTTAAAATGATGCTTTTTAAATCTTCATATCGGGAAAAGATTTTTAGTTTCTTTTTTATTAGTATATTCTTGTGATGCATAATAATTCCATTCATGTTGGAGCAATGGTACATATACACATCACACCTTCGACATAGGAAAGATTTTCAGTGAGAGCAATTCTAAGCATTCTAAAAATAAGGTAATAGTAAAACATTATTGGCAAAGTCAGAAATAGCTACAACTTTCAAATTAAGTGATTTGCAATATGTATCATAAGTTCTTAAACCTTGTAAGAATCTAGAACTCTCTGCCCTTTGAAGAATTAAGTCTAAGGAAATAACTCAAAAAGAAAAATATAAATATTAATCATAATATTATGTATAAGACAAAATATAGCACAAATTAAATATTAAATAACAATAAACTTTTCATTCTAGAAAGAATATCCACAAAATAGTATTTCCCAGCCATAGATAAGTAGATAGGTAGCTAGATTGATGAAGAATTCTACAGAAAGTAGAATTAGATTATCACCTCTATAAAATTAAATATGCATAAATATATACCAAAAGAAGTTTCAAGGAAATTAATGTTAGATATGCTTCCCTCTAGATCAGGACTTTATGAGAAACTTATTTGCTACTTACACCGCATCAATATTTGCAGATTTTATACAGTATTATTATGTTTATAATCCATCAAAACAAAGACCATAAAAATCGACTCTCATAAAGCTAAATTGACTGTATAGAAATATCAAGACTGCTGGAGCCATGTATTAATTTTACATTGAAATGACCTTTGTGGAATGAGTGTGGATGAAGCCTGGAGCCCAAGAACCTGTTTAAAGGATTCAAGGTATGCAAGAACTCAAATGAGCTTTGAGATGAGGCTCTAGGGACCCATGTTACATTACTATTTCAAAGTAAAAATTATGATATTCTAGCAAACCTCTTTAAATTATGATACCCAACTATGAAAATAGTTTACTAGAGGGATCCAAGAAAAAATGTGACTTCCAGGACACTATGAGGAAAGAAGAGAGGACCAAAAAGACTATCAATATGTGAGAGAAGCAATGTAATCAACGGCCTTTACCCACAGTTCTGCATTCCTGCACCAGCATTGAAGTGAGCTGTACATTATGTGGCAATGGATTTGTTAGAATTAAGTTTACCATGACAGAGAACCCAATTAACAATAATTGAAATAATTTAGAAGTGTTCATCTCTCTACAGCAAGAGCCAAGAGGCAGGCTTTCCATGACATCAGGGATTCAGATTCCTTAACCTTAGTGCTGCCCCACACATAATCTCCATTCTCATTGCTACCTCAGGCCCTGAAAAGCCTCTCTAGCTGCGGCCATCTTGTCTCTGTGCAAATCAGCAGCACAGAAGGGAAGGAGCAAAGAAAGGCAGAAGAGGTTCCCAGTTGCTACTGTCCAACACTCCTGCTTATATCCCACTGGCCAGAACTCTGCCACATGGTTACACCTCAATTCAAAAGAAGGTAAGAAATCTAGTGTTGTTTGGAGGTAGAAACGTGTCCAGCCCAATATCTGACTCCTATAGATGATGTAGAAAAGGATATCAGGTGATAAATAAGATTATTTCAAGAAAAGACCCCAATAAATGAAGAGGGGGAGAATTTCAAGGGGAGGGAACACTTTGCACAATGACAAAACATGATAAGAGTATCATGTTTTCAGAAAATAACCAATCCCATTCACCAGCTTAGAAGTCCCTAGTTTAGCCATGCACAGGTTTTAGGTTTATGTGGATACATATTTGTCACATGGGTGTGGGTGAGAAGCCAATGATACAATACTACTTTTTTAGTCTCCTTATTTTGTGGATTTGGTGTAATTCATATGAGTTAACCATCTCTTAATGAGTTGGTGGTTTACTTTTAAAGCATTTACTGCTCCCAGTTAGTTCTCATCTCTAGAGAAATCATTAAAATGACTCAAACATCTATAAGGATGCAAACTTCAGAATGATGGGTATACATTTACTCTGGATTTATTAAGCATAAGTTTGCCAGCATTATTAGCTACCCACAACCAGAGAGCCAAGCCAACTTTCCTTTCTCAAATTGGTAATTTTTGTCCTCTTTCTGCAATACTGCATCTGGGAATACAAATAAACTAGGCATATGACATTAAAAGGTGAGACAATCAAAAAGTCTTCATAGCATGCCAGATGTCTCACAGAAACAGAAAAACAGCAATTTTATGCGAAATATGATTGCTTCACTTCCAGTAAATTTGATTTGAAACAGGGAAAAATCTTCCCCTTAACCCTGCCCCTTAGCCCTGATTCCAGAAAACAAACATGACAGCATTTATCTGGCCCTTGAGTGGGCCTCAAATATCTTGGACAGATGCCTATGTATTTTGCTAAAATTAAATGTCTTGAGGAACATGTAGTCAAGGAAGGGGTTGGGTACCCGATGTCGTCTGTTCTTATCCATAAAATGAAAGATGCAGGTAAATTCATGTTCACTCTAGAAGAGACTTGGAACGTGGAGTGCACTTGTCTGTCTCTGAAGAAACTACCAGACAGTCTGCATCACAGCCATCTTTTTCAATATCCAACTCAGAACTACTGGAGCCAGCACTACCTTTGGGGAAAGGTTTTGGCAGAGGAGGACATGTCTCACAGCTGGAATTGGTTCTCTGACACATAAAAACTGGCTCTAGTATTATTCATTTTGCAGATATCTTTATGCTCCCAGTTTAAGAAACATTACCTAAGGGGAATATAATTACCACTTCTCATTGTTGTTCTCTGGTATCTTCTTACAACATATCAGCCTGCCACACTGTAATCCTTTCTGTCAGGTTCAACGGCTAAAACACAAATGAGAGGCCAGGATACTACTTGGTAAGTCTCCTATTTGAGAACCAAAGAGATAAGAACTTCAGCAGCCCCACAACTTCCTTGGGACAGTGTCTCGTACCATATTCCTGGTCATTCCTTGGTAACAACAATACAGAGGAAGTTAAGAATCATCTTCTTTTGAACATTTTAGCACATGTGACTTAAAGGACTTTCAGTCATTCAGTCACCAGACACATTTTTGCCATATCCAGACATGCACACACCTGAAACATGTTTAACTGGCAAAAGCAGTGCCACTGTGCTACCATTTGGGGTTGTTCTTTATGACACATGATAGTTGTATATATTTATAGAGTACAGTGTGATGATTCAACATATTTAAGTAATTTGTAGGTTATTTTTAAAAAATAAATAAAACCTATACCGTGATTCACATACAGTTGCTCTTCATCTGAATTTCTCACATGAGACCTTAATATTAAAGGACACAGATGTTAACAGGGTTCAATTTGAAAAATCACTTAAGCATCAGTGTTTGTCTACATGCAGGAAAGGGTACTGACTCACAATTTGGAGTCAAAGGACATTGGTCTGAACCAGAATTTGGTCTTTAATTATATGAATGTATTTAAACTTCTAAACTTCTCTGAGATCTACCTCCTGATATCTATAAAATGAAGTTAATAAGTATAAGCAACATTATTATCATTTATTGTTAGTGTTCTCAAGACAGTTATTACAATGAGAAGAGAATTTTGTGACTCTTAAGAAGTTGCTTAACAATTAATTAACCACCTGTAATCTCAGTTGCTTGGATTCTCCCCCATTGGTGGCTAGGTGTCTATTTTAGATCACCTGTCCTTAAACTCCAGGTTGAGGCAGCATCTCCAGCTCTCTACAGAAGATGAGCTGAGATCCATTATGTCATCAGAGGAAGGTGAAGAGCTTTTCCTCTGTCCCATATAAAAACACAGCTCCCTAGAACTCCCTACTGGCCTCACTCACTAAAGAGCTAAGCCCAACAGCCCAGACCACAGTTAAGCTCTTACTGTTGCTGTTCATGCTGTTTTTTGAGTGTCTGGTCCTAGGGATTGAACCCAGGATCTCAAGCATGCTAAGAACATGCTCTACTGTTTCCAACCCTAAACTGATATTTTACCTTCTTCTGAAAACACATTTATTAGAGGCTAAATGCATTGAAATTCATAGAAATTGGCACCTGAGTTGGTTTAAAATTGTTTTTATCTAGTCCACAAAGTCTTCAAAGAAGACCTATCAATTTTTAAAAAGCTTGCCTATTAGGTAAGGGCAAAAGCAGGTGAATCCAAAGGTTGTGTCAGGTTGATTGTATGACTTAAATAGAACAGTTTTCTACAGTGGCTGCAATTTGTGAGTTGGTTTTCATGGACCTCAGCAAATCAGACTATTGACATCTTTTGTTAAATCTACCTTTGCTTTCTGCAGAGAAAGCCATTAGGAAAAACCATTTCCCTTCCCTTCGTTAGTTTGATTCATGCTCTACGCCCCTCTAAACCATTAGGGGATGAAAAAGTTCATTAACACTAGTCCCTCCTTGCAGATCTCTCTCTGCTGCATAAGAAAGACTCCATTCCTTCTGTTTCAAGAAATGTTTGTAGGAAAAGACCACACAAAGAGCAAAAGGAAAAAATGTGGAGGTGAAAGTCACATGATGAGCCCTTATTTAATCAATCTTGTTTTATTTTTGGAGCAAAACTTTCTGCTGAAAGTCTTGTTTTCATTTACAGGGGAATAGCAGAGAGAGAGACAGAGAGCATGGTATAATCAGTTGATTGGTCTTCCATGAAACAGCTTCAAATGTTATCATATATGGGATCCCCAGATACACATTTATAGGGAAAAAGTAATGTACAGAGCAGTGTAAATAATATATTACCATTTAAATTTTTACATCTACATATAAATACACACGTACATTTTTCTATTGCTATAATACATCCCTAGAAATACCAATAATATTGACCATAGCTGTCTTTGTAGAAAATTAGAACAGCTAAAAGACAGAGGTATACATTTTTGTACTTTTAAAATATTGCACTATTACTATATATTATTACCTGGTTAATAAAATAAATATTTTTAATAAAAAGAAAATTATGTCACCACAAACAGAAGATAGCTGAGGAATGAAATTAATATGTTGTAACCTATGTCCAACCTTGTGTTAACTAAAGGGGAAAATGTGCCCAAACTGTATTTTATACATGTACTCACTCCCCAAGGTGAACGTAAGCATTCATGTACTGCAAACATATAATAACAAAAAAATTTTAAAAGACTACAACCAAGAAGATACTTTGCCCTTTATGTATTTGGAAGTTTTTAAAAAGAAATTGAAACTTTCCTAACAGTGTCACTTTATGACTCAGTAAAGAGACTGCTTCACGCCTTTCCTAGGAATACTCAACTTGGGTTCATGGCTTGTAGTCTCAGGTGCTCATCAATTTTTGAATCTATCTAATCTCTTAAAACTCCTGGAAATCTCTCAAGAATAGAGTTGGGATAAGATTAAATAATGCATATGGAAATATGTCTTAAAACATATGCCGAAAAATGGAATTATTCTTTATAAGGCTTTATATTCAATACTTTAAACAATTCATATGAAAATGCATGATGAATATATTTGTCTCCACAGTTTTTGTTGCCTGTCCTGGATCCTGTGTCAGTATTTTAATAGTAGTGTGAGGATGAGGAAAAGGCTTAGAATACAGAAGACTGTCCAAATCCCACGAAGAACCCACTTCGGAACTGGCGAGAGGGGCACTTCCATATCCTCATCACTTCTCTTGCAGAAGCAGAGGATACGAGCATGAATGAGGGCTGCTCCCGTGCTTTGTGTGATACAGGACCCTTCTTAAATCCAAACAGTGAGGAATGAGGGAAGGTAGTGAGTGCTTTTGCCAAACAGTCATGGGCACAGGCTGCCATTTCATCCTGAGTAGGATGCTGGGCTCCTCTTGACTTAACACAGAAGTAAGAAACCTGGACCCGAAAGATTAATCATTTTATCACAAACATATCATATTCTCAGAAACATTGTTTTGTGAGTGACTGTGTCACCAGGATACCACAACACAGCAGTCAACCACTAGAGACAATGAAAGCCACCTGTGTGGCTATTTCTTTCTATGTTGTGTTCCATGAGATGTGTAAATATTCACGGGGTGGAAAGAGAATCTCCATGGTCCAATAAATTCTAGAATCTCTGGACTAAATAAAATAAACATTATTTTTATAGAAGAAATATCTCAGAGTCTCCATAAGTTTTTCTTATTACCTGACCACAGATTCTCTATACTACCCTCTCCCTTGTACTCGTAAATATATATTAACAATTATATTTTCAAAACTTTGAACTAAGAACATTGGAGAAAACAGACAGTCACTGCTTTAGACTGCACTGTTCTGAACCCCTCTTCAATACATTCAGAATATATTGAGAGAATAAATTACTAATTTACCAAGGCAGACTTAGCTGCTTTTCTGTGACTATTCTCTTTAATCCCAGAGAATTCGAGGCTCCCTTCCAAAGACCATATAAATATATATATGTTGACTTACAAACACTTGCTTTTAGTAGTGCTTATGCACACACACACACACACACACACACACACCACAAATACTCTCATTTTCTTCCAAAGATGAATGAACGCACAAAGAATGTCTCCATGATTTTTTATATTAATACTAAGAAATTTGTCACAGGAGCAAATTTATCCAGTGAGCACTCCAGTGGGATCTCTAGACCTCATTATTTCTCAGCATAATTAAATTTGTATTAGATTAAATTGTATTTTCCTAGACTTCTCAATAAATTTAGTACCCATCTAAATTTTAATGCAGCATTAGATAGGACCCCAAAAGAAATATAAAGGAAAATAATCCTTTATCGATGTATTCACAATTTTCAATTTTATAGGGAAGTTTCAGATACCTGCTCTCCACATTTTATGGAAAACTTTTAAGAAGATTTTCTCCCAGTAAAAAAAAATAGAAGGAGTCAATAGAATCAGCAATCAATAGAATTGCCAGCTTTGGGCTGGCAAGGAAGTTAAAGGTAAAAATGGAAAGACTTTAAATAAAGAGGATGTGGTTCTCAACAACCCAGACATATTGGCCGAGACTGCCAATCCAAGAAAAACAGAGAATTAAGCTCTGAAACTACAGCAGTCTCTTTAAAATGCTTGAGGGGAAGAAGTACAATGCTCTCAAGGCTTCGGTCTCCTTGTTCATCAGCCACTACATAGCCACACTCCTACACTGCTCTTCTCTCCTGCAAACGGCTCCAACATAGCCATCTCTTCCTCATGTTATCTCTGCTGTGTTTGAGGGCTTCCATACTCAGAGGAACAACAAATTAATTTTACCAAGAACTAGTGAGCAAAGGATGCTGCAGTCTGACGAATACTCACCTCAGGGCCTGGCTTCCACCTGCCAGGGCACCACTTTAGTTCAGTTGGCAAGAGAGTAACTTTCCATAGCACACAGGTATGGAAATAAAAACTGCAGCCATCTTGCCAAATCTGTTTTTTTAGATAGCAAAGTTAAACTGGCCAAAAACACTGCTGACAGCTTTAAAATATGAGAATTAAAAAGCAGCAAGAATCTTTGTGTACCCTGTTGCACAGTTGAATCCGTATCTTTCAATTATCATTATCTAAGTCTGTCTGAATCTATCTAAGGAGATGCTGGTGCCACCAGCTGTAAAGCCAAAATATTTAGTCAAGCAACTATGTGCGTGTATGTGGTACTGAAAATAATAAAAAACTAATTTACTTCCTTTACTGCAATGAATTATCAGATAACAGGCAGATGAATTTCCATAGTATTACAGATCGCCCCTTAGATTATTTCACTGCATTAAAATCTTCTTTCTCCCCATAACACAAAAATCTTGAAGGAAAGGATCACAAACCATTATATGCCCCAGTACGCAGCACAATGTTGGCCATATAATAGGATTTTGGAAAGTACAGTATTTTGAGCTGACCTGAGTTGACCTGAATTTATTATTGCAACAGGTAAACACAGACTGCCAACTGCCACTCATGTATATATCCAGAGGCTCCTTCTAGAAAAAGATTGCTCCCTTGTGACATTGTACAAGTGCTAGGAAATCAAAGTTTAGCCTGTTTCATGGACAATTTGTGACTTTCAAGTCAAAGTAGATAGGATTAGAGATTCCATTTGACTGGGCTATCCCTCTGCTGGGTATCTTTCCCAAAGAATTGAAAGAATAATAGCACAGTGACATAGGCACACCCATGTTTATAGAGGCACAATTTGTAATAGCTAAAACTTGGGAACAGCCCAAATGCCCATCAGTTGGAGACTGGATAAAGAAGATGTGGCTTTTCTATAAAATGGAGTACTACTCAGCCATAAAGAATGAGAAGCTACAGTCATTCATAGGAAAATGGATGCATATTGAGGTCATACTCTTAGATGAAGTAAATAAGTCACACATGTGTAAATACCGAATAGTTTCTCTGGTGTGAAAAACTAAAAGTGTAAATAAGATCCAAATGGTATAATTGACAATGTGAAATAGGAAGAAACGGGCTAAAGGTGTAGGGGAAGTGGGAAGGGTAGGGGAAAGGAAATAATGGAAAAGAAAAAATATGAGAAAACGAAAAATGTAAACTAAGTTCTTGTAAATAGGGAAGGGAGGAGAGAGTGAAGGGAGGGCAGGGGTATGGAGAAAAAATGAGAACTAAGACCTGTCATGTAAAGGTGCAAGATCCCAATGATGAATGCAACTGTACTGTATACCTAAAAAGCACCAATAAACTCAACGAGAAAAAAATAAAATTTATGGCAAATTGAAAACCAAAAAAAAACTCTGAAGACCTACCCCACAGGAATCCAACCCTCACAGAGAAAGGAGTACTCACTCGTATACCCCATAGCAGTACATGAACCTGCCTCATCCCCACTGACTGTAGATAGTGGTTGGCTTTTCTCTTGAACTCCATTTTATAGGGGAGATTGGAGCTACCAGATCTGATGCTGTCACTAGCAGAACTGAGCTTGCTGAGTGAGCTTGGGCTCCTTTTCACATCTGTTCCAAGAGCTTGCTGAATGCAGGTGAATTGAAAATGAGAGCAGTTGTGCTTGCTAAACAGTCTCCCTTAGAAGAGAGAAACTCCTTTTTAAGGATTGGAATTTTAAAGGTAGATTTTTATATTGTTTGGTACAATTCAGTAATGTTCCAGACAGGAGGATGTTTATCCAATCTCATATTCTGAATCTTTTTTTTTTTTAAACAAAAATGCACCTTTTTCCATTTATGGAAGCACTTTTAAAACTCAAGAAGTGAACAGATTCTCTGTAATTTAAAAAAAAACAAAACAAAACATATTTCCCCTTGAGCCTCCAGTACTAATTTTATTTTACTGTCACTCAAATCTGTATGACCCAAACTTACAGAGATAAAAACCCTCCTGCTTATAGTTCTTGAACAGAAATGTCTTAAATTAAATAAAAACAAACTTCAAGCCAATACATTTTTAATTAACAAACTTAATTTGATGTGATGGACGGCTGTATGTCACGCAGTAGTACACTACCGGCTATTTACAGTCTGAGCCCAGCGTCCACACCTGTGCTAGGGGCCCTTCCAGGTTCTGCAGGTTTGAAAAACAGACACCAGTCCATGATTCACTATTCTGCATTGGATTACTGAAAAAACTTCATTTATAAAATGTGCGTCCTTTACATAATAAATCGGCCTCTATTATTCTCTTATTAGCTCAAAATAATTAAAGTAGTACTATTTTGCAAGAAAGATACTGGAAACAAAGCATCAACACAGGCACTAAATTCATTCAAATGACCTATGTACCTGTCAGGATTTCTTTTCCTTGCAAACAAAAGAAAATCCCACTTAAAATGGGTCGCCTGAAAGCATCCCTGGCAGGCATTTCCCGTGGGCTGCAGCAGCGCCACTAGTCAGTTCATCCTTGAGGACAGGAGTGGGATCTGCCAATCACACATGATCAAAGCTACTTCCAGGAACCACGGACAGGTCTCATCACTCATGCTTTTGACTTAAGCTGTTATCAAGAAAGAATGGGAATAGATGTATCAGACAACCAACAATAAATATTTTACTACATTCTTGCAGTTTTAAAAATTATGATTAAAATATGAACACAATTTTTTAAAATTATTGTAAAGAATACTCAGATCCTGTCAAACTGTCCCTTAGATGCCCAATAATTTCTCAAACTCCAATTTGAGAAACACTAAATTTGTTAGGGTGGCCATACAAAAAATTCAAAAACTGAAAGTTTGAAAAAGAGAGTAAGGGTAAGTAGATAGACTCTGACCAGAAAATACATAAAGCTCATCCAGGACCCTGTACAAAGAAGCCATTATTGTTTTTATGATATGTATATCTTGCTATTTACATAAATAAAAGCAGATCTTCCATCTCTTTCTTACCACCTCGCATAAAGAGTATTTTCACCCAATTTAGTGTTTACATCAGGATGCTCTAACTTTAACTATAGGAGACATGGTGTTGATGAAATCCACTGTGGGAGGCCTATTAAGAACAAAGTAGTCTATCCAGAGAACCAGGGGAATTGAGGTCATGTAACTGCCAATCAGAAAGGAGGTGCCATGGATTAAAAAAAAAAAAACACTTTCAAATGTATGTGAGCCTTAAAAGTTATAAGAGCAGAGCTCTCTATAATCGGTAGAAATTTTCCCCTATAGAGAAGCTGCCTCTCTAAAACACAACAAAGCAATAAGGGCAATAGAAGTTTATTTATTCAACAATAGTCCATAATTCTTATGAAGAACACATAGGGAGCCAGGTGGACTACAGCATCAAATACGACAGGTGGGTTGACCTGCATGAATTCACACCAAAACAGAGATGGGGTAAATGTTTCATTCTTTCTCTCACTGTGCAGATGTTCAGTCTTCCGGAGACTGACCCCATGGGCAGCTGAAGGTTACTGGGCAGCCTTTGTTAACATGTCAGTACCGTCATCATCACATGGAATACCACAGGACTATGACCTTCCAACCGGGCTAGGTCATGTAGCTGTCCTTTGTGGTTCAGGCAGCAACGTCCCTGGACGTTGTTTAATTCCTCTATAAAAAGAAAGACACTGACCTTAACTCTACCCACCCTCACAGGGCTGGTGGAAGAATAAGTAATGGAGATGGCAGGTAAGAAAAATGATGTAGAATGAGAAATTAGAGGCATAGGAAAATGGATGCATACTGAGGTTACACGCTTAAGTGAAATAAATAAGTCACACTGTGTAAATGCTGAATAGTCTCTTTGGTGTGAAAAACTATAATGGTACATAAGATCCTAACGGTATAATTGACAATGTGAAATAGGAAGAAAAGGGATAAAGGTGAAGGGGCAGTGGGAAGGGTAGGGGAAAGGAAATAAGGGAAAAGAAAAAAATATGAGAAAACGAAAAAATAGAAATAAAGTATTTGTAAATAGGGAAGGGAGGAGGGGGTAAAGGAAGGGCAGGGGTAAGGGGAAAAAATGAGAACCAAGACCTGTCCTGTAAAGGTACAAGATCCTAATGATGAACGTAACTGTACCATATACCTAAAAAGTACCAATAAACTCAATGAGGAAGAAAAAAGAAAAATGATGTAAAAATTAATAGCAATGTGCAACCACAGAGCTCTGTTGAATTATCAAGCATGTCTTGATTTCCGACTCTTTTCTTTGGATTATTACTAATTCTCCAGTTTTGTCCTATGGTTAAGTATGTAAGTTCAAGTTCACAATATTGTGCATAAAAAAGGTTGGCCAAACAAGAGTTTTGTGATGATCTATTGATGTTGATATTTGTTTCCAACAAGGAGTCTCTTAGAAACACATGTGTGTGTACAGGAAAGCAAGGAAAATTTGAACACAGTCTCCATTTTTACAATTACTGTTACAGTATTTTATTACTATACCTTAATTAAATTCTTCTTACTGGTACTTAAAAACCATAAAAATCCAGACAGTTTGAACATAGGAGACCATTAAGTCACACTTCCTTTGCTCATAGGATTCTGTTTTAGGGCACAAAAAGTGGTGATATTATAACATAATTACTACTCTTGCTAGCAGTGAATAATATCAACCCATCACCCAAGCACCAGAAATTGACATTTTTGTTTTGCTCTGTGGCTGCAGGCTATTTTTTCTTTCCCCACCCAAACTAAAAATCCAATAATGTTTTTCATAATGGGGGTGATGTGACTTGAGAAATATCCATTTATGATTCATGCTAAGGAGTGAGCATAGTTTATTACACACAAGCAAGCTGCTTTGCCCCAGAGGGAAACACATTCTGCGTTGCATTAATTCAGATTTGAGGCAAAAATATCATAACTGCATCATCAACTTAGAGCCTGAGTAGGCATCATCATGATCATCAACTTGTTCCGATATTCCTTCCACACAAAGCCTTCCACTGTCTCTAGGTGGCTTTGTGAAAGGTATCCCTGAGTCCATTTCACAAGCAAGGGAGAAGCACGGCAATACAAGGCGATATAAATCTGTTAGACTTGCAACTTACAAAGGGTTATCAAAATATAAAGGGTAAAGTTTTAAATTTTTAAAATGTATCATGGCAAAAGACACACGGTCTTCGTTCCCTTTCAATACACTCCTCCTTGCTTCGAATACACTTACCCCATCATTCTTGAAACTTTATGAAGCAGTTCCAGGAATCTTTTTCATACTGTACTATCACGCCCGTCTGGATACCCTGAATCCATTCAAAACTTTTCCCTCCCATGGCCATTTTGATTTTGGGGAAGAGTCAGAAGTCTCACAGTACCAAATTTGGTAAATGAGGGCAAAAATGGAAATTACCATGGGAGTTAAGAATATTTCCCAGAACAGATAATATTTAAACAAAACTTTAAAGGATGAGCAGAGGTTATATTGCATAAATGGGCGACTTGGTAGGACATAGGTATTACCTTTGATAATCAGAAGCTCTGTCACACTGTATGTGGAAGTAACCACAGAACTCAGTGGGGTGTCCTGGGTGGAAATGTTTCAAAATATATATATTTCAAACAATATATTCATTTATTTACATGCTTAATTTGAGAGCCCTGGTCTATTGTTGTTTCCAGCCCAAGTCTATAAGACTATAAAACAATCAATGGTCTTAGTCAATTATATGGAGCCATTACTTAATTCTGTCTTTGTTAACCAAATCGCTTACTTGATATTGTATAACAATTGACTTAATACTTAAATAGGTCAATTTTGACTGTGGCCATGATACAAAATGAAGACTAAATCTTGATCAAAGGAATGATGAATTATTCTGTCCATTCTAGAAAAACATATCCTGCAAGCAGACAGCTCAATAGCTAAAATACGGCCCCTGCCCCGTCACAATGTTGAACACAACCATCTTCCCAACAGAACTCTTCTCCAAATATGTGTGCATACAGCAGTACTGGATCAATCAAAACCCTCAAAGATCCTTGATACTGTTATAATGTAGTCTGCACTGACACGCTGGCGGTGACAATACCCAAACAGCTCACTGTCACCCAAAGTGAAAAATCAGTCTTCTTCTGCCATCCATGATTCTAAGTGCATAACCCCACTGCTGACTGACCAGACTGCAATGGGAATCTGGGTCCCAGTTTGATGTCATTGCCTGAAGTTAGATCTGAAGTTAGCTGCATCTGAAGACATCTGAGCATCTGTCTACAGGGAAAATATGCATATATGCTTTTGTGTATATGAGATATATAATTTAGAATGCATACTGTCTCCTTATATAAAAGATGAGATGAATGTGTTGAAAGCACTCCCACAAAACAACATTCCTATAAAGACCTTATAAAAAGTTACAATAGCTAAAGCAAGCAACAGAATTTAAATCAGCTAAATTTGGTTTTGAATGGCTCTGTTTCCTGATCATGGCTGGCTACACAGTCTAACTGACATGGTTGACTTCAATACAACTTCGGAGCTGAATAACACACACTAAATCCACTATCGCTCTTTCATTCCAAACTCAACACAACGAGCCTCATTTCTTGCTATTTATTGTACATTTTTAAAAATCACTTCTTTCATGGACAGAAGGAATTGAAAGGTGATTTTGGGTGCTTTCTTTTCACAAGGAAATGGAGAGCAAAGCAAAATGAACAGTAGATTTGACAGAGCGTTTAATCTCAGTAATGGCTGTGAATGAGATTTGGGGGTGCATGTAGGGGTGTGGGATTCTATTTAAGAATAGCTACATAAGAATATAAGGAAAACAATTTAAGATTTAATGGCCAATAATAATGGGTTTCTTTAAAAAGCACTTTTTCAATGAGGGGGGCATTGAGTGTAGGTCTAAAACCGTAGAGATTCCAGCAATTCTGCCTGACTCATTTCACTTAGGGCATACTGGTTCCATGTAATATGAGTCCCAACTATGTGGTGAGAGCTGCCAATTTGGACGCTCTACATAGATCCTCAAACCTATATGGTTGCCAAATCCAGCTGAAGACCAAAATTGTATCTACATGACCAGGTACAGCTGGAAGATAAAAATAAGTTGGTATAATTCTTCCAAAGCCTGCCTATGCTAGGAAAAGTGGGACCTAAAAAGGGCTGCTCTATTATTTAAGGAGATATCTTATCAAACCAGGGAACTGGACACCTCCATAGGCATTGCCCTAAGGGAGACAAAGAAAATAATTGATTTGCCTCAAAAAAAAGAGGAAGAAAAAGTCAGACCCTGAAATTTAGTACAGTCATTTTTAATAAAATTTAATCATGACTGATTATATAACTTTTTGTTGTTCCAATATATGACTGCTAGTAATAATTTTTCAATGTCACTAAAACAAATTCCAGTTAAAGAATTCATACCAGGTTTTCTTTTTAATAAGAATTGAATAAACTAATACATTTATGTTAATCCACACGCTCTTGTGTTTCATCTTCTGTCCTGGTTTATTGTGTTTATTTTCAATTACTTTTCATCAACATAGTTTGCACTAAATAACATTGGAAAGAACTTTGTTCATTTACAAAGTAGAATACACCAACCAATACTTCAAATTAATTGTCGAACTTTACTTGAACTTAAAAATCATGACATCCCTACTCGAATAATATCATCTGATAATACAATTCTTTATCAAGAAAAATGAATCAGTAGAAAAAAATCAATAGAAACAAAAAAAGACAGAAATCCAAACTGGATCACAGCCTTCCGGAGAGCTGAGGCAGGAGAATTTCAAGTTTGAGGCCAACCTGGCCAATGTAGTGATTTAGTACACCCTATTTCAAAATAAAAAATGAACATGGACTCAGAATGAGTTTCAGTGTGAGTCCACAAAAAAGAGGAAGAAGGAGAAGGAGAGAAGGGGGAAGGGGAAGAGGGGGGAAGTGAAGAAGAGGACGCAGGGGAGGGGCAGGAGGAAGAGGAAGGAGAAAGCAAAGAAGGACGAGAAAGTCAGGGAAGAAAGAGGGGAAGGACAAGGGGGAGGAGAGAAAAGGAATCCAAGCAGGTCATTCCTTGAATTCAAAGGATCATCCCTACACCTGACTCACTAAATATATGGTCAAAGAGAAATACATATGCACTGATATTTTAAAGTTACTTCTCGTCCATTAATATAATGTGCACCTTGCACACAAGACCTAAGGTTTATCTACAAAAGTCCTGTGTACAGACTCTCACCTACCCGCAGCCAGAGAGGACCACCTGAAACAGAGTGTGCGTGAGTTGTAGGTCCCAACAAGCTGCATTTGTGTGCAGTCCTTCTGCCACTCCTTTGGATTCTCACTGCCAAGTTATTGTGTTTCCAAATGCAACATTGCTTCTTTAAATAAGCTTCCAACTTAGGGCTTTCCAAAACATTTTTGAGTTTACTTGTCATAATGCTTCCAAGCCAAAAAAAAAAAAATTCCACCCCCAAAGTGGAGTGCTAATTAACTGTAGGAGTTAAATGATTTCTAATAAACATCAAATTTCTGTATTCTGGAATGAACATTTCCCAGTTTACCAGAAAAAGCAAGGACTCTGATGTGAAAAGATGATGTATTGAGACCACTGTATGCTAATTTCAGTGTGGTTTGTTATAAAACTGGGGTGATCACGCTGGCCTGCAGAAGTCGCAGTGAGCACCCTGTTATATGGAAGACCTAACTTTGGGGCATCTCTGTAGGCTTGAGTCACAGAAAAATGAGTGGGTTGAGCCTTCTGTGAAAGTAGAGAGTTTAAGACTATTGGGGAGTGGGGGGCTCTATTTCCCTCATTTTGGCTGGCAACTCCCACAGCCTCTCTCCTGAGAACCCAAATGCAGAGTCTTAGGGAGGCCATAGCACCAAGCATTCAAAGGGAAATTGAACTTCAGAGCCTAGAGAATCTCAATAAGGTCTGGCTGGCTCGGTAGGAAGATCAAAATGTCAAATGCAATTAGACTGATGTAATCATTCCCCAAGGCTTCTCTGAATGCACACATACTACAGGGAGAAGGGATAGGGGCTCTCACATCTTTTTGTGACAAAAGAAGGCCACTCTTATGCAAAATGAACAGTGACACCTGTGGATTCAGACTTCCACATTTTTTTCAGGGAAATGTGTTCTCATGCATCTGTTGAGACATCACTCTCAGGAAGCAGCTCTGATGGCCCAAAATTTAGATTAGAAGAATCCACTTACCATTTTTCACTTTTCTATTGGAATGGGCATCAACAGAGGCCAGTGATATAGACAGCGAAGGAGTTCCCAGTATTTAACTATTTATTCTATGCAAACAACCTGGAAAATCATGAAGTATTACTGCCACAGGAGCAGTTAACCAGAGGTCCTGGCCAAGCAAACAGGACATTTTTTTTATCAATGAAGTCAAAATGAAAGGAAAGCTCAAGAGATGAGTGTTCCCAAGAATATGGAAGCCAGTGAGAACCCGAAACCCGTTCATGGGAAGAAGTAAACCAGTGAAGGCACATTGAGTAGCAGTTTTATGCCCAGCACTTTAGAGGAAAGAATGGGGATAAAGAAAAAGAGATGTAGTCCCTGCTTTGAAAGTTTATACCCTTATGGAACAAAAGCACCAAAACCATAGAAAATGTAGTAAAATAAATTAACTATGAAATGGGAGAAATGATGTCAGGTATATGAACAGACAGATTATAAATGATTGATGGACAGATACTATCAGCTATTTCGTGCTGTATATTCTAATAAGTATATCCCCTATATTTTATTTCAATTTTTACAATAACCCAATTATGTATTTATGCCAATTTTACAGATTTATCAAAAAGCAGTTTTGAGGATTTTTTTAGTTATAAAATGTTTATCATTTTAACAACGTATGTTCATTTTTAGAATGTGGAAAATAGAAACAAGCAAAAATCATTAATAACTTCACCACTGAGACTGTACATTTGTCTTTCCATCAGAGACTGTTCATTTTCTTTCATCCTTTACTAGTTTCCATATGTATATATGTTGCACAAAATGTATTTTTACCTTTCAAAAATGCAATATTCACATATGACCAAGTTAGTAATCTTTTTCATTTTTTTATCACATCAGGAACATTTTTCTTTTATGAAAGAATAAAGTTTTCATATTAAAAAACAAGGGATCATGTAAAGGCACAAGATACCAATAATGAATATAACTGTACTGTATACCTAAAATATACCACTAATCTCGATGAGAAAAAAAAAAGGGAGAGAGGAAGGAGGGTAAGGGCACGTAAAGATAATTTATATGTGTTCTGTTCATGTACCAAGTCCTCACAATGAGTGTAGTCATTATGCCCTATAAACATGTACTAATAAAAAAAATTTAAAAGACAAAAGACTTGTAGATTGGTTCAAAATACAATAAACAGTGAGATTCATATAACAAGAGATACATCTAATACCACTAAAAATAACAGGCTAAAAGCAGAAAGATAAACAAATACATATTAATAAAATGCTAATAAAAAGAAAGGTACATGGCAATGTTAATATCAAATAACACAGAAATCAAACTAAGCTACATTAAATAGGGATAAGGATGATTTCACTTAACCTTCCCGTGCATCACTATAAGTTTGTTTCTTACGCTCCTCATCTCATCTATTTCGTCCACCTCTTTAAACTTATCTTCTCTGCTTAAATGCCTGTTATGTATCTCTTCTTTAATTCCTGGACAGATTGAATCAACCTTTCTCTAAAAGTTTCTTCTGCTTTTTCTTCCTTGGGCTCTTCATCTTCCTCTGGCTTTCCCTTGGGCTTTGGTTCTTCCTCAAACTGGCTTGTTCTCATTTTCTGGTTTTTCTTCCATTTTTTGACATGGTTTCATCTTTCGTCTGCTTCCCTTCCTCCCGTCCTTCCTTCCCTCCTTCCTTCTCTTTTTTCCTGCCTATTCCCCTTTGAATGCAATTACTTCTGCTAATCAGGTCAGTTTCTACCTCTTAGGTTTTTACCACTGGGTGGTGCTAAGAATAGATCTGTAACATTTTGATAAACTTCCTCCTTTCACTGGCCTTAGACACAGCCGCCCATAGGGTCGAAGGAAGCTGGTACTCACACAGGAATTCTTGGGAATGTTTTTAAAACATTAGGAATACATAGCTAGTAAATTATAGAGCTGGGATTTGAATACAGATTTAACTGCTTAAATACTCCTTCAGAGTTTAGGGGCAGGGGTGGGGCCTTTCTCCTCTTAGGAGACGGCATTTCCTCCCCCGAGGTAACAAATTCATGCTAGCTCATGACGTTCCTCCATTCACAACGCTGACAAGCAGTTCAGCACCAGGTTTTCCGCTCTGTTTACCCTTATGATTGGCATATTTTTCTTTGTGGTTAATTTTATTGCAACTGTGCTTTTATGCTTTTTAATTTCTTTCTGGAAAAAGGGTCTACATAAATAAGTGACATTAAATTGTCTCAAAAACTACTGTATCATGCCTTGCCTTAACATAACAAGTCTCAGCAGCAATCAAAATCCAAGGGCAGAACAAAGTATGATACAGATACATCATTCAGATTCCAAAAAATAAACACTGTCATAAATACTGTCTATGACATAAAATGTGGGAGGCTTTCACTTTCACTTTGATGAATTCAAGGATGCAAGGAGGTGGGATTCACGCAGCTACTAAAAGGGTGAGAGGAGCAGGACCAAAGCAGCGACAGACTTCCCACACACAATGAAACCAGAAAGAGAATGCGAAGTGCAGAAGAGAATTTTAAAACCAGAAAATATAAACAATCCAAACGTGTAGTTAATTCAAGCATTATCTTCAAAGTCATTGTTTAAATTTCATGTTCTTTTCACATTAGGAGTCTTGGGGAGCTATTGCAGATTTGTTGAATTTACATCCTACCTGTGTACTGTTTTTTTTGGGGGGGTGTCTTTTTCTTCCTTCCACAGCCTGTCCTTTGGGCAGAGACTATGATCCTAAAGACAGATTGGCAAATGTTCTTGCCATTCCCCAGGTGAAGGAAGCACAGCATCATCAGACATATCACCCTGTTGCTCTTAGCCCTAGATACACAATTCAAAAGGGTCATTTCTCTTCCATAAACTTTCCTGAGAATACTCAAGTTTCCTTTGAAATATAGGGTAAAACTCTCCATCTCTCTCCTTGATGCTCTTCTGAGAATCCTCTACAGGCAGAGGAGGGAATAATAGGGCTGGCTGTTTTACGTTCATACCTCATTCTATTTCACATCTGGACTTTGGGAACTGTTAAGTGACAGAAAGTTACTTGGCATCACATAGATGTGCTCCACAGTCCCATGATCCTTTGGGGACTATGGCTTTTAGGACCAAATGGCGCACTGGGCCTCCAGAAGCCATTCCAACTGTGACAAATCAAAGAAGTGCAGGGCCAGGCTTTCTAATCCATATGACTATCCAAATGCCAAAAATGTTTAATACTGGGCCAGGGATTTAGCTCAGTGGCACCATTCTTGCCTCTAAAGCACAAGGTCCTGAGTTCAATCTCTGGTACCAAAAAAAAAAAAAAAAAAAAAAAAAAAAAAAAAAAGGTGAGTACTTACACATTTCATGACCCTGTCAGCATAAACTGTACCTTCCCTCAAGGCAGTAGTTTTCCTTATCATTGTTATCATCAAAAAGCATTTATGTTGAGTACAATACAGTACAAGCATCCTTTTCTGCTGCAATTATAATTCTATGACTTCAATTCATTTTCCTGTCTTTGCTTTGTTCAATAAACAAGGAGTCAACTTCTTCCACCTACAGACCAGAGCCAAAGAGCCAGATCCAGCACAGAGAGACCTCACTAGAGGCCAGAGGAATGTGCTCTTTCTTACCTGACACCCAAAACCAGATATGTAACAGGAAGGTGTTTTCACTTCTGCTTTTAAAGGGCCACAACCAAGTTGGGATGCAACCAAGCAGAGAGAAGGTTATATTCACAATCTTTTTTTCTGTTTCTTTCCTTTTTTCACTGAGTTTAGAAGATTATGTAATATATGATGTATACTGATGTATGCAGCAAATGTATGAATTGTGAAATATAATGAAATGAATATTATGAACTGATCAATAAACATTAAGTTTACTCAATGTTAAATCCACTTGTAGGTTTGCTCCTCTCCTTAAACTTTTCCATCTAGAGATGAATGAAACTCTGCTACACTGAATGGTCATCATTGATTTGTCTTATCAGCATATGTACTTACAAATAGACAATATATTGCTTACTTTGCTTGATATATGTATATATTTCACATTCATGTTGCCTCTTCAGTAATGTAGTCTTCACCCTTTCTTTTGTTCATTTTCTTTTGTTGGGTTGATTGTTTCTTTTTGTTTATATAACTCTAAGTGATTTGTAAATTTTCATATATTCTAGAGGTATAACCTATTTGTTATGTCAGGCAAATGTCACTTCCTTTTATTTTCATTTGTGACTTTTTTTTTCAAAAAATTAGGTTAGTACTTCCTGTATCTTTTTAAAATACGCTTCCTTACTGAAGGGTGCAGACCATCATATATATTTTTAGAAAAGTTTTATCTTTCATATACATACATTAATTCAGCTAGAATTGATTTTTCTTTGCAGAATGAACAGAAGACAAATTTCCTTTTCTCTATATGATCATCACTCAGTGACATCTCTTCAATGCCACCTCATTTCCTAGTCATTTTCAGTGGTATCTTATCACATAAAATTCCACACATGAATTTGCTTCTGGAGAGCATATTCTTATGCAGTTGAATTTGTAACTCCCTATGAAAATATTACATTATTATTTACTATAATTGTTTCATGTTTCGTTGCCTAATAATGTAAGTCCTTCTGACGTCTTCTTCTTTAGCAGGACCTTGGTTCTCCTTGAGATTTTGTTCTTTCAGATAAATATTAAAATTAGCCTATCAGTTCCTCAAAAAAAATCACTGAAAAAGTTGGTTTTTAACCTGTGAATCTATAATTCAATTTAGAAAAAGTTACAAATTTAAAATATTGAGCATTCTATACACAAAATAATATATTTCTCGATTTATTTAGTTCTTGGTGACTTTCAATAAGGTTTTATTGATATATGAAGAACAATTTTCTCCATACAGATCTTCGGTATAATTTCCTAAGTGTATTCTTGAATCCTGTTGCCCTTGACATTATATTGTATTTTCTGTCTGCTGCTGATGTTAGAAATCCAACCCTTATCCTTCCATTTTATTTTCATATCTTTACTACACTGGCAAATAGCTATGGCAGTGAATGGAAGCAGTAGCAGTTAATATCTTTGTCTTATTTTTATTTTAAAGTGAATACTATTAACACCTCACTGCTAAGAATTATGTTTGATGTTATATTTTGGGTAGATATTGTAGCATTTGTCAAACTACATTTTTCCATGTATTGCTAGTTGCCCTTTGACATTTTTATCATTTATAGGTACCTATTAAAATTATGACCTTTTTGTCTTCTAATTTGTTATAGTAAAGTGTTTTTTTAATCCATTTGCTAACATTAACCCATTCTTGCATTGCTAGTAGAAACTCAACCTGGTCATGCTATTAGTATTTTATACATTGCTGTATTCCATTTGTTAATACTGTGGTTACAATGTCTACCTCTTTTTTTAAAGTAAAATTCATCTGTCCTGTAATGTTTTTATCAGATTTTGATATCAAGATTATTTCAAAATATGAACTGTGTTGGTTCCCTCTTTCTTTTTTTGGTATTGGGGATTGAACTCGGGTACTTGTGCTTGCAAGACAGGCCACCAAACCACTGAGCTAAATCCCCGGCCCACCCTCTTTCTTTTGTAAGAAAAATTTATATACTAATGGAATAATGCATCTCTTATGAGACTGATAGAACTCATTTGAGAAGCTATCTGAGCCTGATATTTTATTTGTTAGGAAGAATTTTAACTACTATGGTTTTCTTTTTTTCCTTTGAATTAGAGTTAGCATGTTGTTTCTAAAGTTTTTTAATATTTTGTCTCTATGCATGTGACTTGGCATAAGTTTTATCATAGAAGTCTATAGTTAGCTTGTTTCCATCATCTTTTTTATTCCTTATGTCTTCTCATTTTTTAAATCAATCTAAAATACATATATCTATATTAATAATCTTTACAATTTTTAATTTGTTGACATTTGTAACCCTATTCTTCTTTCCATTTTGTTAAATTTTGCATCTTACCTTCATTTCCTTCCTTCTGCAAACTTTTAAATATTGCTGTTTTTACAGTTTTTGAAATTGAATGGCTAACTCAAATTTTGACATTTCAATCATAATATAATCATTCAAGGGAGCAGAACTTTAACATTTAATGCATTCTATATGTCTCATTTGTAACATTTCATTATAACTCAGGTTTATATAACTTTAAAATATTTTCTAACAAGATTTATTCTTTGACTAATGTGTTATTTGACTTTCTTTTCTCTGTTTTTGTTCCTTTCTGTTTTTTCTTGTTTTCTTTTGACAGCTTTAGACTGATTTAAATGTTATGTTTGATGTGTGTTAAATCTTCTCATTTGTCTCTAAATTTTTCTTCCACATTTTAAAATCTTCCTTTATCTCTGTTATTCATTTAAAATAATTTCTGTGGTTCTGAATTTTAGTTCATGAATCCTAACTTCAGCTTTTAATTTTGCTGTGTATGTATCTACTCACCATATTTATTTAGATATATATTTTTATTTGTTTGAATTTCATATCTTTCTAGATATTTTTGTTAGTATTTCTTGCTCAGGTTTATTTTGTTTGTTTGCTCATTTGTTTAGTTTTCTCATATTTCCTTACATTAAACTACCTTCATATCCAACATCTGATAATTCTAATGTCTGTCCGTGTATGCAAGGAAGTCTAATTCTGCTGTTTCTGCTAAAAATAACTCTACTATCTTTATTTCACTAAATTTTTATTGTGAGTTTATGAAACTTAAACTAAGATTTCTAAAAGCAGAGAGAGAGAAAGAGAGAGAGAGAGATGGTTTATTCCAGGGAAAAAATGCTGTGTCTGCTTTTACTGAAAGCCAGGAGAGACTACCAATATAATACTACCCAGTGTCCATGATGTATACTAGCTCAGTATAACAGGCTCAGACGCAGACAGAGCCCCCCTTTCCTTGTCTGGACTTGATCTCCCTGTTTCACATGGCATTGACCTCAGGGTGACACTATTAGCTTCCTCTTCGCTATGCTCAACACCAGGACTTTACACGGCCAATATGGCCTGAACAACCACACACAGAGGCCTCAATCACTGTTCTCATTCACCACCCCTTGGAGACTTCCAGTTCTGTGGTAAACTCAGCCATAGATTGAAAAGTATTTGTCGTATTTCTTTCCAGGACCTGGTTGCATTTAGTGAAATCCATCAGAGAATTTATTCCTCTAGAATGCAAACTGCATTATAAATGAATCAAAGTGTGATAAACCATTTTCCAAGTCAAAAGAAGAATCAAACTATTTTTAAAAGACTACACTGAAATGTTACAGTTACAAATTCAAAGCATCAACCACCTACAATAGGGGCCTAAGTAAGGGCCAGGCCAGAGAAAGAAAGCAGGCAGGAGGAAAGTCAATGTCCAGAAACTACCTTCCTCTTGAGCACCGTAACATTTTTCAGCACTGCAGCATTAGAGATGTCTGTGCCCTATCCATGCCCCAGACCACCTCGCTTCCATTCTAACACATACAGCAT
Source organism: Fukomys damarensis (assembly GCF_012274545.1). Classification (NCBI taxonomy): domain Eukaryota; kingdom Metazoa; phylum Chordata; class Mammalia; order Rodentia; family Bathyergidae; genus Fukomys; species Fukomys damarensis. The sequence continues at coordinate 23,178,629 of NW_022900943.1, read as the reverse complement.
ATCACTATCCTGTTCAAACTTTCCATCACTAGCAACCATCACTTTACCTAAGGTCACTTAGGGAAAAATTGTTGTTTCTGCCCCCATGGATGTCTTAGCTGTCCCACATGAACAATACCATTTCCTTTTTAGGAGATCTCAGAGAAAGACGGCTCTGGAAGGAGTGAGGAGCTATTCGCTATCATCCTGCCAGAAGTCTCACAGCACTGGGCTGCCTGAATAGTCTAAAACAACCAGCTTGCAACCTCGCCCCATCCAAAGACAGGGATAAACCCACCTCCTGCTGAAGACATCCCTGCTCTCTGACGATCCCTTCTGACTTTTCTTAGCCTGATTTGCTCCTTTTATCACCACCTAACTACCTATTCACTGAGTTTATCTGTGGTACTCTCTATCTCCCTTCTTACCTCGTCTGAATAACAAATCCATGCCCATCCTGCTGTCTCTGGACAGATGTGACAAATTCTCTTACAGACATTGTAAGATAAGTGCCTTGGAATGACTGCCACCATTCTGATAAGTAATTTCCTTCTTCACCTTAGAGTTTCCATTTCCTACATCACGCATCACTGGTCATAAATAAAGCCAACATGTGAACAAGGCTCGTCCGTATAAGGAATGGATGTCCAATAATGACTCCTGAGTGGCTGCCCATGCAGCCAACACAGTCCCCGGCCTGCCTGCACCAGTCACCCACTATATAACCAAGCCCCCTCCCCAGCTCCCTCCTCCTCTCCTCTGTTTGCTTTCCACCGAGCGGGCCACCACGCTTCTGTGGCTCTACAATAAAATCTCTCATACAGCTCTGTCAGTGTGCAGAGTGATCTTTGTCAGGCGCTGGTTTCTTTCAGACTGATGTAGAAAAGGTACCATTGAAGTACAGAGAGAGTTCAAGTGGGATCAATCCGAGCCTTCCGCAGAGAATAAATGCCACCTTAGGGGTGGTGTCCCTCCAAGATGTGTGATAGACTGGTAGCACTAACAAGACTACAAGTAATATAGTCACTTGAGGAACATGAGAGACCTACTTGTGTGGGTAATTGGTGACTACATTGATACTGAGTGAATATTCCTTATCCAAATTGGGAAATCCTTTTTAAAATCTATGAGAAGAAGCATCAGTTGACAATGGCCAATCCCTGGTCTTTAGGAGCTTTCTGAACTCACTCCCTCCTCCAATGTACGGTGAATGCACATCCATTCTGCACTAGGAACCCAGACACTGTGAACAGGTCCTGAATCACTAAGCCTAATGTCCTTCTCCCTCTGAAATGAAGCATGATGAACCATTTTCCAAGTCAAAGGATGAGTGAAATTTTACCTTTTAAAAAGGAACTCTGCTGGAATTTTATAGTTACGACTTTTTCAATATTTTCACTACTTGCCCATAATAGAGAAAATGGAAAGGGCCAATGGATTCTCACATCATTAAAGTGTCAGAGTCTATTGAATGGCCCTGAGAAGCACATAATTGCCTCCAGTGATATGCACCTTGTCCTGTTTTGTTGCCAAAGCCATTAGTGACTCTTGACTGTTTCTTTTCAGTCTTCCACTTGCTACAACAAAAAAGGAGCCCGGTGAAGACTTGACATTTGCAACAGCATCACTAATGAATGAAGACAAGACAAGGAGCAAGTCCTCAAGTTTCAAGAAAGCCATCTTTATAGGCCTAATAGAAGAAGAGGCAAAATTATTTGCCTGAAAGCCTGTTCATTAGCATCATATCTCACTTACTCCAAAGCCCCTGTTTTGTCAATTGGCTTCCCGGAGACCACAGTGCCCACCTTTCAGTATACTCCCAGGCATGCTCTCTCCCACCATTTACACATATGCATTACAAAGGGCTTACAAATGTCCAAAAGGTTCTTCTTTCAAACCACATATTGTGTGAAAAGGCAACATAGACCTAAAGCCCTTTAGGAGTGCAGGTACTTTTATTCATCTCAGACAAGCTAAACAAGTGTGTTTTGTGTTATCAGAGAATCCTCCAGGCAAACTCAGAGGTAGGGCAGTAAAATGATTGGTTTTTCTTGTTTTGTTCTATGTTTTGTTTTTGTTGGGCATTTATTTATTTCTTTATAGAGCAGATCTTCCAGAAACCATTCCTTGAACACACTAATACATGCAAGCTATAGTTTATCACATTAATTGTAAATCTTGTCTTCATTACTTTTTTTTTTT